>NC_046262.2:46493906-46807224 GCF_009819885.2 Catharus ustulatus | reverse complement strand
TGATAAGTAGAAATATGTATTTGTATATATTTTTCAGTGTGAATGTGTTTAATATTCACCTGTTTTTGCTGTGAGCAAATAATTTATATTTTATATTGAGTCAATATGCTTCTGTGATTAAAAATGTACTGCAGTAAGTTTACGTAGGTAATACTAAGATCAAACTGAAGGTGATTTTAATCATCATGTAATTATTTAACTTTCTTATAATTTATGTTTTTGAAGGCAATTTTGACTGTCACCTTTATGGTAATCAGTTAATAAATCCTCATGACTGTTACACCTTTAATCATAGCACTAATCTGAACAAATGGGATGCTGACAGCTGCAATAAATTGCCAAAAATGAGTGCTGTCAGAGAACAAGTTGTTTCTGTGAACATAGAGAGTAAGTAAATCCCATGTAATGCAATTTTATTCAGCTGAAGTTATTTGCAATCCAATGCAATGCGATTCATGGCATTATTAATTGGTATGAAAAATGCACATTTTTCGTTAAAATGACATTGACTTTTGCTTTTATTTTGAGACAGGAGATTGCTGCTGGCTTCATCTATATCTATTTTCATAGGTATCTGTAGATGCTATTGTCTTTTTTCGCATTTGATGCAAATTAAGAAAAAAATACCTTGTATGTAGCAAATTCATTAAGGCTGTGTATTAATTTTATCCATAGGAAAGTGGTATTTCCCATAATCTCTTGCAATATTCACACAAATTCCCAAACTGATTTTGTGACCATCCATATACTGGATGTTATGAAATGCAAAAGTTAAAATACTGAAAATTACCTATTTTAGTTTATAATACCTAATACATGCTATAATGCTATACCTTGTCTGTTTAGGGGTTTTTTTGTGATAACACAACCATAGAGTGGTTTTTTGGTGTACATAAATACAAATTACATGTGATTATGATTCTCTGATTAATCTGAAATCATGGGAATATGTTATCAAATTTCTAAATTGAAGTGAGATTTTATTTTAAAAACACAAAACTATAAAGTATTCATGGTTTAGGATTTTTTCCCCCCTACTGACATTTTTGTAATTTTGCTGTGGAGGACTGAGCATTATCATAGAGAACTGAGTTGTATATGAGTACTCCAACATGTATGTAAAGCTGGGTGAAGGATATTAAATATGCTACTGCAAGTGTTTCTTCACAGATCTTTTTTCTAGAGATGCTGTGGAGACTGTGATTTATATTAAAATATTGACAACTTTCTGTTGCCCAAGAAGAAGCTTTTGAATAATATTTGTGAAGTTCATGTTAATGTTAAAATTGCCAAGTCTTGAACTTTTCTCAATTTTGCAAAACTGTAAATAAGATGGCTTCCTCTGGGAATGTAAAAAGTACTATATTATGCTGGTCTTTCAAAATTTTTTTGCATTGCAATTTCAAAATTTCTGCATGTGGAACTTTGGAAATACATATTATAATAAAATGTAAACCTAACCGTCAATATGCTGTTGTAATTTTGACTTGAATTGTGTGCACATGTGAGTTACAGCAATTCTGTGCAAACACAGAAGAGTACACAACCACTAGTCTGTGTGCATAATCATTTGTTGATTATACACGACTAAAGTTTAATTAATTGCAGATGCATTTCTTGATGCAAAACATAGATTATGCCTGCAGCATTAAAATGTAAAAATGGTGCTGCCAGATATGCCTTTGAAAAATCCTGTGATGTGCTGAGCCATCTCCATTTCTGATTGTTGTCAAAAGGAGACAGATATGATACTGCATCTCAAAATTTGGCCTTTAGGTATTCTATACCTTATTTATTCCTATTTCAGCACATCTTTACTAATGCAGGGGCACTTCTCTTCTGCTAGAAAGCCAAAAGAGTTTCAGTTTTTGCTTACAAATCTTTGGTAACTTTCTCTTACCAGATACTTTATTGTTTGCAGCTCTTACTGACAGTTGTTATTGTCATGCTCTGACATGAAATTGATAGCATTCTCCAACGTATGGTGAGATACAGAATGCTGCATGCAAGATGGGTTGTTTATGAATCCTTCTTCTGACCCTATGTCTTCTCACATATAGGAGTCTACTTCTTGAAGAGTGGCAAAATAAGAGGAAGGGAGATGGAAATATGGAATGGCCAGTTTAGACATGAGGAGCATGACAGTGTGTAGAAAACGATGAAGAGTGAAGATATGGTTTTGTGACAATTTATGAAAGGCACAAATTGGAGCTGTGTGAAAGCTCTTTCAAAATTTCTTAGGCCAGTTAGTGAGGAGAGAACTATATAGGGAGACATAATGTTTATCAAAGCAATAGACTGATTTAGCAGACGAAAGTGTTAATTTTGCTGCAGAGAAATTGCACTGGTGACAGCACTAACAGTCTGTAGTATGTGGTTGTGACATGAGGACAACCTAAGAAATATCACATCAGAAACCAATTGTAAGTAATTTCTACCTGTGCAATATCAAAAGTAAATCTGTAATTCTATAGTGAAGAACTATGCTTAGGAATAAGTTAATCTATCATTTCAAAATCCATCAGCAGGTTATTGTAGCATGGACTGTATTTCTTTGAGCAGGCAATAAACGGTAATGCTGTATTCGGGCATTGTGTGGTGACTGGTGAAATTGTATTTCATATTTCTGTTTATGTGACTGACTTACCCCAGGCTGCAGGGCTCTTTCCTGACTTCCATGTGTTGCTACATGGCAACTGACAGCACTGTTTTTCAAGTCCTGCTGAGTTCTCCTCTCCCAGCTGCCCAGGGATCCTCTCCAGCTTCCCTAGCTAAGCACCGCTCTTGTCCCTGGTCAATATCCTACTTTGCTGAGATACTGTCTCCTACCCCTTTGGGAGTTTTGCTGGTTTTCAATCTAACACCTCTATCAACCCTTACCACAAGCATCATGTGGAGTTCATAATTTAATTTCTTTCTCATTATCTTTACAGTTAAAAATGTCACACTCTGATTCTTCCAAGAAATTCACATTACTGCAATCAACACTTTGTTTCTGAGAAGTGTCATTTTCTGCTAGTGCTTTGTAAAATTTTCCCTCTCCTTTTGTTTCTTGATTTTACTGGAACATTTTAATCTGTTCATAAAGAATATGGAGTCTCACAAATTGTAGCAGTTCATGCCTTGCTGCTTCTGATGTGTGTCCAGCTCAGTTCTAATTGTGGAATCACACCGTTTCCTCTCCTTGGCATCCTTTGGAGCAGTATAGAACTGGATCACAGTGGAGTTAAAAATCTGTGTTCCTGAGCAAGTCATGATGGTAATTAAGTTGCCTGGTTTGTAGCCAAGTGGTGCTTTTCTGTCCCTATCACTTAGGATTGTGCCAGTTCCGCTTTTATGCTTTATTGTGTCATGTGAGAAAACGATCTCACTATCTGCTGTCTCTCACTTGCCTGGCCACCTGGCTTTTAAGAGGCCTTCTATGTCATGTCGCTACCTTTGTAATTCATTCATTAGCAAGAATATTTCACCAGGGTGCCAACACAGTCTTACATTCCAGGTTCTGTTAGAACTAAAGAGGGGAGGTGATTTTTACCTATTAGACATGCTGATAATAAAATACTACATATAGTTCTGCCTTCCACACTTTAAAAAGGATGCAGGAGAATTTCACTGCATCAGAAAAGTTACAAAAAGTCATTTGAGGGCTGTAGGAGATATGTTCCTAGGAAATGTATAGGGAGCTGAAGGTGTTTAGCATATCAAAAGGAAGATCAAGAGATACGATTATAGGGTATGAGTTCCTTCACTAGAAGAAAACATGAAACACTAAAGGGTTTTTCAACTGGTAAGGAAAGGCATAAAAAGAACCAAAGGCCAGATATATTCAAATTAAAAATAAATCTGAAAAGTATTTCTAAAATTTTGTGTGATTAACACACTTAACACAGTTCCAGACAAGTGGTAGATTCCCCTTGAACCTTCAAATCTTCCTCCATGGGAGCTGTACCCTGTTTTTCAGCAATTCATCTGTGATAACTTTGGCACACGAGCTTGATGCACTTTTGTGGTTTTTCTCTCTTCTGATCTCTCAAGACCTGAAAATTCAGCTACGCATGGTGTCTGATAGTGTTCACATGCTGAACTGATAGGTAGGATACATGCTCCTGCACCTCTTTCCAAAAGGCTAGCCAGCCAGATAAATTGTTCCAGTGCTCCTGCCCACCACTTGTGCTGAAACCAGTATACACTGAAGGGAACATGCAGCATGGAAGATACAGAAAAACTCCCAATGCTCTAAAAACTACAGTTACTGGCAATGTGACTTATAGACATGCTTGGAAATCTGTCTATGGAGTTAGTGGCAATTTTTTGTCGGTAGTTCTTCAGGCTGATTTCATTACAGGTGGAAAACATCTTCGCCTTTACCAGCAGCTTGTAAATAATAATCCCTTGAGAAACAGTATTGTACAAATTTAATATTTCCTCGTTTTCAGTGTGACAGTTGCTGATCATATGCAGCTTATGGTCTTCTCAAAATGGTTGTAATTTTTCGTGACCCACAATTTGAGAAAACAAGACAAAAATTTCTCATACATTCTGCACTACTTTCTGGTAACATGCAAGTTTGCCTTGATCCTCACAGCACCTTTGTCCTCCATGGAGACACACTTGTAGGATACAAATGTCCTTTTTAGAGAACATCTTAACTGATATAAAAGTCAGCATTGCTAAAGCTTTAAAGCTTGGAATACTTGAATACAATTTCAGTAAAATAAAATGAGATATTGTCAGCTTGAGTTTTCTAAAGATTTTTATGTTTGGAAAACTGATATTTTCCAAACAGAGGCTTATTTTTGTAGCTTCAGTCCTTCTAAGGAAATTTAGTACAAAAAGGAGTTTTGCAGTTTTCTTGTTGGATTCTGTCAAAATTATTCTAGGATGAGATTAATGTTTAGGTAATACCTTAATAAAACCAGATTTCCTTGACTTTTCTTGGTCCCATACAAAGATATAGCCAGGACAGAGGAGAATTAACAAAAAAAATTTTTTTTTTTAGGCTAATTTGGCATAAGATTGAACTAACTTGATTTTTTATCATGGGAAAAATCGGCTACTAATGGGAAAAAATTGCAATTTTTCTTACAGTGTCTATAGATTGGAAAATCTTACAATTTACTTTACTGAAGTACATGTGCTGTAAATATATTCCATTTGTGCTGGGAGCTCCTAGAACCTCGGCACTTTCAGGTTAAGCATATGTAAACTGCATCTCCTGCAAGGCCAGGGCAGAGCACCCGGCTTGCTGTGAGAAATCTGCTTTCAGCTGACCATGTGTGCATAAAGATGCTCTTAACCTGGATTCTGTGAAGTACAAAGGTGACAGTCCTTAATGGAATAACGCTATATTTTTATCAAATTTTCTGAGGTCCTTGAGAGAATAATTTTCCTTTAAAATGGTTAAGGCTTTTACTGGAAAAGAATTTCCAGATCACTTCCTGCCTTTGTATTATTTTAGGAAGTAACAAGCTGGCTATAGCCTGTTCATAAACATTTATCAAGCAGGTGATAGATAGGTATTTCTCAGGTAATCTGTTCTAGATAGGATGCTGTTAGGAATATTTCATTGATGTAGGAAATGTGCACAGGTAAAATCAAATTGTCAGTTGCTTCTTTTAGTCAAAATAAAAGAAATGGACTACTCATGTAGTTAAAGTATTGTAGCTTCAAGAATATAGGAATTGGATCTAGTAGTCCTGATGTAGACCTTGTAATTTTACACTCATAGCTTTTTTTTCTGATGGATATATGTGGGATAGCTTTTGTTGCCTATTTTTGAGTAAGGGGTGGATTATTTCTGCATTACTAGTCTATAATTACTAGTCTATCTAGCCATTACTATCATAATGGTTTTCTGATTATTTTACTGATTTTAAGAGAGTTTAGACTGGTTCTTTAAATGTTTATTGGTTGAAGGCTCAATATTGTTGCTGAGTCCTATTTTTGAGGGGCATCATTTTGAAATAAATTATTGAAGAATATTTAATACCAAGGGTATTTTAACCTACTAATCAAGCTTTGAATGTTTGATTACAATATTTGTTGTCTTAAGCAGGGCTTTGAATTTCTCATTGTATCCTAAATAAGAATTTGACCATTTGTGTACATGTATGAAGCTTGTATTGACTATGAACCTTCACTGATAGCAACAGCTTTACTTTTCCTCAATATTGCAAATTTAATTTCTCACTCCCTATCATACAAACAGTTCAAAATAGTAGAAAAGCATGAAGCTCAGAGTGTCTACATGAGTTAGATATTACTTTTTGCTTTGAGGTACAGTAATTTCACGATTATAAGCCGCACCTGATTATAAGCCGCGCTTCTGGATGTCAGCAACTTTTTGTTCTTTGTCCATATATAAAACCGCACCAGATTATAAGGTGCACATTACAATACAGAGTGTGGTAGAAGGTATCTATTCTATCAGCATCTGTTCAGGGTGGAGACAGTGATCCTTATCTCCATGGGAGATATTCTGCTAATGGGCCATCTGTTGAAACCAGGCAAGGCATTGTTCTTTATCTTTTCACAACCCATCCTTCCTCCAGCGAGTCATTTTCTGCTAATGGCCCATTGAGTCCCACTGTGGGACTGATAAAATTACTGCATCCCATCGGAAGTTGCTCCAGCCAGGGAGAAGAGCCCAACGTTTCTTATCAAGATGAAAACAGAGGTTTTGGGACACTAAGGGAGTCCCTTTCTCCATTGGACTCCAGAGGAAAACCGGATTTCTCCATATTGCCGCTGGACTTCTAGAGGGAAACTGCACCTTGTACAGGAGCACTGCTCCAACTGAATCACATCTGTCACTGCAGGAGAACTGCAACCACCATTTAATGGGACTGCTACCAACACCCTGCCTGATGGGGTGTCAGGTTGTACTCTGACTTTGTCAGGGTTTGGAGTTTGTTTCTTTGTAGTACTGTATTTCTATTTTAATTTCCCTAGTAAAGAACTGTTATTCTTAATTCCCATGTTTTTGCCTGAAAGCCCCTTGATTTTAAAATTATAATAATTTGGAAGAAGGAGGTTTACATTCTCCATTTCAAAGAGAAGCTCCTGCCTTTCTCAGCAGACACCTGTCCTCCAAATTAAAACAGCAACTTTTTGTTCTTTGTCCATATATAAACCGCACATGATTATAAGTCACACTTCTGGGTTCGGACCAAAATTTTAGTCAAAATGGTGCGGCTTATTATCGTGAAATTACAGTAATTGAACCTTGTTGTATGAGCTTTGCACTAGTTAAGTGAACTGCACAACTGACAGTAAATGTCTTAAGAAAAACAAAAGACAGTTTTCCTGTAGTGAATCTTGTCTGCTTGTGATAGCACAATGCACATTTTCCAAGGCTGCATTTATTTTCACAATTGGCTATTTCCTCTCTCTAAATGGCTATATTTTCATGTCTGCCACCTTTTTCTCAATTTATTGGCCCTGCAGTGACCACATTGTCTTTATCTTCAAATGAATTGACGTTTTATAAAAAGAGTTTACTGGAGTTTTCTAGATGTTTAGTTATTGGATTAGTGGCATATACTACATATTCTTCTCACATTAAATAACCCTTGTTGAAACTAGAGTATACAGTGGCTAATCAATATATAGAATATAATATTTTGTTTTATTTCAGTATTATTGGTGTTCTTATTTAGAGTAAAAGGTTGGCAAAACTAATTTTGAGATGCTATAAGTATTTAGAATAGTGCTTTTTCACAGAAATTCCTGTCCAATTCAAGCTGGCATTATATTTGACACAGACATTGAATTTCTATACATGCTCAGAGTTGCAATCTAGTAGAGTTGAACATTGTACAAATCAAAGTACTAAAACATCTAAGCTGTGCACAAACTAGTCAACACTAAGATACTATAACGAAGATTATAGTCAACTCTTGGGTAGCAGAGATACTCTTTTTCCGTCTATGCTTTGTCTTATGTTTCTAAAGATGTTGCAAAGCTGTTTCTGCTGTCTGGCACATATGGAATCATTCTTCCTTACTTCAGTATATGGTGCAGCCAGAGTTATTTAGAAGGGGATCAAACAGGGAAAATTTGCCACTCTGCTCACACTCTGCACAGTTATACATAGTCTCTGCGCATTACAGCCTGAGACATTTTATTATATAGCGGGCTGTGGCATCAGATTTTACCCTGGGTGCCAGCGTGAGGATTTGACACAAACTCACAGCTTACTGTATGAGCACTGAACCTTTCAAGAGTTTTCTATGCTTAGTCATCTTTAGGCCATCACAATTAAGTCCATGTAGAATTTTATTTTTTAAGGAAGAGTTTTTACTGTTGTCAGGTGAAAAATATTCACGTGAAAATTTATGTTTTGTATCCATACAAGAGGTGTAATTAAAAGTAAAATTTGCATCTGAGCTGGACTTTAAAAAATTTTCTTTGACTGTATTTAAATAAGAAATATTAGGTAATCTTGTCTCTAGTGTCTTTAGATTCTTATTAATATAATTTCAAAACTGTTTGTGAAGCTCTGAAAAAATAGTGGCATGGGTTAAAGCAGAAGAGAAATCAAGAATTTTTTTCAGAAACTAGGCAGGAGTTTCTGCTTGTTTGGGTTTTTTGTCCATTTGAATGCAAGTGAGCCAATGTGCTCTTGTTTGATGTGAGAAAAAACACATGCTGATGTAGAATGTGTGTTTCTAGGTGCCAGATTGACCTGTCGACCCTGAGTAAAGAGCAAACCCACAAGATGAAGATGCCGCTAGAGGAGGGAGAGGGATACCTAGTGTTGCTGGTCACTCTCACAGCCTCAGCATCAGTTACCATCTCTGACCTCTCCATCAACTCCCTGGAGGACCAGAAGGAGCGAGAGGAGATACTGAAGAGATATGTATGAAGTTCTCATTCGTCCTTTGTCAGTAAAATATTGGCATATATGAAAAATAAATATAATGAGGGGGGAAATCTAAATATATCACTTCTATTCTAATCACACCTAGCCAGTGACAATAATTTAGTTATTAATATACAAATGCTTACAGCCGGAACAGGTAACATCAAGAAGGCTACAATACAACAAGGCTTCATACAATAAGGGTTTTTTAAAAATTGTGTTTTAATTGTTTGCTAGGGTTTTGCGTAATGAAGGTAATTTTATTGCCTTGCAGATAATTTTTGCCAATCACAAAGTGACTAAGGGATCATTCAGCAACTCAACAATGTTTTTGCCAGATAATTTCAGGTGCTAATGGTTTTCAGCTTTTTTTGGATCATCTGTTAAAAGCAAGAAAACTTATTTTTTATCTTTGCATTAGAGACTGAAGCACATCAAAATAACTGTTTCCAACAATGTTTCCATTTTAAAATATTCTGAAGTAGATGATTTTAATTTCCCAGCGTCCTCACATTACACAGAATCTTTGTAGTTTTATCAAAGCAACAGAGAGGGGAGCTCTTACTCCATTTGCTAACACTTAAATCACTGAAAGTAACTGTCTCACTACACATGAAGAAAGAAAGAAAAAAATACTATTTCCACTTGCAATTACAAAGCTTTTATTGTACAATGCCAGGTGTTTAGAAGGGCTTCTCTAGACAGCCATTAAACCAAGCTCTGACTATCAAAGAGGCTGCTAAATTTATTTTTAAGATTTTAAAATATTCCTATTCCATGACAGACATCCTTTCAATAACTGAATTTAATAAAGATGTACCTTATCAGGCTGTGCAGATAACATGAAGTCCTAGTACTAATGCTGTACAATATTCTTCAAGCAGATTAGCAGGATGTGTGCTTCAGCAAATTTATTCTGTCTATCTCCACTGAATCAGCTGTCTACTAATGCTTGTACAACCCATACACCAATAGTGTTATCATAAACACAATTTAATGGAGGTGACTTAGTGAGGCTAAATATAATATTCCAAAATGAATGGTAGGGTAAGGTTTTGTCCACCATCTCTAAAAAATAATTATAATTAAAAGAGTTACTGCACATTTTGGAATCCACCAAGACAACCTGTGGTTGTTAAAATAGATGTCTATAAGTAGAATAATTTTTTTTGATGGATATGTTTTTGAGGTGCCATAGTTCCTGCTACCAACAGCAACAGTAACATATTTCTGTGGCTTATTCTGTGTGATGATATGGCAGACAAGTGATACTGATGGCTTTGATTATTTCAGTAGCAGTACAGAAATATGTTACAACTGTACTGTTAATAATTTTTCCTAAATCCTCAATTTTTTGTCCCCAGTGCAAAGCATAATTACATGGCATAAGATTGATCTGGTTTATTCCTGCTTCTTGCAAATACAAGGATATGTGTCTGTTTATATATTTACATCGGTGTATGCATTTGAAAACATTCATATTTTAGGAAGATATTAATATAGTAGATGTAAGAATTTCTCATTATGTGCTTCTGGAAATTGTGGCATTCACATACTTTTTTGGTAAATCCTAATTTTTATTAAAATTACCAGCAGAAGAAAGACGTTACCAGGATTAACTTAATTCACGTAGTTTATGTTCACTGATGTTCGATTGGACTTTGGCATTCATATCTGCGTTTCAGAACTAATACAAAGACAACATGTGCAATTAGCAAGATGTAGAGTTCCCTGTTAAGTGGCTGTATTTTTGGGTTTATTTCCTCTTAAAAAAATCTAGCTTCCATATGAGAAATGTATTTTGTGCGCTTTCTGCTGCCAAAAACAGTTAATGAGCTGACCTTGCCTTCAGATCAAATAGCCTTAGAAAATGACTCTATTACTGTCACTTAACCATTTGTAGCTGAACATCAGAGCCTTACAAATTAAACAGGCATTACTGTTTGAACCATTATTTTACCACAATTGTCTGAAAAGATTAATTCCTTTTGGGGTGAGGAGGGGGGCACATTAATGGTACAGACCAAGAGAGATTGTATGACCTTTTCAGAACTGGTGTGCTGAACTCATGGTCCCCCTTGTCACAGTTTAAAAACCAGAGGAGCTAGTTTAGAGAAGTTGTTAGCGTTCCGTTTTTATTATGACATTTCACAGTCATCCGATTTAATGTCCCTTGACCAGATTGTCCACTGTGAGATGATGGGCTTGAAATGTTATTTAGAGCATTGATAAAAGGTGAGCAGTTCTAAGATGACAGCAAGTCATAAGGCTGGTGGTGTGACATTAATTTTCTCCATAACAGAGATGGAATAAGACGTCATGGTGACAAGCTGTCAATCAGTACTAGCCCCTCAGTGTATCTCAATGCCATGGGATGGGGTATTGCTTCTCCCATAATAGAACTGAACTGAGATGCTCTTCCTGACAGCTGCTGCAGCCATACAGAAAATATATTATACAGCCTTTCATTAAAAAAAAAAAAGACTCATCTCCAGAGCATTTCAATCTTTTCCCATCTATTGAGGGCTGAAAAGATTCCCAGCAAATCACAGATTCCTCTGCTATGGAAATTCTGGGCTTCAGAAACCATATGGATTTTTGATACCTTCAGCAATAATCATAAATAAGAAGGCAGAATATCATCTGATAAATCATTACTTAAAGTTATGTATTTGAAGCAATGTGTTAAAGTAATTTGCTTCTCCAGGAGCCTCTGTCGTGGCATTGTATTCATTTTTATCGGTCTTCCCAGTCAGTATGTGCAGTAAATTAATCTAAGCCAGCTACTTTCTGGAAATAAAAGTTCAAAAATTCTGTGGGATTCTAGCAAAGGTGGCAAAGCAAAATGCAGTATTGGCACCCTTTGAAGAGTGAGCTAACCAAGATGAAATTTGGAAAGAGGGGACTATATGGCATCCTAGGAAACGGGTGCTGTTGCTTGTCTTGCTTTGGTTTTTGTTTTGGTGTTTTTTTTTTTTTTTAAATTTGTTTTTTTTTTTATTTCTACAGCTTGGTGTTGTTGGGAAACATGTATAGAATGTAGAAACCTTTTTGTCATTTTCATCATGTGTATGACAGTTGAATTATCTCTATTCTGGTACCAGTTCTGATAAGAATCTTCCAAACCCTGATCATCATTGTAATCAATGAGGGGTGCCAAGACCCTTTTGAATTATACCAGTGCTATTTTTAATACCATCTTTGCTACCCTCAGCTTGTAAGTGCATAAACGAGGTTGAGTATGTGCTGATTGAAGTTGACCATCAGTATTTAGAAGTCATATTTATGATGATTATCTTACTAAAATTGGTAAAAATTTATTCGCTGTTACCCCCTTGTAACATGATACATGTATAAAACATATGGGCTACTACATTTAATTGGATTTTTAAGTTCAACGTAGCATCATCAAATCTTCACTGTAAACAGTAAATGGTCAGCTGGGTTTGTGGAATTAGTAGTAGTATGACTTAACTGTTAGAATTCTTATTAAGAGAAAGATAGAGATACATATTATATGTCTAACATTTTAATGGATAGATTTCATGTGCAAAAGCATACTGTTTTAGCAAGCTGATATTTAATATTTCATTGAAGTAGCATCTGTGATTTTTAGTTTCATCTTCCATAAAAGTATATTTAAATTTTTCTTTTGTAGTAAATTAAGGAATTGTTGATGTGATGTTTTTCTGATGCTTGTTTTCTGTAGAAATCTGGATATTGTAATAGGTAGTAGAAAAAGTTTCACCACATTACAATTTTAGAGAAGACAATAAGCATTAAATAATTTGTCAGATTTTAAAATATTTTGAAATAAAGGTATGAGCTAGCATTTATGAACAAAATTTGCAAAACCAGCTAAAAATGTGGCCACATGTATAGATCTGCCAATCCAATTTTAGTTTATTCTTTCAGAGTTCCTCCCCTAGGTTATCTAAGAACTGAACAATAAAGTCAGGCTAGTTATTAATTGATTCCAGTTTCAAAGTTGCATTCAATATTTTATCATTGAAAACTCTGCAAATTTTAAATAATACCAAAAACTAGAGTATGAGAAATATAGTATGTCAAACCTAATTAGTGCAATACTCCCAGTTTGTTAGTTTTAGATGCTTGAAAAAAGAGCAGCAGTGGAATAATGGCTTTTAATAAGCTTTTCAAATCTGTGTTGGATGAACAAATGCAAGTGTTAATATAGTGAACTCTTTTTTCTTTCTCTTCTCAATACATGTAGATATTGAAGAAATTTATCTTAAAAAAAATGTAATGATTTTAAGAGCTTTCTACCATAGAATTTGAAACATATTTTAATTCTTTTTTCATCTTTTCTGCATGTGATTATTATGAAAGTTATTAAGTAGTTGTTATCCTCTTTTGATTGCTTTTGTTGATGTTTTTCACAAGTTTATACAGGTGTATATGGTAAGCTTGCATGCAATAGTAAACTTCGTAAATCTATATGGGCTCCAGGTCACTGCTCAAGATAATATTGGAGTCATCTGAGAGAAAATATGAACATAGATCTTGCAAAATATTTCAGGGAGATAAGTTGATTCATTGTTTTGCTAATTTCTTAATATACTGTTATAATTTTAAATTTTGAAGTACCATTATTCCCACAGTATTAGGGGATTAATTCACTAGAATTAGTGTTACATTTAATCAATCAGATTCTAGCTTTTTCTTTGTAATTTTCATTGATAATTTAAAGTTGCAAAATATAGGAAGAAGTGCAAACAAATGCACATTTTTCAGCAAATAATATTTAAAAGTCTGAATATGTAGGCAGAATTGCAGAACTTACTCCAGGCT
Source organism: Catharus ustulatus (assembly GCF_009819885.2). Lineage (NCBI taxonomy): Eukaryota > Metazoa > Chordata > Aves > Passeriformes > Turdidae > Catharus > Catharus ustulatus. The sequence continues at coordinate 46,793,549 of NC_046262.2, read as the reverse complement.
AGGCAGAAGAGTATTAATATTGGTTTTGGTTTGTCTCTTTTGCAATCCAGAATTCTTTTTCTTTTGTTATTTTTTAGAGTCCAATGATGATGTTCCATAACATCAGTGATGTGGGATTTCTTCAGGTGAAGGTCATCAGGGCAGAAGCATTGATGGCAGCTGATGTCACAGGCAAGGATTCATTTAGTTTCTGTGACACTGAACACTATAATAAGAGTTGGTGTTTTTAGAACTGGGGACAAAAATGTTTAAAACAAAAGTTCATATACAGGTCATGTTCTGTTTGTGCACTTTCACCTTCTGCTAATTAATGAAAAAATCTAAACACAAATGAAAATTCTGTAAGCAAGGCAGCAAGTCATTCTAGTGCTAGCAGAGCCCTGTAGGTTATTTCTGATAAAGGTGAAATATACATTTTTCTCCATCAGACATCCTATAAAAATTGCGTAGAAGAAACTTCTTTTATTTTAGTAGATGAAGCTGTACAAAATTATCAACATTAAATTCCAGGGGAAAAAGCAAATAAAAGGTTCCAGACTTAGATACTACTTTAAAGTTGTTGTCAAGAGAACCACTTGATGTCTGTCAGATATTTAGCAAGGCTGCTGTTGGTTTCAGACATTTCAACTGAATGAAGTTTGCTGCAGCTACTGCTTATCTTTATAAGATAAGGGAAATAAGATTTTTTTAAGATTTTACTTTTTATGTTATAAGTTGAATGATTAATTTGACATGTTGCTTTGCAAAATAAAGAAAACGGTTTTTTTACTGACATACTGACCATATTTCTCCAGAAGTGTCCAAGTTATCTCCTCTAAGTACAATCACCTTCATACTGCATGAGTTGAATGGAGCAAAATGAGCTGCATCTGTGTCATAAAATAGCCATCTCTGCTTTAAAATACTGATGAAAATTCTAAAAATTGTGAAGAAAGTAGAAGGAAACTGGAATAAATGTCATGTTGAAGGAGTAGATATAGGTATATAGCAACTTACTCCATTTTTAGCAGTATTTTGCTAATTAACATGAGTACCAATATTTCAGGCAAAGTAATAGTGCAAACATTTTATTACTGAAACTGATGATTTAGTTTGTGGCACACAAAATAACAGATTCTATTTTCGGTGAGGTTGTAGAAATGCTTTTAAAGATCCCTCCATCTGGTTTGACGTTATAATCCAATGTTGCCTGAACAGAGAGAGAGATTAAGTTATTCAGGGGAAAATGGGATAATTCAGTCCCTGACCTCATTCAGTCTTTGACTTTTCCAAATCAACATGTTATTTGTACTGGTTGAACAATTTTTTGGAAAAATATTTGATTCAATTAAAGATGTATAGAGCTACCAAAATTTTCAGTCATTATATTCAGGATGACAGACAGAAAGATGGGGAAGAACACTCAGTATCTTCCCTTGTTAATAAGAAAAAGTATTTATACAGCAAATATATTTTGTAAGATGTGACAGAAACCTTGTATATTCTGGACAAAAGTAGCCAGGTATTTTGAAAACAGGATGAAGTGGTTTTATTATATGCTGTTGTAGCTATTTTTAGTAACTTGTAGTTATCTACAGATCATTAATTTAAAATTAAACTTAGAATAGTAATAATTAGAAATAAAGTGGGTGTTCGGTGATTGTCAATAAATCATGTTTGCAAAAATTGTGTAAAATCTTGACCCACCTTTGTTCAACTGGGTAATTAGTGTGGAGAGTGCTGTCATCAGTGGTATTGCTTTCACCACTAATTTCTTTTATGAGTAAAAGCTAAGGACTAGTTTGCTCATCTCACTGTATTGTGTTTTCAGTTTATCTTTTGCCCCTGAGTCTGAAAAGTAGCGAGAACAACTGTATATTTTCTGTGTGTTTTACTGTGCTTCCTGTCTGCTAAACATATCCCATTTCACTTCCACAAATCTTTCCATGTTAAGTAATGAATCAAAATTTATTAGTTTAAGCTGAGTAATTTTTTTTAAATCTTTACTATTCCAACATTAAACATAAACACAGAGGAGAAAAGATTTCTTTTCTTCTAAGTAGTCATCAATCCTACTACCACTGCAAGGATTTTTCTCCCCCTTTTAAAATGCGAATTTTTTCTTTGTGCAATACAGCATTGTAATACTGTACCAACTCTGTGAGAATAAAGAGCAGTTGAGACTCCTGTTAAATGGATGAGTAAAAAGCACAAATTACTTTTTAATGAAACCTTCAATTCTACTCCTTTCCTCAGAAAGCTCATAGCCTCCCTCAGCAGAATGCTACTACAGTAGGTCACTTTATTTAAGCCCCTAATGAACTGTTGATAGCCAAAGGCAGTTATTTTTCTCCGCTTTCAATAACCTAAAGTTAGACAGTGTCCTTCAAATCCTTAAGGTTAGTAAAGATTTTTTTTTTTTTAAAAAGAGTGATTAAGCCTGGTGGCTCAGGTCTCAGCTTACATGGACAGGCAATGAATAATGTGCCAGGATGAGCTGAAATTCTGGTTAGGTTGAAGGCAGGGGAGCAAGTAGACATTACCAGTTTTGAAATGCTGTGTTACTGGAACACATCACAACTGGATATTAAAAACACTCTAGAAAAGTAGAGTCAGGTTTCTCACTCAACCTACTTGCCAGGCGATACACTAGAGGAAGAACCATTGAGGGGCTGAGAGACTCCCCAGTAGTGCTTGAAAGCTTAATTTGGTTTTTGGGAGATCTGAAAAATAGGGAATCTTTCAGGATCAGGGCCTTTGGGAAAATTATTAGGTCTCTGAGGTTGTTTCTCCCGGAAAAACAGTGTAGATTTATGATCAATACGCAATTTTAGGGATTTCACCAATGCAAATTATGTTCTGTTGGAAATTGTGGTCACAGCAAATACAACTTTCTGGAAATTATATAATATTTAGTATAAATTCTTTGAAAGTGTAATCTAATGAATGGGAAGATATTGAGAATGAAGTTTAGTTTTTCCTTCTCTATCTGAGAAAAAACTTTGAATTTAATTGTGTTTTAGCTATTTAGTGCATGGCTTTTTTCTCCCTAAATCCTGAGCCAGAAAGAGTTATATTCCTGTTTCCCTAAATCTTTGCTTGCTCATGATATCTCTAGCAGACTTTCTCAAGGATTTTGCTGCTTGTAGAACCCTGGCAGGATAGTGCTATGCCTACAGTGACATCCTTTGATATGAAGTGATTTTCTGGTGGTACAGTAAAACCTACAGTACAATGGACTCATCATGACAGTTTGCTTCTGACATTATGCATATGGGTTTAACCTAACCCATATAAATTACAGGTAGTACAGCAATAAGCCCTTCATGGTGACATAGTTTAAGGTTAGGAAATAGTCAGATATATCTGTTCCTTCTGCAATGTAGTCAGGTATATGCTGGTGTTGTGGAAGGCTGTGGATTTTGCAAGGCAGTTTCTGCATCTCTTTTACTGGGGCAGATGCATGACTCCTTTTCCTTGTGCCATGAAACAAAATTCAAAATCTCTGTAGTAGTCTGAGTGGGAAAAGATCTGCCACAGGTTTGATTGATTTCAGCAAAAGTGCTGTGCTTTTAAGGAATAATAGTTAGCAACCCAGATTCATTAGCAGACCAGAACTCAAGCTCTATAAGATGGCCTGACTAGAAAGCAGCTTGTTTTGTAGTCTTTGGGCTTTAATTAAGATGTGTTCAATTCTAGCCCCCTGGCTCCCTTCTCCCGCTGCCCCCACCCCTCTTGCTGTGTCACAGACCAGCGATCAGACGGTTTCAGATGGTCCAGCCCATGACTTTGACCTTCTGCGAGGTCTTGTGTTCCCTGGGGAACCGTTCAGTTCATGAGGTCTGATTTCACACTTCCAGGATGCCTTGGCTCTCATAACAATGACAGGGAGACAAAGCCCTTTAGAGTGGGCCGCATAGGGACTTGTTTAAATTGGAAACTAGAGAGGAGTCAAGGAACAAGGTTACAGGCTACAGAATAGTGCTTTTAATAAAGAGCTCACAACTCTGGTTCAGCTCAAAGAGGGCTACCTCTGTACAATTAATTGAGACATTTATCTGGAGCATCTTAGGCCTCCACTTTCTCACAGAATTACATGATAAATATCAGCTAAGAGGCAAATGAAATGTGCATGAAATGAATTTTTAACACTTTGATTACTGTGTCTTCAGTCTTCATTAAAAGTAAATTTATTTGTATTTCTGTCCTCATTATTAATCAATTGTCTGTATTTTTTCTGAGTAGTATGATTTCAGAACCTTATATATCAGAGAGATTTTACTAAAGAGCTTGGTGATATTTAGGTTTATTTTCAAAAGCTTCTCAGGTTTTTAGTCCTGTAAAGAAACTAAGCATAGAAAATTAGTCAGATTTTTGTTTTGTTCCTTTTTAAAAAAATACAGTTTTATGTCTGGAATTCAGACTCTCTTCTAAGAAAATATGAAAATTCCATGTTAAAATTTTGATTACAGTACTTAAAAGTAGGATGAAGACACAAAGATGGCTAATTGTGCTGAATGTCAATGTCTTTTCTAAAATCAGTCCTGCTAAATTGTTCTAACATTACACGTGCCAAAATGGTCTTTGAAATGGTTCTTCAAATGCTAGGAAATGTCAGAGTGATGAACAAAACATTAAATTCACAAAGGTATGGAAGCCCATGCGTGTAAAATTGAAAGAATGAATTCAGAGGCCCTTTGGAAATACAGTTCCAAAAGTAATTTGCTCTGTCAATTAGTGCAAACAGATTTCAATATGCATTTGAGCTATCTCCACAAAGTACAAAAATCCAGTAGATAGGCAGAATTCTATGGTAGATAAAATATTTCATCAGGTCCTGTCATATAGGTCACCCGGAGACTTTGGTCCAATGTCATGTACAGGAAAGGTACTGGGTTTTAAGTACCAGTTCTAACATAGTAATGAAAAAAATAGGATTTAAAAGATATTTTTGAAAGATATTTCATTAAAAGATACTTTTGTTAACTGTAACATTTATAATTATACATACAATGAAAGCATGACTTGTGATTCATTTTTTTTGGTAAGTATTCTGTGGAGATGAGTTTAACTTTATTATGGCATTACGCTGACTTGTAAGATACTTCAAGCATTCTTGGTCTCAGTCTGTTGCAATATGTTTGCATCAGCACAGATAGAATAGTATTATAATTCCCATTTTAAAGATGGAAAACAGAAAGGTTAACTGACTCAGCTAAGGCAAACAGAGCAAGTCCTTGTTAAAGGTGGCATTTTGCTTGGGTTCTGTACTTAATCCATTAGATAAGGCAGCTTCTCATGCTATTGAGCCATTCCTCCTCCTGGCCAAAGGTCAGACTGACTGTTCTGCTGCAAGCAGCTGGCTGGTAGGGAGCTTGGAACAACATTAGTGACATTAGTGTCTGCATGGAGTGGCACAGCCCCCCAGAGTCATGAACTGGCTGTCTTGTCTTCTGAAAAAATAAAGGTCTTTTTTGCTGTGTGGACTTAGATCCCTAATGGATAGGCATGGCCAGAGGTAGAAGAGAATCATAACAGCCTATGAAATATTCAAACAATATTTTGGTTTTTATGACCATGTTAAAGTTGGTTGAAATTCTTGGAGTTAATGGTTTGAGAACCTGACTTTTAAATGTAGAAATGGAATTGAAACTCCTTATTAAGTTTTTAAGCTGTCCAAAGCATTTTTAGCTCAGTTTGGTAACGTAATGTCAATAATGCAAAAATTAATATAATACTTAGTTTAGAATAAGACTAGTGATTTGATGAAAATTGGCTCATGGTCTAGCTAATGCTGAAATTGACGCTATATCAGTTGTTGTAACTTTATGGATTGTGAAATGGCAAAATTATGAAATTATTTGTTTCTCTGGAGTTATACTGAAGCAATGGATGTTCTCTGTAGCCATGGGTGAAGTATCTCTGAAGGACTAATGGATATCTAACCCAATGCTATCTGCTATCCTTTGTGAGTTAATACTTCAGAAGTGCAGTAAGTTTCTCAGAGGACAGGTAGATCTGCCATGTGCTCTGTTGCAGTAATTCCTAGCAAGAGTCCATGGCAGCCTTAAATCAAATTAATTCTACAGTGGCTGATGGTCTTGATGATTTTTCATTTTCATTCCTACAGGCTGGAATTTCAGTGGTTGACAATAGAGAGGCATGATATTTGTTTCTGTACACAAGTATTTTCGTCCTTTCTGAAACACAGAATTATCCTACTGCATAAAATATAGATGTTTCCATATTTTTGTTTACTAAAGTCTCCTGTTTTACAATAATAACTGGATCATAAGCAGATGACATGCTGTTTTCTGGAGACAAATTCATATATCTAATAGAGTTTTATAATAAAAAACCCACTGTAGAACTTGTTCAAATCATGGCAAACCAGTTGTTCAAATTTAAGATTTCACAGTTTTTCATCAAAGAAAAGTCTACTTTATACACAAATGGAGCTAGGAAGTATGTGAAAGTTCAGTTATATTCAAATGAAGTCTCTGTTCGAAAGAAGTGCTGTGTTCCAAAATTAATTTTTGCTGAAAAACAGTTTGCCAAGAATCAAAAAATTTACATTGGATGATTTCCATCTTGGGGACCATTGAAGGAAGACCTATATAAATTGTCCAGAAATATAAATTATATCATATTGCAGTCTGACAGCTCTAATACTCAGGTAAAACATAATTAGGCAAATAAAAGATCCTTACATCTGAATTGGTCATATGTCTTTACGATTTCTTGTGAAAAAGTCGTACTGTTGTAGTTCAATTTGAGATGGCACCCAGTGGTTTGTTGTTCTAGCTGCCCCTTAGACTGAACAGTTCAGCTCTCTTCCAGCCTGGAAGATGGGCTGCAGCTGTGTGTGTAAGACCAGCCCACCAGCCCATGACCATCATGACCCAAAGGTTCACAAGTCACCTAACATGTTTGGTGCTTGCTTCTGAGTAGCAGAATAGAGAGAGCCAGATGAATGTCCTGTAGTGTTTGAACGGATGGAAAGGGCCTTTCCTAAACTTTTCCACTAAAAAACACAGGCTGTGTGGTGCCTTAGCTAATTGAGAAGAAAATCCAGAAGCTGAAATTGTGTGGAGATCGAGGTTTTGTTGTTTTGATTTTCTAAATATTTTGAGAAGCAGTTAAGGTTGCTTCAGTCAATCACTGTTTAGGTCTCTTTTCCATCATGAAAAGGTGCATTTTATATTTTCTTGCAGGAAAAAAATGTTAGGTGATCAGCCATAATAGATAATGAATCTGAGCTGCCAACTGACTGATTTGTTTGTGAAGGACTTCCTGGGCTTTGGGGGACTTTGAGCTTTGAAGAAAACAACTAACACGTCTCTGGTTCTTCATTGCTAAACTTTTGGAGAGCTGGGACTGTCTTGAGGTTGTGGGTGTACAGTTCATTCAGGGAAATACAGTAGTTCTGGGAAAAAAGGTGACAAGTAAAAGACTAATTTAAATTAATGTGATGTGCAACGTGAGGGATACAGTGCTGACTGAAGTACTTAGTTATAAGTAAGGTAATCTGAGTTTGTGCTGTGGTCTTGCACTGTCTAAAGACAAGGCATAGCACGAACAAGGATATCTATCAAACTAGATGCAACATGTGACCTAAAATTCAAAAGCTTCGAAGAAAAAAGTAAGGATATAATTCAAAGGATAAATAACTCTTCAGGATTTTTTTCAATTGTGGCATATGTTTAAAAGTAGAACTCTAAAAGTTCATTCTCAGATAGTCTATTTCTGTAATGATTAAAGGGGAAAATGGGTGAGGGAGATCTATCAAAAAAAAAGTTACTTTTCCTTCCAATTATGCATATTACGTAAATTAGCATTTGTTTTTATAATTTCAGGAGCCCTTAGGACTGTACAAGTAGAGACCAAAAAGCATGAGACATTATAGCAAAAAGAGTGGATAAATGATATTTGTTTAAATTTGTATTGAGGTTTTCTGCAGGTTTGATTTCAGTGAGTTTGAAGGTATACTTTGTTTTTTCTCTACTTACTTTTGTCATGAATTCCTGCAATCAGTAATAAGGTGTGATAGCAGTTAGCCCCACTGTGTACATGGGATATGCAAAATTTTCTGTGTTGGTGCTGGTGCTGCTGGGAGCATGCTTTTCATATGTGCCCTGAAAGGTTATGGTCATCTTATTTTTGCACAGCACATGCTTAGGATTATATTGAGAAGTTTGTTATGGACGTCTGTCTGATCAATAGCTAAATGTCTCTAAAGTCACTGAAACTGGAGGCCTACAGAAAGCACAGAGCATGGATTGCTAGTTGGAAGATCCTCAGATACAGAGGGTTTGGTAGAATTTCTTGAAGTATGACAGGTTTTATACAGTTATGCACAAAAATTGTGGTTTAGTTTATACTGAAAGGCTTAATATGGAATGATATAACTGAGCATAGGCAGCACAAGACTAATCAGAGGTTTTTAAGGGTTTTAGAAAGGCTAGAGGGAGACCACATACTATTCTGAACATGGGTGGCTCTTCTCTAAGAAGATGAGGAAAACCATTTCTGTATCTCTTGTTTGCAATAGCTAATCACATTAACTGACAGAAGTTGTCTGAGGCTGCCTTTGTTAGAGGATGTTGTGCTTAAGGTACTAATTTTGAATAATACAGTGTTCTTGGATCTTTTGGGTTCTCCTAAAAACCATGGAGATCCAAAGATATTTTTTGGTATTTTAATGCTCTGTTAAGGCTTTCATTGGGAATGATCCCATTATTTTGAACACTCTTGAAATGCAACAGGTTGCCAAGGGTATCGGTGAGAACTAAGATTGCAGTTACTCTTTCTAATAATGAAAACTTGAAAGATGACAGATAGATACGAGTTTCACCAAGCCTCTGTGCACTGTTCTGTGTTTGACTCTCTGGATCATGTTCACTTATTTGGGTTAGTATCTTAATAATGTATGCACATACCTCGTGTTGAGCTTGTCAGCAATGAGGCCCAGCTTGGTTATGTGTGTTTCAGTGTATGAAAGACATACCCATAGGCAACAGCACGAAGGTGCTTCTGGGAATTTTGTAGCCAAGTAAATATGATAAAACCAACATTCCTTAGCAGAGATGTTCAAAGCTAGGAAATTTTTCTTTCTCAGCCATGGTATTTGAACCTTCCCTTGAACCATGTCATGATATTGCCTCATTCAAATTTGTTTTTGTAGTGTTTTCAAATGATAGGAGGAAGGAGGTGTGAAATGTTGACTAAGTGAGGGATTTTTTCATTTCTGGAAACCATTTGTCTTTGGTTTGATTGAGGAGCCCTGTCATTAATGTCATATATTTCTTATTAAAAGTCATGTAAATCTGTAAGAGGAGTCATTGAAAAAGTGCACGCCCAGAGGCACAGAAAATAAATAAATGTAGTAAATACTCTCTCTTTGTTTCTAGAAGATGCTTTGTATATGCTGTGATGTAGTTTATTTTGTCTGTGTATGTTTAATAAGCTCAACTCACATTGTACTACCATATGCAAATATGATTGGTAATACTTGAGATACAGTAGTCCACCTGCTGTGTCAGTGCTGCTTTGTTACTTGAACTAACTTCTGGGTGTTTCTTTTTCAAATACTGAAAGCTAAAGAGCTCAAATAATATAAATGCTTTAGATTTCCCATCACCTTCTAGCCTTGTGAAACAGGAGAACCTTGAGATGTGTGGTACATCCATTTCTACTGACTTATGAATTGTATCATTTATCAAGATAATAGAAAACATTCAGCAGTATATGATTTTCTAGAGAAGGTAAACATCAATTAACTGTAATTCACAATGTGTTTAAAATAATTATTCTTTATCATTAAAGTTAACAACATGCACATCAACCCTTTGTGTAGTCAAAATCAATATTGCAGTTTGGGGGATGTGGTGCTGGGACAGCTTTGTCCAAGTATTGATTTAATTGTCATTTGTATAAGGTATGAAACGAATTATAGTAATTTCACGATTACAAGCTGCACCTGATTAATAGCCGCATCTCTGGGTGTCGGCAACCTTTAGCTCTTAGCTACATAAGACGCACCTGATTATAAGCTGCTCTGTCGTTCGTAGTGAGGACCCGTGTGCAACAAAGTTACCAATTAGTAACAGAATCGTGAGATCGCGGGGTTTACTGGCTCGGCTTGGGCCGTGCGGGCTTGGCCTACTCGGGGCTACCGACAGGGCCAAGTGGCCCAACTCAGTGCTACCGCTCGGCGGGGCCACTCAGGGCTGGCTACCGCTGCTGCCAGCCTCGCTCGTCCCAGCCTGGCACTGCCCCACAGCGGCAGGTGGGCACAGAGCCCCCACTCGCTCCCATGGTGGGAGGCGGGCATGGAGCCCCCCCACCTTCCCCCCGGGTCGTGAGATCGGCAGGAGGGAGCCCCCCCACCTCTCCCACTGCGCTGCCGGCACGAAGCCCACCTCCATCCGCTGTGCAACGGAGTAACCAATTTGTAACAATTATGCAATTCTGGGTTTTACTGGTAGGTGCTCAGCTTGGCACTCTGTCTGGCACTTCCGGGGTTGGAAATTTCAGAAACTTTTTCACATATTAACTGCTCATGAGTGTAAGCCACATTTCTGGGGTGAGATCAAAATTTTAGTCAAAATGGTGCGGGTTATAATCATGAAATTACTGTATATTCCCTAATATCATTAATATAGCCCTACTAATGTAGCTACTCTATCTACTCAGTTTGTGGTTTCTAATAATGCATGAAAAAGTAATACAGAGTTATTGAAGACATTGAGAAACACAATTGCCTAGTATGCTAGATTTAATTGTGGAAGGCCATGGCCAACACTGAGTATATTTTGAACAGTATATTGCCCAAAGAAAATCTGGAGAGAAGAGCAAACCATGAGGTACTATACAACTCAATTGTTGATTTACATCAGACAAAGTTCCCCTGAGTCAAGGAAGCAGCAATTTGTTGTTCAGTTTTCTACTTACATGAAAATAATGTGTACACTTGTAGTCTGCCAAAGGCAAAGGTTACTCCCTTCAGTTACTGGAGAAAATAAAAATATAAAAGCAGGACAGCATGTCTCTGTTTTGAACAGCATTAATAGCAGTTGTCATTATTGACATAGTTTGAAATATGAGTTAAATAATTTAGTCCACAACGAGATTTCTTCCCTTTATTGCCTCTTTATTGAAAGAGGTCTTCCCACCATGTCCCTCATGTTTTCACTGGACTTCTTTCCATCGTAACTCTTCCTTAGGTCTACCTCGCTACCACCCCTTAGCCTTCTAGGAAATTTCAGGATTGCTCTGAAATGTTGAAGATTCCAATCCTGTCACCTTTTGCTTCCTCCCATTTTGGAACACTACTTTTTCAGACAGCCAGGCTGTTCTTAAGCATCAGATTCAGGCGTCTACTTTTCTTGTTATCCTTGTGTCCTAGTTTAGGCCAAGGATGTGCGAGGGCAGAGCCTGGATCCCTGTGTGCCTCTCTAGGCTGTTATTCTATACACTCAAATCATTCCACTGGTGTGTGGAAGTCAGGGAGTCCCACTTCCAAGATAAAGAGATCATGGCTTCTATTGGAGGAAAAAGGAGGCAATGCAGAGGTTCAGCAGTTGTTTTCTCCCTTTCTGGGAGTTTGTGGTGAGTGGAGTGGTGCGTTGGTGTTGGTCCCAACTGGAAGATTTGTCTAACATTGTAGGTTTTTTCATTGTCTTGGTCTTGGGGAATAAAGTGCAGGTGTGAAAAGTTTGTGTACCATTATCTCTCATTGTCTCAGGCTTGTGGGGAAAAAAACGTGGTGGAGAGAGTGGTGGCATGGCACCATCTGTGGAGGTTGTGTGTCAGACTCAGTGAGCATTTTGCATGTATTCACCCTCTCTTACACACTGTTACTGTTTACTTTCTTATTTCATTGTCATTTCCAGTAAGTTTTTACCTCAACCCATAATTTCTGCCTTTAGTTTTCCTCACCTGAAAGAGGGGTTGGAGAAGAGGGGAAGAGCTTAACTTCCTGGTGGGCTTAAACCACAACTTTCCAAACTCAAACCTTCAAAGGGTTAGTGTAAATTTCATGTTGTACCCCTAAACTTGCAGTTGCGATAATTTTTCTTACACTTTCCTTAGTATCTAAGCACTGCTTGCCTGCAGTCTTTTGCTGTAAGCTGCCTATTTCGTATTTAAGTGTGGACACACACACACACAAAACACACACAAACACAAAACACACACAAACACACACACACTTGCTTTGCCAATTTCTTTAAAGAAAAAAAAATAGACTTCCATTTCCATTATCCTGCTTCAATTATCTACATAATGCATTTTCAAAGCAGCAACTTCATACTTTCTCCTTTGGTGACTTTCATGCTGAGGGACCTCTTTGTAAATATATGCAAAACTACTTTTTTGTGCTTTGAAGGATAGTAAAATATAAACCATGTTTGCCTTTCTGCTGTGCTGAGACTACAGCCTGTCATTCCACCCCATACCATCTCATTCTTTAGTTGTACTTGCCCATTTGTGTTAAGCTTTTATATGAGGCTGTCTTTTTGATTTTGGGGAGAGGATTTGTACAGCATGAAACATAATACAGTGTAATAGTCTTTGGATAATTTTCATAGGTGCTATGTTGTTACAAATAATACAGAAGAATGCATTTCCTTTTTATCAAAATACAGTAATTTCACAAATACAAGCTGCACCAATTTGACTAAGATTTTACTCCTAAACCGGAAATGCGGCTAATACTCAGGAGCGGCTAATATGTGAATAATTTTCTGACATTTACAACCTCAGAAGTGCCAGCCAGAGTGCTGAGCCAAGCTGCTGCAAAGTTGGCATTTTGCAGTTGTTACAAATTGCTACTCTGTTGCACCGCGGGTGGAGCCTGGCTGCCTGCAGGCAGCATGGGGGGTGGGGAGAGAGGCGGGAGAGCTCCCTCCTTCCATCCTCTGCCGCAGCCCAGGGGAGAGATGGGGGGGCCCCGCGCTGCCATTGCCGCAGCTCGGGGAGGAGAGGGGGGACCCGGGCCGCCCCTGCCGCGGCTCGGGGAGGCGGCGGGGGACCCGGGCTGCCACTGCCGTGGCTCAGGGCGGTGGCGGGGTGCTCCGTCCCCGCCCGCCGCCGCAGGAGCGAGGGGGGCTCCGTCCCTGCCTGCCACCACAGGGCAGCGCCAGGCTGTGGTGACCGAGCCCAGTGGCAGTGGCGGCTGGCCCCCAGTGGCCCCACCGAGCGGCAGCGCCGGGCTGGGCTACCTGGCTCCATCAGCAGCCCCTAGCGGGCCGAGCCTGCACAGCCTTAGTTGAATCAGTAAACCCCCCGCCATGCCGCGGTTCTGTTAGTATTTGGCAACTTTGTTGCACACGGGTCCTCGCTGCGAATGACAGAGCGGCTTATATTCAGGTGCGGCTTATTTATGGACAAAAAACGAAATATTTGCCAACACCCAGTGATGTGGCTTATACTCAGTGCAGCTTGTATTCGTGAATTTACTGTACTCTCATTAAGTTATCTTTAAAGTTAATGGAGAATTGGTACCATTGAAGTAAAGTTCTCTTAGCTGTCTCACAAGAGTGCTTGGAAATTTTAGGAACATACTGTGTTTCATCAGAAAAGTCTGTATGGTGATTTTTTGCCCCCTCCGCCCACCCTTTTTTTTTTTAATGGCAAAAAAATTTGTTCTTTTAACAAAGAATGTTAGTAGATTATGGACATGAGGAGTGTGTTATGAATATCTTGAATATAGCACAGACAATTACTGTCAAGCTGTGAAAATGAGAAACAATGCCCCAAACTTATTTTTATTTAAAACTTGCTCATCATGCATTTTCTTAGTTCTTAAAATTTATTCCAAATTTTCTCGTACAGGTAAAAGTGACCCATTTTGTGTAGTTGAATTGAACAATGACAGACTGCTGACACATACTGTCTACAGGAACCTCAATCCAGAATGGAACAAAATCTTCACATTGTAAGTGTTTGGATTTAGGTGGGGAGAATGGATGGGCAGTGGGTTTTGGGAAACTTTTTTGGAGGTGAGGCTGTTGGAGAGGGAGCAAAAATACTTACTGGTAGCTCTAAAGAAGAATAGTGATGACATATTGATATTTCTTAACTAAACATCCAAACATGTTTTGAGAATTAAAAACATGAAAAAAAATGGAGAAGTGTTATCACTTTAAATGTAAAAATGCCAGGTCTGTTTCTTGAGAACCAGGTATGAGTAATATTGTGCATATCAGATTTCTCTTAGGTTCAGCTAGAATTTCAAGGGGCAGGTCCAGTGTGATGGATTTGCCCCTGAATTTTTGAGTGGGGAGAAAAAAAAGATTCTGTGAATATAATCTTCATTAAGATGTGGTTGTTCACTGTAAAAAACCTTCAATAACTACATAGAGTTAGAAATTCTAGATGCATTTGTATTTCTCTGAATTATGGTGAAACTTCTTGTTTCCATTTACCAGCTGCACTTTTCACAATACCATCTAGTATCATACTAGGACAATCCAGCTGTTGGGTAAAATGTAGTCTAAAACAATTCATTGGGAAGTGATGTGATTGGTTCTTTTATCCTTGTGTTATTTTGAACACAGTTAAAGGCTTTGACAAAATAGAAAAAAGATCTTCCACAGACAAAATATCCTTGTTGTTTGCCTTACTCAATTGCTTTTTTTCCTCCCTTCTCTCCATCTGACGGTAATATGACACCAATGAAAAGAAAAAACTGATCACTGCAGGTCTCACTGCTGATGAAATCAGTAACAATCCTGTGCAAAAACAGTAGAAGCTTTAGTTTTGTGTACACTTACTTCATTTTGTCGTACATGAAAATGCTATATTTTGCCCTTAATCTCAAAATTCAGCTTGATTTTAGTTTTTGTTTTCCCCTCTAGATTTGTCATTCTTATATCATATATTTAGCATGCACAGGTTTTCTTGACCTGCATTGAGCTCTCTGAAATAAATTCAGAACAAAAGAAAAAAAATTCACAGTAGTTGTACTTTTCAACAGCTTATTATAGTAGTTCTCATTTCTGTATCTGCAAAAACATGCTAAATTTTTCATTAATATATTTTTAATTATTTACCAATAGAGCAAATAACTATCATCCTTTACTTCTCAACAGTGTTCTCTGTACAAGGAATTGCCTGGATTTATAAAGGACAAAAGACTAATAGAAATCGAATAGGAAAACCACTAAAGGCTTTCAAGACCTTCCTTCTATGTACATTTGCATTTATCCTCAGATTTAATAATTAATTTTTGGCCTAGCAATCCCTCACCTGGAGGAGTATATTTTACTGAAGTTGAGCTGCTTTGCTTGAATTTGAATTTCCTGAATCAGCCATTCAATTAAACATGAGCTCTCTCAAATATGTTTTTTGTTCAAATAAGGAATATTAATTTTTCACCCGAAAGTTTAAAACATACAGTGATATTTCCTGTGCATGGCAAAGGAGTTTTTAATAGCTTGTAGTCTTTTTTCCTCAGTTGTACCTGAGAGATGTATTGCTCCATATTGTTAGTTCTTTATTTGCTGTATATAATTTGTTGTATATTTGTAATTAAATGAGCATTTCAGAAACAAAGAAATCCTTGTTCTTAGTGTAAGGATATTCTCTTGCAGCTTGCAATTATTTCCATTTACAAACCTACAGATTTCACTGTATTTGCAGTAAGAATTGCCACAAGGATTCAAGTGTTTAAGAGTAGCTTTCAAAAGCTCTCTGTCCTTCTGCTGGTGGCTGTAAATCCCTCAGTGCTGCTTCTTGCAGGTTATGCAGTGCAAACCCCAGGTAGGAGATTTAAAGCAACATCCTTCAGAAAACTTCTACTGGAAAAGCCTTGCAGAGAGAGAAAGACTGATAACTGCAGCCCTTAGAAAGTATTTTGGTTATATGCAGAGACGTCTCATTTACTTAAGCGCAGTTCTCCTCCACGGCTTGGAAAAATAGACTGATAGCTCTGCTAACCTTTTACAATTTTGTCCTTGGTACCTGCTGGTGTAAGTGACTTCTTTCTTCTGTGTGTACTTCCCTTTTTGTAGCAATATAAAGGACATCCACTCAGTGCTTGAAGTGACAGTTTACGACGAAGACCGCGATCGAAGCGCTGACTTTCTAGGCAAAGTTGCTATACCATTGCTGTCTGTAAGCTTCATTCACCTGACATACTGCTCTGACTTTTTCCTGCTGAAGGGAGGGAAAGAGAAAAAAAAAAAAAAAATTTGTAACTCTGAGTCTGTCATTTCTCCACCAAGGTCTGTAATAAGAGCACTAAAATTTTAACATACTCTATTCACGGCCATGTTGAATCCCATGATAGTTAATTTTTCCTGACAGACTCGGTCCTGGTAATGAACAGGTACTTGTCAGACTTGCCACAGTTGTTTTGGGTTCTCTGTCAGTTTCAGCAGCTGGGGGTCAGGGGTCACTGAGGGGGTGTATTCAGTGGAGACCGCAAGACAGACGGCTGTCATGTCCTTTTCCTGCAGATTCAAAATGGTGAACAGAAAGCCTACGTCTTGAAAAACAAGCAACTGACAGGGCCAACAAAGGGGGTCATCTATCTTGAAATAGATGTGATTTTTAATGCTGTAAGTCTTAACTTTGGGTTTTTTTTGAACTGCTAAAGAGTTCAATTTCATGAAAGCTTTTGTTCCTGATTTGTAGAGAATTTCTGTCATTCCTCATTTTCTCTAAACCTTGGTGTATACTACAGAATACTCTTCTGCCACTGCTTGGCACACCCACTCCTTTTGTTGCTGCTGCTGCTGCTATTGCTACTAATGTACAGAGGAGCAACTCTTGTCTCTGTGTGTGCTTATGTATCCCAAGCTTGGCAGCCATGACTTTGAAACAGTAAATTTTGCGAATCAAAACCTCTGTTATTAGTGAGGAGCAAGTAAACTTGGAATACTGACATGCGTTTTAATGCATAGGTGAAAGCCAGCATACGAACCCTAATGCCCAAAGAACAGAAGTACATTGAAGAGGAAGACAGACTGTCTAAACAGGTAAAGAGTAAGGAAACACTAATCCCTTCTAAAATCCTTAATATCAAGGGTGCACATTCAAATACCTGGTATCATACTGCTGGAGTAAAGAATAACATTTTCATTACATGTTTACAAAAGAATATGATAGGTTGAGAAGTCAGAAACAAAATACATGGGTTTAATGTGTCTCCTCTATAAATCGCTACCTAATTTCCATTAAATACATTAATAAGAACACAGTTGAAACCATCAGGTTTCACACATATCAGATTATTACACAGGTGCAGGTAAAATAAGTCTTGCATAAATTTTGCTGTTAACTTTGACCCAAAAGTTCTCCATTTGTTACAGGGTAAAGAGTCAGCATTCTTTTAACCAAATTTCAAAGGAGTTACTTGAGTAAGGTTTGAATCAAATGTGAAAGCAGACTAAAACTCTTTGGAATCCCAGGAATAGGAAATGTCTTGTCTCTCTTTTTTCTCTGGATGCTTTTGCTACACACAACTTTAATGTTTTGTTAAAAATTTATTTAAACACACATACTTTTCTGCACTCAAACTATTTTGGACTCAGTTTTTTGTGTTCAACAAATGTTGTATCTTACATGGAGAAAATTGGTTGGGCTATGGGAAAAGATTTTTGTTGTTTTCAGTTAAAAGTCAAAGGTCTCAGAACTGTGGATTTGTTTTTTTTTTTGTAGACTTGAGCATTGTTTAAATTACCTGCTGGATTTATTTTATATCACTTTTTGATATAGTTCATAAAAAAAAAAAAAAACCAAACATTTCAAGAGGCAAAATATTTCTTTATTTGCAATTTTGAGTAATTCAGTTACTAAAGCTGCGTTTTGCACTACTGTTCCAACAAAGAAGCAACAAAGCCTTTTACTCAAGGTTCATTCTTCCCACTTTCATAAATAAAAATGGCATTGTGACTTTTGCACATGACAGGAGGAATGACCATTTTCTATGTGACTCAGTACAAAAAATCATTCGCTGATTTGTTCACTTTTCATGGTGAAGTGTGTTTCCATTTCAGAGGATTTAAGTACATTTTTCTGAATCAAAACCTAGAGTTGTTATGTCTTGCATACATATAATTTGAAAGTATGTAGATTATTTTGGTAAATACTTAAAACAATGCTTTCAAAATACATCACAGCAGACAAATTGTTAAAATGTGCAGATATCTTATTTTTATTAGAGCAGTAGTGTCACAGGTTTCAGGTTAGTGTCCTGCAGCATCTTTTTATTTTAAAAAGCCAGCAGTTGTTAAGAAAACCTTAATGAAACTGAGATGTAATTAACAAAATAATTTGCGAAATTTTACAAGTGGCTTTTTAATGTTGAACAATTTTTTGTACCATCTGGAATTAAATTCAACAGATACTGATTGATATAATTAACAAATTCTCTCAGATTTTAAACTAATTTGCTCAATTTTTGAGCTAGAGAGCTTAGTGTTTTCTCATCCTTCACCCAAATTGAGAATGACGCTATTGTTAGCATGAGTTTCTCCTGAAACTTTCTGGGGTTTTGAAATATTTTCAATCTTTCATCTTTTTAACAGCTACTGTTAAGGAACTTCATCCGGATGAAGCATTGTATCATGGCTCTCGTTACTGCTGTTTGCTATATTAGCAGTTGTTTTGACTGGGATTCTCCACCAAGAAGTCTAGCGGCTTTTATGGTATGATCTTCTTTATACTATTTTTAATCATCCCAGTATTTGTGTTCTAGACTGAGAGACAATGCTATGTAGATTGGTGGTTTCTTTTTAATTTATTTAGAAGTTTGCATTAAGATGACACCATAAGTCATGTTTATTCAGGTTTTTTTTTGAAAGTAATTAAGTTTAAAATGTCACAGAAACAAGATAGAGTGGTATTTTTAAATGTTATAATAGTGTATTTACAGTAAAAAAGTACTGGATTGTATAAGTTAGAAAGAGGCAATCCACATCTGAGTCAGTGAACTATGCATAATGTATTTTAAGCTTCTCACAAAATTACTTCACCAAATTTTGTTTGGTCCCCTTGCATATTGAATAATTACTCTTAAAGTATTTTTGAGATTATTTTTTATTCAAAGATGTTGTTCCTAGATTTTAAAAAATCCACCAAAATAAAACTCAACTTTAAAACCATAAATGCAAACAAACTAGTACCTTTTGGGCAGCAAGCTCTGGTCATAGTTTTTGGTGAATGGTTTTAAGTGAATTTGTGTTTAGCATTTAAACAAATTTTCTGTTCCTTCATGGACATTTTTTTCATTAGTTTTAACCTTTATTGTTCTGTTAAGTTTTTAAAATTCCAAGCACAATTGTAGATTGCACTATGTTTCCCAGATAAATATCTCTTTATTTTTAAAATCCTAAGAACTACAGTCAAGACCATTATTGTTTTATTAGAGAGTAGAATCATATGCATCGACATACTTTCTGTAATTTCTAAGTTTATTAAATTGGCTGAAATACTGTGATTAGGAGCCTCATCACCATGATTATGAACAGAGAAGGGTTTTGGTTTTACTTTGAATAATTGTAGACATCGTCTGGTGATAATACTTTTTACTAGGGTACCTGAAGGTCAGGTGCCTCAAATTTGAAGAAACCAAACCAGGCATTGGAGCCAGCTGTAAAATGGGGTAGTAGGGTGTGTCACAAAGTCAAGTTGTTTTGCAGAAAGTTTCTTCTAGCAGGGCTCCATTTGTACTGTGTTTCCTGTTAAAACCCCTTGTGCCTGTCAAGGATGGCAGCATGTTGTCAGTCCTTGGTTGCCATCTTTGCTGGGAGTTCAGGAGATACATGTGCTATTCAAAGAGCCAGGGGGTTGTACTTTTACTGATTTTGTAGTAATGGCATTATGTGTGAAGATTAAATATGCTTGCTACTGTTTGCTGTAAAAAGGTGATCTATCAGTTCAGTTAAAAGTTATCAACATTTCGTAGGGAAAGGCAGATTTAAACATAAAACTCAAATGTTCATATTGCTATTACTGCTTCAGTTAGTAAGTGTTTATCACTCTAAGTCAGATTTTAATATGGATATAGAACACTCAGCTGTTGCCAGTGGAAGAAAGGAAAATGGAAAGATATCCTAATCTTTGGGCAAATTGATCTTTTTTCCCCCCCATTGCACACTGCTGTGCCCATGGAAGGAGAGGCATTGCTGTTAAACTGTAAATGTTTCTGGTCATAGAAAAAAAGTCAGTGTCATAATAAGTAGTAGTAGTAGTCTGTAAAACAGAATTTGAGTAGGAAAGTCAGTATCAGTATATGTTATTACTATGTTTACAGTGTATTGCAGTAGAAACATGTTCCTGATTATATTTTATAGATATATTCATATTTTTATGAATATATCTATATATCTATATATACCTATCTATATAGAGAGACGTATATATTAAAAATCTGATTTTCTTGGTTTTTGTACAGTATTTGTTTTGCTATGTAGGTGTTGCAGTAGATTTTTATGTTTACATCAGATGTGATTGTACAAACCCTGTTCTGCATTCCAAATGCATCCTGTGCTTTTCAACCTGATGTTATTCTCTCCAAGGATCAAATCATTTCTCTGTCAGGCAAAAAAAGTTTTTGCTGGCCAAGTTGAATATATATGAATTTTTATCATGATTATAAGCTTTGGGTTTAGATGGTTTCTGGACTTTCATAGGCTGTTGAAATCTCGAGAGTGATCCACTTCCTTGTATTATGGTGAATTATACTTGCACTAAGGTTACATTTGAATTTAATAGAGTATAAAATAAGTGTACATATATGTTTCATTTTCTCTTCACTATTATACAAATTATGTCTCCTCTTGACGTTGTCTTCTAGAGGCTAGAAAATGTCACAGTCAAATGTCTGTTCCAGAGAGGCAATGAGAAGCAGGCTGCTCTGGAGGTTTTTAGCTCTTTAGGCAGACTAATAATACATGAGAAGTAAAGTTTTAAACAAACCATTTCTGCCGTCCTGTTGGATTTGAAAATGTTCTATGATGTGTACATCCTGATACAGTTACAGTCATTTCACTTAAGTTGCCTGGTTGATTTTTGTATCTCTCCATGTCCTTGGAATTACAATTATGGCTACTTTTTTATTATGTGGCTTTTCTTTCTGATGGGGATATGCAGGACCACAGGTGAAGAAATTCTGGCAGAATAGCTCAGTTTTCAAAAATATAATTACTAAGATAGATCGGGAAAGGAGAACTGCTCTTGGAAACCTACAGAAAACCTTGATTAATATGTTATCTATAATAAGTTACAGTTACCTGCTTTGTATGCCTTGTGCACTCTTCACTGCAGTTCTTTTTAAAGCCATTCTCCTTGGAGAGTCACACTGTTAGTCACCAAGGATAACAGTGTTCATTCAAAGGTCTTGCTAATTATTTATACTCCTGAGCTTAGCTGTTTTTAGGTACAGAAATGCCATAATGAAGTTTTAGAAAGATTCTTAAATCTGTCCAAAGACATCAGTTCAATGACCAGTGTTTTCTGTGCTGTTCATAGAGATACAGAAACTTCAAGTTAAGTTTTCAGTGTTTTAGGTTATGCATTTCGTTTACATTATTTTACCTGTTTCTGTTAAACTTCATAAGCTCATCACCATCACTGGTGATTTTTACTAAACAACTGAGAATTTTCACGCAATTTCTTTTTTCTATGCTATGCTAATTCACAGCAGAAGAAAAACTCCTACATGTATTCCTACCTGTATTCCTCTATATATACATATATATGATCTTCATGTTGATATAACTGTGATGCATCAATAGCTGTTATTTTTCAGATACTTACAGATATTAATAAATAGCTGATGAACCATACGTTGATCTGGCTAGCATATGACTTTGTCTTAGAGCAATTAGAAAATTCTATATTCTGTCCTGCTTTTTTGTATTAAATTCATGTTAAATAAAGGAAATGCAACAATAGGAACAATATTAAGTTAATATTTCAATTCCAGAACAGCTTTATTATATCACATGTCTAGAGGCCAATCAAGAATGTGTTATGTATTTATGTTTATGCTTCTTAGGACCTAAATACAGCAGGAAAAAACAGAACATGAAGAGAGCATTTACCATAAAATCACATATTTCTGTTTAAAACAAACCTTTGCAGTATTTACCAGTTATTTTTTTTTATTAGTATATGGTAATTAATATGGTATATTTCACAAGGAAGAACTTTTGTGAACTGTGCAAAAGTGGATGTTTTTTCTTCAGATTAATCCACTGTGGGCACTGAAATGTCTGCTAAGTTTGGTTTGATTTCCATTGGCTTCTTGACCAGACATTTATGTTCTTATGGATGTCAGTGGGTGCAACCCAAGGGGAAAAAGGTGTGTATGCTTTTTTCTCCCAATACTAGTATTTCTCACTGTAATGAACAGAAAAATAATTGGACAACGGGGCTAGCAGTAAAAGGACACACTTCAGTGTGAGTCAATGAATTATTTTATGGGACAAACTTAAATCTTGAAATGAGACTGTAGATAATTTGTGCTACTATACATCCATTTGGAATTCTTTTAACCATTTCAGCCATTATACAGCAAGTACTGCTGTGTTTAACATTTGATACACATTTAATTTCTGTACTGCTCTGTGGTCCTTAGGGAACTTTCCTCTAGTGCTACATGAGAGAGACAAAGTATTGATCAGTTAACATTTCAGCTATGTATGTTGCAAAATTAATGAAAATGCCAGACAAAAATATCAAAGTGCACAAAAAGGTAAAATTTAAATTTGGCAGTTTATTGAAATGTTTAAAATGCGCAATATCAAAAATATCCCCTTGCCTTTTTCATGACTGGCTAACTAAAGAGAACCACAAATTTTACTTAGAAGAACACTAAGCATGAAATATGAGGGAATATATAAGCTGCAAGATTATATATTCAAGATTATAAGCTGCATCATTTTGACTAAAATTTTGCTCCCAAACTGGAAGTGCGACTTGCATTCAGGAGTAGCTTATATATGAATAAATTTTGGAAATTTCCCAACCCGGAAACCTGAGCCAGTAGCAGCCCCAAGCTGAGGTGGAGCCCACCCTGCCCCGGGTGGCGGGGTAGCAGTGGCGCAGCGGCAGCGCTGCCCGGGCCCAGGGGGCACGGCAGCGGCACCGACTGGGCAAGCCCCTCTCCCTCTTCCCGGTGGCACTGACCAGGCATGCCCCTCTCCCTCCTCCCGGCGGTAGCGGCCAGACAAGCCCCTCTCCCTCTTCCCGGTGGCACTGGCTGGACACGCTGCTGCCCTGCCTCCTGGCGACAGCAGCAAACAGGGCTGGGGCCGGTCCCTGGCAGCTGCCCTGAGCAGGGCCAAGCCAGTAAATCCCATGATCACATGATTCTGTTACTAATTGGCAACTTTGTGAAAGTTGCACGCAGATCCTCGCTGCGAACGAAAGTGCGGCTTACAATCTGGTGCAGCTTATATATGGAGGAAAAAACAAAATGTTGCTGACACCCCGGAAATGCGGCTTATAGTCGGTGCAGCTTGTAATCATGAAATTACTGTAATCTTCAAAGTGTTCGGTATCCCAAAATGGTCTCAGTAAGATACTTAGTTGCCTACTTGAACATTTAACTATTATTTATAAAATAAATTTATTTCTTTTCTCACTCGGGAGCAGAATGCTGTCACCTGATGAACACACATTTGCCTCAAATTAAAGCTTCTTATGAACACATCCTCCTATTCCTGTTCTTATTCCTTTCATTCATTCTATATGTGTACATGCATACACAGAGAAAATACTTTCTTTCTCAGCCTCTCAAATATTGATAAAATGACTCTTCCTGCATCCTAGTTGTTTGTCAGGTCTAACTCACCTGCACTTTGTCTTCTAATATTACAGAATTCATGTGTGAAAATGACATAATAGTGTCCCAAATTTTTTAGTAAGTGTTAGTTCTCTTGCACATATACCATTTAGTTCTGGAGGTATCACATTAGTTAATTGAAATGGAAACAGGATTTAAAAGAGCTGGTTCCTAGAAGAAAATGAGACAGCGAAATAGTTTTGTCAATTTACTGAGCTTTTGCCTAAAAAAGGAAGCAATCACTACTGTGTATTTTGGGAGCAATGTTCACTCAAAAATTAAAGACAAAGATTATGTTTCTGGAGAGACTTGATATGATATCATCAGGTTGGAATGCATTTGTCATAATGATTACATATTTTCTTTATATTTTCACAAAAAAAAAAAATCGTAAGAGAATCAGAATTTTCACATATATTAAAAATATATAAAATATACTGAAAATATATATTGTCAATTTTCCCATCATGGATATCATTATTGAGGATACAACCTTCAAAGAGTTATTTGTTGCTAAACCTGGGTGAAATGGATCATCGAATTATCTTTGCCACCTCTTGTCTAGAATTTGAAATTCGAATAAATGCTGGATAAAGTAGTTGCAAAAGCTTTTTATTTCTCCCTAAAAAAATCTTTACAAAAATTGCTGTTGCTGTCAAAACTACCTGTTCTCAAAAGAGATTTGCACAGGTAAAATGACATGGCAACGACAAGGCCAGGAACAAGATTAATTTCTGATGCATGTTACCCACATGTGTAAGAGTCTCAACTTTTGTCATCTATATCCTCACCAGCAGATTAGAAAAAGTGTACCAGATTGCTGTGTGATTTGGTGGAGTTTTTCTTCCAAAGTAAAGCAGACAAAAGAAAACTGGTCTAAGTTCTGTTTCCTCTTTCCTAGTTTTCGATTTATCAGCAGATCTAATGTTGGATCTCTTCAAAATTACAGTAGAATTTGAGTTTTTCACAGTGCTTAGCTATACTTAGTGCCAGGTTTTAGAAGGTGGAATAGGAAAGAAAAAAATAGCAGAACGTGGTGTATAGGACCAAAGAGATCCATCAGCTATTAATACTGAAAGAACATACCAGCACCAGATATGATTAAAAATACACCTCTTAACTATAACTAATGAGAAATTACACTGGTGTGGAAAAACTGCTGTCTTCAGTCCACATCTTTTGTTTCACAAATTGTGTTTGCAAATCTGATATGAAGAAAGACTGGTGAATATTTATGTATGTAAAAGCCTCTTTTTAGTATGTTATTTTGTTTGTAAAATGTCATTTTCATTTAACTTTCTTCACAGAGTGAGTGCATATTTGCTAAACCAGTTTAACAGTGAGTTTTATTGCCCAAGCACAGATCTCTTCTATTTTTCAGTAATATAGAGCATCCTGTGTGCTGTCCAGCTGCTGTCTCAGAAGAGTATGTATCTGTCTTAGGTTCTCTGTCATTTCTACCATCACCATCCAGGTGTGGATGCCCACCCGAGGGTGTCTAAAATGGCAATAGCTCTATCTTTAAGCTACTTTAATTGCTCCCTTAGGTGTTTATTTTACCTGCATATATATTTTAGTACCTAACAAGATGCTGTACTGAGTTTCTTCATAATTTTAAGGCATTAAAAAAAAAACCTATGCTGTGTGGGAAAATAAGGGATTACTTTCCTTATTTTGTGATTTTTCAAGCTGGAATAGACAGAGGATAAAGCATTGATATCCCAAATCTTAGACTTTTTCTTCAATACTATAGCATTTTTTCCACATATTTTCTTAGAAAGCTGACAATATTCTGAAAGTATTTAACTACCTAATCTTTTTGACTGCTATTATAGCTTAATATACTAAAACGTCTGAGGGACAAAAATATGGTTGATGAAAAATTGTGGAAGTTGGCAAAAATTGTTACTTACTCTCCTGTATTTAGGATTACCTAAGAAGTTCTAAAAGCCAGCTTAAACTTCCTGCTAAGGCAGTGATGTGACTAGAAATCTGGGCAGCCGGTTTGTGTGAGTTGTAGTCTTGTGTGTTTAACCCAAGGTATGTACAAGGCAGTCCCCCACTGTCTGGTGTTACTGGAAGAGTTGCAGAGTGGACCACTGGGCCCCCAGAGTGGGCTTGCATTGCGTCACCAATTCTTACTTGCATCCTCCTCTTCAGTGCATAAAACAGTACTGAATGAAAACCTTCACACTTGAAGGAATTCAGACATCATTGATACTGAATTTCGATAATTACTAAGTAGTGTGGGTGTTCTAAGGTAGTTGTGTACCCTATCATCCTCTTACGGCAGGAGCCCTTGGCCATTTAAACTTCCATGACTTAGATACTACATGACTGAGTTGTATCTCACTTTGTCATCATCTTTTAATGATGAGTATTATGAGAATCAACGAGCACATTATATTTGTAACACATCACATTACAAAGAGTGTTTTACTTCCTTTTAATTTTAGTAGGAACAAGTATTATAAGGTGTGTTTTGAAGTGAAACAACTGTAGGACACACTGATTTTGTTGGGCCATTCAGTAGTTAAAATAACATAATGTAATGATTTTGCCAAATGTTGCAGTGTTGTAACAAAAGAAGCAGATATGTTGTGTTTTGATAAGAAAAGTCCAAGTACATCAGACAGAGAAGCGATTGTCTAAAATCTTTTAAAAATACAGTGTGCAAAAGGCTTAGAAAAAATAGAAATTAAACTCAGAAATTAAAGTACTGGTTTCTTCCTATTGTTCCTTAGGGAATCTTCCATGTACAGTAATTTCACGATTACAAGCCGCACTGGCTATAAGCTGCATCTCCAGGTGTCGGCAACATTTCGTTCTTTGTTCATACACAAGCCACACCCAATTATAAGCCACTCTGTCGTTCGCAGCGATAACCCATGTGCAAGAAAGTTGCCAATTAGTAACAGAATCACGGGATCGGGGGGATTTACTGGTTCGACTCCGGCCGTGAGGGCTCGGCCTGCTTGGGGTTGCCGACAGGGCCAGGTGGCCCATCTTGGCACTGCCGCTTGGCAGAGCTGCTCGGGGCTGGCTGCCACCTCTGGGTTCACTCACCCTGGCCCGGAGCTGCCCCACGGTGGTAGAGGGGCACGGAGCCCGCTGGCACCCATGGCAGCGGCGGCAGGAGGGGAAGGAGCCCCCCTGCTCCCACGGCGGTGGCAGGCGGGGACCGGAGCCCTCCGCCTCCCCCCAAGCCACAGGGCCGTCAGGAGGGAGCCCCCTGCCTCCCTCCCGAGCCGAGGGGATGACAGCACGGAGCCCCTGCCTCCCCTGGGCTGCGCTGCCTGAAGGAGGGAGCTCCCCTGCCTCCCTCCCCGCCGTGCTGCCTGCAGCGAGCCCAGCTCCACCCGCTGCGCAACAGAGTAACCAATTTGTAACAATCGTGCAATCCCAGGTTTTACTGGCAGGTGCTCAGCTCAGCACCTCGGTTGCACTTCCATGGTTGGAAATGTGAGAAAATTATTCACATATTAGCCGCCCCTGTGTGTAAGCCGCATTTCTGGGTTGGGAGCAAAATTTTAGTCAAAATGGTGTGGCTTGTAATCGTGAAATCGCTGTACTTATCCCTGTAAAGTAGTAGTTTCTTTAGTAGACATGTAGCTAGTAGGTGATGAAATAAGTGTCTCAGTGGAAGAATTAAGGAAAAAAAACTCAGTTCTTTTGAGTGTGCTGGACTTTAGTGGAGTAAAAATACTTTAGAAAATTTTGAAACATTTCAAATATGCATAAGAAATATATTTCTATTGCTTGTATTGTTTCACTGAAATTTTGTACAGTAATTTCACGATTATAAGCCGCACTGATTATAAGCCGCACTTCTGGGTTTCAGCAACTTTTTGGTTTTTGTCCATACATAAGCCGCACCTGATTATAAGCCGCATGTTACAATACAGAGTGTGATAAAAGGTATCTATTCTATCACCATCTGTTGAGGGTGGGGACAGTGATCCTTATCTCAATGGCAGATAATTTGCTAATGGGCCATCCATTGAAACCAGGCAAGGCATTGTTCTTTATCTTTTCACACCCCATCCTTCCTCCAGCCAGTCATTGTCTGCTAATGGCCCATTGAGTCCCACTGCGTGACTGATAAAATTACTGCATCCCATTGGAAGTTGCTCCAGCCAGGGGGAAGAGCCCAACATTTCTTACCAAGATAAAAACAGAGGTTTTGGGACACTAAGGGAGCCTCTTTCTCCACTGGACTCCAGAGGAAAACCGGATTTCTCCACATCACCACTGGACCTCCAGAGGGAAACTGCACCTTCTGCAGGAGCACTGCTCCAACTGAGCCACATCTGTCACTGCAAGGGGACTGCAATCACCATTTAATGGGACTGCTGCCAACACCCTGCCTGATGGTGTCAGGTTGTACTCTGACTGTGTCAGGGTTTGGAGTTTGTTTCTTTGTAGTACTGTATTTCTATTTTAATTTCCCTAGAAAAAACTGTAATTCCTAATTCCCATATTTTTGCCTGAAAGCCCCTTGATTTCAAAATTATAATAATTTGGAGAAAGGGGGTTTGCATTCTCCATTTCAAAGAGAAGTTCCTGCCTTTCTCAGCAGACACCTGTCCTCCAAACTAAAACAGCAACTTTTCGTTCTTTGTCCATATATAAGCCGCACCTGATTATAAGCCGCACTTTGGGTTCGGACCAAAATTTTAGTCAAAATGGTGCGGCTTATAATCGTGAAATTACTGTAATTTCAGCTTTGGCAGCTGAACGGGAAATCCAGGCCGTTGACATAAAAAACCCTTAGAGCATATTTTGTGTCTACTAGTGCCACATATGCTCTATGACCAACAGTAATTGCTTTTATTGATGACGTAAGTAAAGCCTCTAAAGAAAAACAACCCTAAGTAGTCATTGCAAAACTTACATGTGAAGTTTTGTCTCTTCTTCCTAAAAAGGGAGTGTCTGCCACACATGACTTTATCCTACAGTTTGGTAAAAGAGAGATGTTGTATGAATCCATAAATGTATTTGTTGGATGTGGAAAGTGTTTGAAAACTTGTTTCATTCTTGGAAATTCCTGATGGGTGGTGATGCAGCTTGATGTCTTGCATTGGAGTCCACCCACATGTGAGGTGGACTCCCAATGCAAGAAGCAGTGGAACTCCACTGAGATATATGTAGGAAAGTCCTGTGAAAGCACTGGTTTTTTACAATTCTTTTTTGTCAGAGGTAGGGAATTTTCCTTCTGACAGTGTGTGAAAAAACCATAGCACTAGAAGTTGTCCCTTGTTTGGGATAACAAGTCTCTGTACTGAGCAGACAGTCTTACTATCAAGGGAACAAACCTCTGAAGTGTGGTCTTGCAGAAAAACACATAAGAAGTTTACAAAGGATGGATATTTTTATTTCTAAATTAAATGTAAACTATACAGCAATTTATTAGCATGATTTTTTATTGTATAGGTTCAGTCAAGGTTAATGAAGTTTCCACTCAGGTTGTTTTCCATCTCTGAAAAATTTGGTTAAATACATTTTTCTGAAAAAGGATGATTTCCTGAACTACTTTTCTATGTGTTTTCCCCCCATCCCTCCTAAGACAGCACATAAAGGTCTAGGTGACAAGGATGAATCATGCAGATTACTATCCAGACAGAATGTTTTCTTAACTTTCTCAATTAAAGGCCAAA
This sequence comes from Catharus ustulatus, assembly GCF_009819885.2. NCBI lineage: Eukaryota > Metazoa > Chordata > Aves > Passeriformes > Turdidae > Catharus > Catharus ustulatus. The sequence goes on along the minus strand of NC_046262.2, from coordinate 46,764,113 downwards.
TTTGTGGTTGCAGTTTTGTGAAGAAAATGCTCTTGTAGCTTTAGCCACATCACTGGTAATGTCTGTATGTTTGCAATGGCCTATCTTGCAAAGTAACTTCTTATACTGATCATGGCAATATAAAGAGGAGCAAAAACTGCCTCAAAAATTTTATTTCAGTGTCAAAGCAAGAAACAGTGTCATCTAGGTACTGTTTTAATATGTGGAACACTTAACAGTGTGAACAGAATGTTAAATTTTATCAAGTGTCATGCTTAAGCGATTTAACTTCTGCAGGAAAGAAGAAGTTCAGTTCACTTTGAAGTAAAAAGCCTGTAAATGTTCTAAGCACTTGTTTGATGAAAGCAGCATTTTTATTTTTATTTTAAGCTTATTCACTTTTTGAAAGGAAAAAAAAAAACAGTGTTCATACACGGAATCTGTTTAATATTTTGCAATTAACAAGGTGCCATAATTAAAAAATATTGTTTATTTTTGATTCAGTGGTAGATTGTATTTATTCCAGGGTAAGTACTAACACCAGTAGAAATAACTAACGTTGTGACTCCAATTGTTACTGAAGAGAAAAAAAAAATTATTAGTTGTAAGCCAAATGGCTGCAGCTGACACTGAATAGACTTACAACTGTATGGCAGATCTGTGAGTTTGTACATTTCCATGAATAACATCTATACTATTTCTGTAGCTCTGAAGTTATAAAAAACCAACTGGATGGTTGGATGCAAATACTCTATGGAGAACCCACTGATTTTCAAAAATAAAAAATTGGCATAATTTAGTCTTATTTACTTGGAATTGACCACTACTCTCACAGCTGTTATTAACACTGCAGGGTTATCTGTTAAAACTGATATTATATAATTGGAACTTTAGGTATTTCCATTTCCCTTCAGTTCTTAAGTGCACGGTGTCTGTGCTCGTTTACAAGGCAGAGAAAAAAATCTCTTCCTTATCTCAGATCAGAAGACACAGATGTATGCATTTGAATCTTTGTTTTCAAACGACAAATTCTTAATTTTCCAGGAAATTTTTTTTTTTTAATTAAAACTAGCTAATTCCTTTGAAAATGAATAATCAATACTATAAGGGACACCAATAATATTTATTAAAGCATATTTTCCGTTAAAAAGAAAGACTGAATAATTTTTGTTTAGTATACAGTATTCTTTTTGCTCTTTTCTCTTGAAGAAGAAATAATACTAGCAGATAATATATTCCTTTAACACGAGTTAAATTTAAAAGTAGCCTTTTTTAATATTTTCCACCATATTAATTATTACTTGCTTAAAGCACCATTAGCAGAGGGATTCTGAGTTAATAAACAAACACATCATAGCATTAGTATATAAAACACAATATGCTTTTCCCAAAACAATGATTACCAGCATAAGACCACATTAACAGCACTTAGCACTTATTCCTTAAATGTGCTTGATTTTCATCTCTTGGAAATCGTATAATAATATTACAGCAAGTAAACATGGAAATGTATTGTAGTGATTTATTTTACAATAGAGGTAACTAACGCCTTGTTTGAGCTTTGTTCCTGTATTATATCACTCTCTTCATAGCACTACAGCTTCGCATCAGTCAGAACAGGGATTTTAATCCTGAATATTAAGCTTCTTTAACACAACTCCAGTGAATCACATTAACAAAAAAAGTTATTTCTTCATCACAGTCTATTAGCTGGAACATTTGGAAAATAACTTCATTGTGCTGGTAGGTCTTTATAATATAGTATTTTCACATTCAAGAATTGCTTCAGTTGTGATTTATGAAGTTTTAACCTTTTAAAACATTTCCACTTTGCTCTAAGGGTGCTTCAGGTTTTTATTAGCTACTTTGATTTCATCAGTATGGGCAAGATACATCTCTATAAATTACTGATTCATTGGAGCATATTTCTTTGCATCAGAGTGGAGAACTCCATCAACCACATCCAATGGATGGATGATGGGCAAGTCTGGAGTTACCTACCACAGCCTAGGCTGCCCACCCAGGCCAAGCACCCTTCTGCCTCTCCACTGGAGCACCTGCACACCTGCAAACTGAGCCGTGCCCCATTAAGCCCTGCAAGAACAGCTCTATTGTTGCATTTTCTGAGGGAAAATTATTCCGGTTCTACTTCTGAATTAAAGCAAGGCTGTTATTACTTGAGGGATGTTTGGCCTCACTGCTTTTTTGAGAAAACAAATTTGCTGTAACTTTATCTGTAATTTAGTACCATTTGGGTGCAAATAGAGGCTGCACTGTATAGAATACAAGGCAGAAAGTAAAGTTTTGTTAAAGCCATAAAATGGTTGGGTAGCCATTGCATATCCAAAAGTAGCCTTAAGAAGGCCATAGGTTAAGTTAAAAAAAAAAAAAAAAAAGGAAAAAAAGCAATCCAAATCCCACACAATAAACAACAACATAAAAAAACCAAACCAAAACAGAAAAAGCACCCAATCCAAAACAACAACAAAAAACCAGCAAACCCCACAAACATACACAAAAAACAAAAAAATCCCCCAAACCAAACAAAAAACCCCAAGCAAAACACAAGAAAATGCATTCATTATCACTTTACCATTAACCATCTATTTTGAACCTGTTTCAAACACAGTGCTAAAGAGTAAGCTTTCTGTTTATATGGACAATACAGGAAAATTGCTATTTTCCCAGAAATTAATGTAGATTTGCCAACAACCTCTTCAGAGAATAACCACAGTAAAAGCTACTCAGGTCTTTTTCTGCAAGTTTTTGGTTTGATTTAGTTTTGCTTTTGGTTTTTAGTTGTTAATTTTGGTTTAGCTTCTTGAAGAATATTATGTCAAAATGCTTAAATACACTTTCCCTTTTGTTGTTTGTTTCTTGAATGTCAGGATTTCATAGGAAGAAATAATACTGCTGAAAACCTCAGTCCTGTATTCACAGATATTGAAAATGGTGCTGTTGAGGCCAGTCCAAATCCATCAAGTATTTTATTCCATCAAAGTTCATTTTCACAACCGTGTGCTTTTTCTCACTGTCTTACATCCTGATTAGGCAGCAAATGTGCTAACTCCGTCTTTAATTTTTTTAAACATGAAAAAACTCCAGTTCGTTTGTAGGAGATTGATCTTGCTGATTAGTAAAGTTAAAGTTAAGAACTTAATGTGGTTTCTAATCATCTGGCAGCTGCCATTAGTGAGTGACAATGCAGCTAATCCCCCCTTCCTCCCCACTCCGACACACAAGCCTATTCCTCCATTCTCCTCGAAGCAGCGGCAGCCGCCTTTGGGCACACTCTCGGCTGAGGCTGGGAGCAGGGAGTATGTATCTGACTTGGGATCTGAATCTGGGAAACTCTGGTTAGTATGCTTCATTGCCTCCAGATCGCTGCTCTCACCCTTCTGCTCCTTTACTTGCAATGCCTAATATGTCTGATTCGAATTAAATTATTTTAATTAAATCATTCTGCTGTTTCTCACAGTGCAAGACAGTTAAGAGCTGTAACTGATGGTGTTATAAATCAGGCGTCCCCCTTTGATTGGGCCAAAGTTAGTAAGCCAAAGATGAGTGTGGATTCTGGCATAGCAGAGGAAAAAGTGTATGTGAAAAGAGAATCAGCACATGAACTGAAAGTGACTGGAAGTTACTTTTATAAGATATTTTTCTCTCAGGATTGCACCACAAGCAATGGTTTCACTGTTTGCAGGCAAGGCAAAAGACTGAGAAGGAGGTTTGTGATTTCTGGATGAAAATAAAGTTCATTTTGGTTTATCTCTGATTTGAGCGGTTGTGTCATTCGTCAGTCAGAGAATGTAACAAATGCTCAGCTGTATCATCAGACAGTTTTTCATAGATAACTCCTCAACAGCTGATGACACTGTAGTGTGGTACTCTGAAGCCTATATTGATTTTATTTTCTGGAAATATCCATTCTTTCTCGCAATCTTTCTATTAAAAATCAAAAAAATTGTCTACCTCAAGATGCAGAGAAGAAAGTTAACCCAAAACCCTGAAAAATTTATAATGCAGGAAGAGTGTTTTAAAACAGGTGATGCTTGTGCTCTAAAATGTGATTATTGACTAATTAAATTCTGTTGCCTACCAGGCAATGACAAATGCAGTACTTCTCTGAGACCACTTTGAGATCCAGCTGGAAGAACCAGCAACCCCAATACCTCTGAAGTACAGGACTATCTGTTTGCTTTGTGATGTACCTCATTTCTGCTGACTTTTGATTTTTAGAACTGATAGTAAAATATAAAATATTTGGTTAAATATATTGGTTAAAAAACAACGGATTATTTCCAGGTCACTTTCAGTGTTGACCCATATGATGGGCTGCATCTTTTTAAGTTAATGTACTTTAGAAATCATTTTTAGTTTCCCAACATGATAGAAAAAAGTGAGACACTGGTTTTGCAAACAAAAGCTTTGTTGATTTATGACAAGTAATCCATCTTCTTGCATTAGTGTAGCATTGTACTCCAGATAATTTTTCGTAATTGGTAATTTGTGAGTCATATATTTTATCTATTCTTTCATGGACCTCTAAATAATGAATGATATCAAAGGTATCAAACATTCATAAAATAAATTTTTTTTATTTTACTTTTTCAGTTTTGATCAGTGTTCTGAAGAACTCTGTGAACATTTCAGGGAAAAGTACAAATGAAAAATAATAAAATAATAAAATAATAATAAAAATTTTAAAAATAGCCCTTTTCCTGGAAGGAACTTCATGCAAATTCTGTTACAACAATTCAAAGAAGAAATTAATTTTAGGATATACATTAAGTACTACAGCAGGATAAAAGTATTTAGAGAAGTTATGATTTATCTAATCATGTTTAGGTTTTAAAAGTTGGAAACAATTATATTGCATATACATACAGCAAAATTAAGAATAGTTGCATGTGACTGAATCAGTTTGAATTTTTCCTTATCAGAAATATTTTTTCAGCAATCAACAAACCACTGTTTTCCTTTCATCTTGAAACTAGGAGTGTTTATAGATATCTGCTATCCCCACTCTTTGGAAGGATTTAATATTGGTTACGGGTTAAGAAAATCTACCAAGGGTGAAAAAATAACTTTGTATCTAGAATAATAGATGGCACCAAAATGATGTTAAATTTTTGATGTATTAGTTTGCCACAGGCAAGTTATTAATAGAAGGATTTGGGCATATAATTTAAAAATTAGTTATCATACTGAGAAATATAGTAGGAATTTTCTCTTTATTGCTATTTCTCCAGCTACCTATGAACATTACCACTAACTGCTCCCAGACTTTCTGATTAAGAACTGGGAGAAGAGAATAATATGTGAATAAATTCAATTAGTGGCAAAGGCAACTTGAACTAATTTAGAGACAACTATATAGGAGGCATTAAGTGTTTTAAAATGAGTTGAAGATTAATTTCACAGTAAAGTTGTTATGAACTTGCTGCCACAGCTTGAGTGATTCTCTCTTCAACAGTCATTTAAATGTGCTCTGAAGAGTTTAATTATAATGAGATATTTGTGTTTAAAAATAATTCAGGATTATCTTCCTTTAAAAAACAAAATTGAGCCTATTTAACTATGATGTAATTATATTATATGTAGAAAAATGTATATGTAGAATTATAGTAATGTAAACTTTAAAAATTCAATTTCTAAATATAAGAATAGGAAGAGTTGATAGGTTTTGATCAGACCATTCTTGAAATTTCATCTGAAAATCATGAATAATAGGTTATTTTGCATAATAATTTGAATCTAAAATCAGTAAGAGTATGAATAGCATCTTGTCCTTAAGAGAGATTTTAGTAGCTTAAGAATAAAGCCAAAAATATGTATTGTTGTTGAATACTCTTTGTGTCATTCTATGGCATATCTCAGTACCACTGGTTCTTCTTCAAGGTTATTTTTTATTTATATTTAAGCTTATGTTGTGGTTTATTTCTTTGGAGCAATATTTTTAGACAAACTGGAATTAACTACTAATGTATCTTAATTCTATCAGAAAAGTGCTTTAATGTAGATTATCTGTTCATGTGAGACATTGAACTAAGGCACTTTTTCGGCTCATCAGATATTTGACTCTGAATGCCACAATTATTGGATACAAATAAAAATATATGTGCACATTTACTTCCTAAAAGGAATTCAGAATTTGGACAAATGGACAGAAAAAAAATATAATTTTATAATTTGTGCTTTCATAGCATAGTAGGGATTCTAAAATTTATATAACTGTACTTGTGACAGGGTGCAGTAGATACAAAAAATTCAGCCTGTAAATACAGAACTGCTGAATTATATATTTTAAGTGAAAAATATTCTCAATCATTACTCTGTTATATAATAAAAAATGCATTTAATAATATTTATAATTTTATTTTCTATTTTTATACTGCTTTTAAAACTCTTCTCCCCACAAAAATGGAAAAGGAAATAGCATACCAGAGTTTTTTTGAAAGGCAGAATATATTAGTTTTCAATTGCACTCTTTGCCTTAGTCTTAGCTGAAGGTAAATGCAAGAGAACACTGCTGCTACTGCTGTTAACATTGTGTTGGGTACGTACTGCAGTGGCATGTACAGGGTGGTGGGTACACCTTTGTTCCCAAAAGTTAACAAAGCCTGTTCTTTGAAATTTATATCATTAAGTTCATTCAAATCAGTAGGAATATCCCCAACAGTAGATCTACACATATTCGTAAATATTTGCCATATCTGATCTGATTGGGTACAAACGTGTAAAAGATGCAGAGGAAGAGAAAGCATGCTCTTAGATTAAAGCACTTTCCCAAGAATTTTTCATTATCTCAAAAACACTGGACATACTCTTGTTTTTAGGCAAGTGATTCTCAGTATAGTTGCACTGTATTGGATGAAACATTTTTTATACAAGACATATAGGATAGATACATATTTAATAGAGTACAAATACTTCCTGTCTGACACTTCTGGATTTGCAAGACCAAACATTAATTTTGATCTTCAGATATGGTCTTTTGATAATTGTGGCCAAGTCTATTTGTCAATAAATATATGCCTGAAATAAATGTATCAGAAGAGCACACAGCTTATTTAATATTTATTGATTTAAAAAGAAAGTCTTTTTTTTATGATACTGGAACTGATTTAAATAAAGTAACCCAGAAAAATACAGACACCATTGTAATATTTAGAATTAAATTGGATTAACTGGAAATCTTTGATATTATGGATTTTTAGAAGTTTGGTAAAACTTGTGTTCTTTAGCCTGAAATTAAAAGGTATTAATTTAGTGCTAATTCTCTTTGATTTCCTCATAAAATGGGATCCCTTTTCCTGAGCTTCCCTGCATGTCATTCTCTGCTCAAGCCTGTAGGTAGCACCTTTGCATCACACAAAAATCTTTGCCTTTCCTGAGAGACAATTACTATTTAGGTGGGGAAGTCTTCACTTGTGCAGACCTTTAAATGTAGCTAGTACTATTTGCATAATTTCCAGACTTTGATGACAATATGTGATCTTAAAACAACAGATCACTCTTACGAGGTACCTCAGAGGTCCAATGTTCTCTCATAATTATTTGTTTTAATGTACTGTCTGTCATGTATTAATAAATGAGCATAATTCTGCATTTCTATTCCACATTTTCTTCTCTGTTCTGCAAATTACACGACACTAGTACCTCTTTTATCTGCTGAGTAAGGTAAACTCTATGAATTTAACAAAACTCTGATCATCTTTCTCCCTTTGGGCTTGATCCATCACTTTTAACAGTCAGCAACTAACCTTAGAGGTGCTGGCTACTGATGGTCAGGGAGTTGCACCAAAACCACTGCAATGCAAGATCAGGCTACCCCACAAGAATACCAGCCTTGCTGTCAGTGCCAGGTGAGAGACTCACTACCAATGCTGCTATTACTTGCTTCTTCAATTTCAATATGCAATATTAAAAAAATGTAACATAGGCATTATTTTTAAATCTGAGACTGTTCTGCAAAAAAAAAAATCTTTGGAGTTTAAAGTATATGCTTCATAATACCACTGCTTCCATTTCTAGAACCCAGTGATAGAGTATCATCTCTTAAAATGACGTTTATTTTCCTCTGGAGTTGCTCTTATGTCACATAATGCAGAATGTCTCTAGGTTCATTATTTTTATCCTAAGAGGTCATAACAAAGAAGGTCTGGTTGTCTATCACCCCTACCCATGATTACTCTGTTGAATGAAACTACTGACATTTATTTGATTCTACTAAGATTGCACTTAATTTTAGTGAAAGTCAGTAAATAGGATTTTAAAAGAAAATAAAATCATACAAAGCTCCTATTAAGGTACAAGTTAATGATTTTATCTATGTGCTGGACTGGGATATTTGAGAAGGGAACACTGAATGTCTGAGAGAGCCTCCCATGAGAAAGATGATTTTTAATTGTATTGTCTGAATGCTTGGTTGTGTGTTAGAAGCAGCAAAGTGTGATGCAGGTGGGAGGGAACTAACCTTTGACACACTGTAGCAGCAGAAAAACATCAGGACTATCAGCATGGGAGTTTCCAGCCTTTCCCTTTCTCGCTAGAATAGAAAGCATTTTTGTGTGGATGAGAGAAGCACAGATTGAATCCCACATGCACTGAGCAACTCTTTGTCTGGGTTAGGTTTTTGTTTTGTTTCATAAAATGCAAACCTTTTCACCTTTCAAATTGTTACAGCAATCCAAGTAAGCATTTTTAAAAAACGGAGAGGAAAGTATGTATTATCAGTTGTTTTGCCTGAGCAAATGCTGCATGGTTAACAAGGAAAGCTGACTTGTTTCTGAAGGCCCTGCTTCAATTTGTCGTGTCAGTGGCCAAGTTAGAAAGGTTCTTGCTGTCCATATCAAGTGCTTATATTGTAATTCATAAGGCAAGGGAGTAATTTCCCAGCTTGGGGCACCCAAGGAAAGCAGGACCACATCATGACTGACTGTTTTCAAAGCAGAGCATATACTATATAGACAGGAGAAGGAAAAACGTTAACGTGGGGAAAGGAGGCAAGTCTATCTAATACACATTTGAAAAAGTCTTGGTTTAGTAGCAGTTTGGGTTTTTTTCCTTTCCTGTTGCATCCTCACAGCAATACACATCTCTGCATCATGTATTCTATATGCAGATCATACACAGCTATATATCTGTGTAGCAAGAATAAATTAAAGGTAGTAAAAATTACCAGGCATGGCTGGTAGATTTTTTCCCCTATATATTACTGTCTCATTTTCTGTTCTCACTGTGTGGAAGAATAAGGCTACAGTTATTTCCTACCTAAGCATGATGCAAAACTATTTAACTGCTTGTCTGGAGAATGAACTGTAAGTACTCTTCTATAATTTTTTCATAATTAGATAACAGTAGATAGAAATCTCTTGGGATCTGTGACAGAAAGATTACAGAGTACACACATATATGCTCTACAGTAGATTCCCCTAAACTCAAAAGAAAATCCCAAGGTTATAAATACAGTAATTTCACGACCAGAAGGTGCACCAGACTATAAGGCACACCCCCCGGGAGGCGGCAAAATTCACAACTTTGTAGGTCATATAAGGCGCACCGGACTATAAGACGCACTTTTTTTTTGCCATGAAGATCCACGCTGTGCGCAACAAAGTACAGTAGTTTCACGAATACAAGCCGCACGGATTATAAGCCGCACCCCCGGTGCCTCGACAATGTTGCTGTCTTTGTCAATAGATAAGCCGCACCCCGAATATTAGCCGCACTTTCGTTCGTCGCGAGAATCCGTGCGCAGCTTTCACAAATTGGCCAGTTAGTAACAGGATCGCGGCATAGTGGGCTTTACTGGCTCGGGGCGGGGCCAGGCAGGCTCGGCCCGCTCATGGTTGCCGATAGGGGTGGATGGCCCGGCTCAGCGCTACGGCTTGGCTGGGCCGGCCGGGCGGTGTTGCTGCCGCCGCCGCCGCCAGGCTCCCTGCTCCCATCTGCAATGCCACTGCTGCGTTTGCTTGCCCTGCGGGCGGTGCTGCTGCCGCCACCGCTGCCAGACTCCCTGGCTCCCCGCTCCCGTCTGCACCGCCGCTGCCATGTTGGCTCGCCCTGGCCGGCACTGCTGGCCGCCGCACCGCCGGGCTCCCCCACGCTGCTAGCCCCGGTTCCCCTGGGCTCCCGTGCACTGCCAACCCTGCTTCTACAGGGCTTTTCCCCGCCGCCGGGCAGCCCTGCGCCGCCGGGCTTCCTGCTTCTGCTATCTTCCCCTATGCAGTCGGGCTCCCGTGCACTGCCAGCCCCGCTTCTGCCGACTCCCCCGCCCTGCTGGCCCGGGCTCTGCCGCCCCCCTGCCCCGCCCTACTGGCTCAGGCTCAGTCGCCCGCCCCCCGCACTGCTGGCCCCGCCTCTGCCAGGCTTTCCCACCTCTGCCGGGGCCGGCCGGGCTCCAGCTTGGCTTGGGGCTGCCGCGGGCTCTCACTTCCGTGTTGGCAGCTTTTAGAATTTTGTTAATGTATTAGCTGCCCCGGAATATTGGCCGCACTTCTGGGTTTCCACCAAAATTTTGGTCAAATTGGTGCGGCTTGTATTCGTGAAATTACTGTAACTAATTAGTAACGGAATCCCACAATCATGGAGTTTACTGGCATGTGCTCAAATTGGAAACATTTTAACAGATTGGTGTAGCCTTTAAACGCAGTCCCAAGCGCCCTCCCTGTGCACAGAGTCCAGCACGCGGTTCAGGGCGGCCACGGCTTACACCTCAGGGTTGCTGCGGTTCAGGGTGACTTGGGACCGTCCGTGGCTCGGGGCGGCGCGGGACTGCGTGCTCCCTCTCTGCCTGTGTGGCTCCTGCTGGCTGGGGGGTGCCCCACCCCGTGCAGCTGCTGCTGGCTGGGGGCTGGGCGGTGTCTCTCAGCCCGCACGGCCACCACTGGCCAGGGGATGGCAGCTCCTGCTCCGCCTCGCGGCTGGGCTCATGGTTCGCGCTTTTTTTTTTGCAGTAAGGAGTTGAGCCGCATGCAACAAAGTAACGAATTGCTGGCCTTGACTTGAACTTTTTTTTGCAATGAGGAGCTGAGCCATGTGCAACAAAGTAACAAATTACTGGCAGTTTGCAAACACTTTTCACAGATTGGCGTAGCCTTTAAACACAGCCCCAGGTGCCCTCCCCATGCCGGAACCAGGGCCGGGGCAGATCCCTCCCTCCCTGTGCAGCTCCTGCTGGCCGTGGCCGCCCACTCCCGCCCCCGCTCACGACTTGGTGCTCCCGCGGCACCACCCCCCCATTGCGGCTCACACTACCGGGTTTGCGAATTTTGCAACTTTGTCCATTATATAAGGCATACTGGACTATAAGGTGCACTTCCAGGTTCAGTGAAAAATTTTATTCAAAAGGGTGCACCTTATAGTCACAAAATTACTGTAACTTCCTTATGATAAACTTATGCTGAAATGGCAATAGTGTAGTTTTGTTCTCTTTTATCTTCCTGCTTTTTTTAGGTGAACTGATTGGTCTTTAAGAATTATTCAGAAGATAAATACTGTGTATCTGTCATTGAGCATGTGGTATAGCAGTCAAAATGGTATTACATTTCACAGATATCAATATCTTAGGAAAGATAAGAAAAATAAGAAAAATAGGCATTTTCAATGTTTTAAATAATTTAAAGTTTACCTGGTAATCTATTTTAAAATATTCTGTTCCATGATGACATTCTACCAATTAGATAAAACTCTTTTTCAGTAAAGGGCTGACTCAGTACTTGTGAATGTGTTTACCTGAAATATTCCTTCTCTTGGGGAAGAATATCTTCTATTATCAGGAAAGTCCACTGAGCAAAGAACATGCAATTTGTCACTGCCAAGACACAGCATCAGATTTTCAAAGGAAAAAATGGGAATGCAGTAATGAGTTTCCATGAGGTATTGTAGTCCTTCTTTTAATGTATTTTTCTTTCTGAGTTCTGACATAAACATTATTGACATACTGTTTTAGAGGATTACTGGTGTTACTTTGTTCTATGATGTGAAAAACCCACAGCTGAATTCTGTTCTCATAAGACTATTTTTACATCAGGCTTTTGCTTATATTTGATTCTTCACTTGCTTACACTCTTTTTTATCAAATTTTAGGTATTTTGTTGCTGTGGCTAATTTGCTGGGACAGACTGACAGAAGGGGAGAAAGAATTAGATGTTTTAGCTACTATGTTTTCATTCATTTAGGTGGATTTTAACAGGATCTTGAAGTCACTGCTTTCTGGATTCCTGTCATCAGGAAGGTGTGTCTGGGTTTCCACCACCACATGCATTCCTGTCATGTTTATTGTCCCCACTAAGAAAGGGGTTACCACTTCCTGCTGTTGAAATGCTGTTGCCTGAAGTAGTGTCATGAGATAAAGATTCATGAGCAGACAACTGAAGAGGCTTACAGCCAGTTCTTTGTCATCTGAAATTGTTAATTTTGGTGTGGTGGTTTTAGAATGGGATGTAAACACTGCTCTAGTTTTTGTTTTCTGTTGTACGTAGAGAGAGAGAGCTATTTACATATGCATATCTATAGCTGGATTCTATCTAGTTAGTTTTGCCTTCATAAACAAAAGGTTTCTTTAACACATCTGTATTGAGAAGTCTATTAACCAAGAGCCCCTACTGTGAAATATTCACCTATTTGAAAAACAGGACACAGATTGTATTGGAAACTTCACAGATCTTAGAGGTTACTACAAATTCTTACGGGAAAGACTTTTCTTACACCACTGTGTCTTGGTTTAAAAAACAAGTGTCTGCCAAGGAAAGTGGGAATCTTCCCGGAACTGAAAAAAAGACCCCTCCCTCTGTATTACTGTAACTTTGAAAATCATGGGGCTTCCATGATTTTTCAATATAAGAAAAGAAATAACAGTTCCTTACTAGAAAAAACATATATACAACAGAACAAACAGCAGAATAAACAAGAACATAGTAACAGATGCTTCCCACACATTGAGTGCTATTTTCCCACACTGGTGCAGTTGTGACCATGGCTGGAAAGGCATGCCGATGGCTCAGGCGAGGCAGAGATGCTTCAGAGCATTCACTTGTGCCCAGCAGGCATGCTCCAGGGTGAGCATGGAACAAGAGGGAGAAGGAGGCGTGATTCCCCCGAAACTCAAGCAGGCAGTGACTGGTCTTGGTACTACCAAGTAGCAGCAGGGAGAAGCAGAGAAAGTAGGCAGATTCAATCGGAATGCCGAATTACAGTGTAGCAAAGTCCTGAAGCCGAATACACAAAACTCCCATAGTAGTGACCACGCTGCTCGATGACCAAACAACAGGAAGGAAGGGAGCCCTACCCCCAGCCAAGTCTTGGGTCAGCATTATGCTTCAGTTCCCCAAAAAAAAAAAACTCAGTGGGAGACCCTAGCCCCCAGCCAAAATTGCCATACCCCAAAACTATTTCACTGGAATGCCAGAGGGTTATCTTAGCGGGTTTTCAGCAGTATGATGTAAAGCAATCTACCAGACCTCTCCATATCTATGCATATTCCACCACTCACTACACCACAGAGTCTTTACCCTCTTGGCCTGCTTAATGGGGTGACGGCTGCTGGCTGTGGCTGCCCTTCTGGTTTGTCTGGAGCTGGAGTGGCCGTAACATCTATTAGCTGCACCACTGTGTTACCCACCTTTCCCTCTGACTGCAGGTGGTGCTGCTAGGGAGTGTCCCTGGCCCCTACAGCAGGTTTCTGGGCAACACCCCTTCTCTCTGGGGCAGATTTTCCGGTAACTACCCAAGGCAACTTCACCCTCTCTCTAAATGCTAAAAGGACCATGTTGAATAAACTTAGCAAAACATCAGCAAGAATATGGTATCTTTAGCATCTGGGGGGAATTTAAACCCATCAAAAGCAGTTGTGCTAGGCCTGAAAAAGCGAGTGGAAGACTGGGAGAAAACACCCCCCCTTATTCCTCCCCCAAAATAGGTACCATTTTTAGTGAACCCCTAAGGACAGGATCTTAGGCAATGGTAGCTAGATAGCCACATGCACAGAGTCTAAAAGAGGTTTACAAGCATTTAATTACTCACCCAATGGAGACCCATTCTACAAACTTAGTAGCAGTTACAATGGCATTAATTTAGGGGTTATGTTTAGAGAGTGATCCACAAATGGAAAAAACATGAATGTGATCATCTTCCAGCTGAACTGGAGTAAGCTGGACCATGTCAGTGCCTAATGATATTTCTGTAACCAATACTCAAATGGGTTGCCCAAGAACTGTTATCCTCTTTTCACCCTTTCCTCTTGAGCCACACATTAGGTGCCAATTATTGACTTGGTTTAAAAGATAAATGTCTACCAAAGAACCTTCCTGGAATGAAAAGTGGATCCTTCTCTCTGAATTATTGCAACTTCAGAAATGATAGGGCTTTCAAGCAAAAATGTAAAAAAAAAAAGGATACGAGTACTTTACTGGAATATGTATGTGTACAACATACAACGGAACAAACAGCAAAACCAAACCAGAAGTTTCCAACCTATTAATACTATTTTAAATTATTATTTACTTTAATTTATATTAATTATTAGTGGCTTGCCGTTAATAAGTTCCAACACGTTTTTCCCTTTGGTGTGGTGATGCCCACGGCGGCCAGCCGGAGGCGCTCCGCTGCCAGCCCCAGCCCTGCCGGGGTGATGGCGACTCAGGCGGCCGGAGGGGGAGGGGCAGAGCAAAAGGGACCCTTTGGCAAACACACAGGCAGTGTTTGATCTCGACACCGCCGCCGGCAGCTGGTAGAAACAGGGCAAGGCGGGCAGATGCGATTGTAGTGCCGAGTTGCAGCGCAGCAATATCCCTGGCCAAGCACACCTGCCGCAGCTCCCCAGCGTAGGAAGCAAGGTGGGCAGGAAGGAGGGCAGGACCCACTCCCAGCGAGCTCCCGGGGGCAGCAGTAACATCTCAGGCGGTGTGCTACCTCCTGGACTGTGAGGGAAGAGGGATGCCCATTCCTGCTACTGCCTCCACACACAAGGTCACTCCTTTGGAGTCTTGAACATTGCGTGACAGCCTTCGGGCCTGAGTGATCAGGGATAGGTTATCCTCGTGAGCTACCTCCAAGACACGTGTGCATGTTGATGAACACACTTTTTATTTAAGAAGGGTTGGCAGTAATTAGATTTTTTCAGTAGATTTAGATTTTTTATTTAGATTCTTATTCAAGAAATAGTCTTGTTGCCCTCTCCCTTTACTAAAAATGCACAGGGTACACTCACATTTACTGGGGTCTGGAGCCAGGCTCCTTGTCGGCTGCTGGCAGGACAGCAGACTCAGTGTCACATCCTGAGTGCAATGTTGCTGAACCAAACAGAGGTGCCTGGAGACTGCCTGTCACTGGCTCAAACTGTAGCCATGCCTCTGTAGCCGCTCTTTTTTGTGCAAGGCAAAGTGCAGAAGTCAACACCAACTGAGCATATCCTGCAAGTGCAATGGATACTACCTCAATTTTCTTTGGATGCTTCTGTGACTCCTTCCTCCATATTCTTGGTTTGCAGTCTTGCTTAGGCCTTTTGTGAGTGCGTGAGCAATCTTCAGCTGTTTTTTTCCCAATCACATCTATTTTATTACTATTCAGTAGTATCTGTGAACTGTCCATGAAATATCTAAACTCATGTTAGCAGCCAGAAATATGTGAAATCTCTGGAGTAATTTCAGTTACTGTTTCAGAGTAGTAACAACTCATAAGACATGTAGCTGTGAACATTGGGAGATATACTTCATTTTCCTTGTGTTTCAGTGTCTGCATGTGTTAAAAAAAGTATAAATCATGAAATGACATCATGCTTTCTCTCATAACAAAAAAGATGGAAAAGGAGGATTGATTTTGGGAAAAAGAGAACAGGAAAGGAAAAATAAAGACTTATGCTAGATGGTTTCAAGTCAAGTTGTTGTCACACATAAATTTTATAATTTTAAAAAATAATTTAAGAATTAGTAAAATAGTCATGCCTATTAAAATAGTAATGTCTATTTGCTTCCTACCAGAATTTAAGTCGCAATAACTTCTACCTCTGCAGCCAGTGTTGTTGGTAAAATACAGACTCTATTTACACAAGTTTACCTATTAGGAAACAAAAAAGAATCTTAATTGTAATCTGAAGCAGAGGACATTAGCATGGATTTTGTCAAAAGCAGCTTCAAAATCAAGAAAGGAACCACACCTTTTGGTTATTTTTAATTTAAAAAGCATTATCTTCTTTATGCTGCCTTGTTATTCACTAGAAAGCTAAGCCATCAAGTGAATCTGAGCTTGTTTATAACATTACTTAATCTTTTTTTTCCTTTCTTCTCAGTCTGAACATCTAGAAAGTCCTTTCCTTTCCAAATCTAAACATTGCAAGACCTAAATAAATCCTAAGTGGCTACCATTTCTCACAGTGTAGTGTACGGCTGTGTAATAATTAGATTATTCCCTGATGCGTGGCATAGTGTTTATGGTAAATTTCAGTATGCATAGATGTGTTTATTTTCACATACTGAGGCAAATTCTCAGTATGTCTTCAAATTAGCTCCTTGTGGGTGTTTTTTCCTGAGCTAATCCTGACAGACTCTCCCTGCCAGATACATCCGTCTTCAAGAGCAGGAGAACACTGCACATGCAGGAACCTCTGTGCTTGGGGCTGTATGCAAATTTAATGCCCAGATCATGTCTGTTTCTCTTACATGGATGACAGACATTTCAACAATAACTTTTGCTTTTCCCCATGGAAATCGCATTGTTTCACTGTATATATAAGAGCACATATGCACATTTACTCTCGGTATGTATTTGAATATGATACTGGCAACACCAATATTTTTGAATAAACACATTCCCTTTCTGTGTATTTGTATATAGTTAAAATTAGTGAGAAATCTTGTATCAGCCATGCAGTTGTTAAACAGCTTTTTATCAGAGATGTAGCTAGATCCCAGAGAGACTTATCAGATACTAAAAAACATATAGGGTGGAAAATATCATAAACAAGAAATTGACACTGAAAATAATTCTACAGCATTTTGAGTTTCATGCAAAAAGCAAGTGCATAGGAAATAAGGTTTTGGTTTCTGACGTTTGAAGCAAGTGCAGTCAGAGTAAATGATATTCTAGCAACTGCATATACAACTTTCTCCAGGTATGTCACAGTTTTCATGACTGAAATTAATTCTCTCTGCTGCCACAAATTTTGAAAGAGCTGGGAGTACCTGGAGAGCTATTAGCTGTTTTCTGCTTTTTAAGGGTAGTAACCATAGTGTGGATACTTGGACACCAACATCTGTATGTAAGCACTGAAGTAAAAATTGCCTTGACAAGCAGGGGTGCAGCAGAGCATAAGAGCATTCTCTTCCTTCTTCCTCTGTCTGTGCTTTTGTGTGTGCAGACATGCCTCTTTCTGAAAGGAATTACCCAAGGAGGAGATTGCATCTTTGTCCCAAATGGGACATGGGAGGTGTAGCTTTTTCCCATTCTGCAAAATCAGCTTTCAGTTGTGCTGATTTATCTGTTTAAAGTGAAGTTGTACGAAAGTCACTCTTGAGAAGAACTTTGAAACAGAAATTCTGGAAATGTTGATAGAGGCTTTAAAAATATTTTAATACAGGGAACTCATATAGACAGGATTTTATCAACCAATTTGTTTTTATGAGTCCAATCACTAATTAAGGTTTCATTGGGAGCCAACAGGGACAACTGCCCAAAGGTACATGGCCCTCCTAAAGGCCATGAAAGAATTCCCGCCCATGCCCAATCTCCACAAATCAAGAACAATCCTTCAGGGAGGCTCTTGGGACTTGTGAGAGAGATGGGGTGTCTGCTGCAATATGACTCAGAATATTGCACCACTTTTTGGCCACGAATGCCTGTCTGTATTGCCTTATGTCTTGGAATTCTTTGGTGTCAGAAGGTTTTGGAAAGACTACAAAATGAATGCAGAATTATGCTGGATAGGAACCTAGCAACTCTAATTCCTGGGGCTCCTGAGCTGGTTTTGGCAAACTTGGCAGCAGTTCCTCTATAGGATTCTTACTCATTACTGTTTGCTGCCTACGGGGTTTGTATAAAGAAATTGTGTATGAGTCTGGAAGTTTATTTGGCATCTGTGTTTCAAAACTGGCTGAATATTCTCCAGCCTTCAAGGGAACTCCTACCAGGCAGGTGGACATAGGATTTTCTGCTGCTGCCCTGGACAGGCATGTGTTTTCCTCTTTGAGTGTCTTTGCTAGGGTCACAAACTCAACATCAGCTTCCCAATGAGTCTGAGGATTTCTCCAAGTCATCACCGACTTGCGGGAAGCCCCAGAAGCATCTGTGAACACTGTGAGAGCTTTGAGTGGTCTCCGACTCCTCACGAGGAATGAGGTGGAATTCCTCATTGAACAGCTTGTGAGACAGGGCATGGGCTGATATTTGTCCATTGTAGCTGTTCAGAGACAGTTGGAGACTGGCATTGCTCTGGAGCAAGTGTTCGAACATCTCCTTCGTCAGCCTCTCAGGAGAGTTCCTTCCCTCCTCAGAGAGTTTGACTGGAAGGTGGATACATGTAAAGTCACAACCAGCCAGCTCATACAGTCTCATCCTTGCCTTCGGAATCAGCTGAGCTATGAGTTCTTGTGGCTTTGTGATGGTCTTGGATCTTTGGTGGGAGAGGAAGACCCACACTGATTAAAAGTGCATCTCTCTGCCCCTCGATCCATTGGAATATCAAACCATGTAGGTGTGGCAGTTTTCCCAGGACTATGAATTTGAAAGGCAGTTCAGGCTTTTAGCGATGAGCCTGTCCTACACACACCCCCCCCCCGCCTGCACGTCTCCCGAGCTCTTTGCACTGCCCAGGCCACTGGCCGGCTGTGTGTGCAATCCACGCCCCCCCTCACTACCCCGCTGTTACACAAACACCCGTAACCCCCCCCGACAGAGGGAGCTGCTTGGAGTTACCGTTCTCCAGCAAGTGCCTAGGGCTGTGAAACTGTGGATTGAGGTCCCTGTTCAGAAATCCCTCGCCCTGGGCTAGGCAAGGTCTTGATTTCCTACCTGTAAGCTGAAACTACTGTAAAAGTAGTTTTTTGCCTTAGGGGTAATTGACTTGTCCGTGGACTTACTGAATCCTTGTAATAGGACTCCAGTCACTCTTGTGAGCTCTCTAATGAAAAAGCCACACCTTGGACCACCAAATGTTACCTCACTCGAGGTTTCCCTGTTACCTGGCAATTCTGTAGCAAGGCAAGCCTGGGATGGATTACATGAACAGGATAAAAGATACAAAGAGGCTCTTTCTCCCAGGGTTTTCCTTGGTTTATTTCTTCATGGCTTCCAGGGGGCAAAGAGGAAGTTTCCCAAAATCTAGAGTCTTTTCTAGGGTCAGGAAAGGGGAGGGGAAACTTGGCTTCCTGCCAATGGGGTAACAGAGAGGCATACAGGGACAGTCCATAGATTTACAGGGGTCACAGGAATTAAGGGACATACCATTCTTAATGCATCTTGGGTATGGGGTTACAACAGAAATATAACTAAACCTATGTACAGATTTTTTATATATGTATGTATATATATACATACAAATTTTGTTTTTTCTTTATCTTCTGACAGTACCTGCTGTGGAATTATATAAAAGATAATTAAGACAGTATCCCATACTTGAGGCATATTTAAGGTGTTACACCTCAACAAGTTTAACGTTGTTTCACAAATAATGTACATTTTGTATTAGTATTGAACATTATATGGTAAAATGACAAGAATGAAGGAAGTGATAAAATTATCTGGTGAGGCTTTGACACTGCCATTATTTTTGTAACTTCATGGGTTGATCAGTTTTAGAATATAAGGAGTACATACAGCTTTCCAAAACACCCATTGCTTCAGCATGGTTTTATGTTTTCTGGTGTTACTTCCCTTTTTTGTTTCATGAGATGCCTTCCTTTGTTTCAGATTGTATTTATTCTGTTACATTCTTGTAAGGGACTCATTAACGTTAGAGTGAAAATGTCTCAACATTGGATTTTATTCTGAACTGTTGTTCAAAAATCTGTTGTTTAAATGGAAAAGTACTAGTGGCGGGAGGAGGGACAAGAGGGGCTCTCTCACTAGGAGGGCTGCTCCAGGCACGCTCCTGGTGTGGAGAAAGCCTCTAAAGTCTTTGCCACTGGGAGGGCTTTTCCAGGCCACTCCTCCTGAGGGTGGAGAGAACTCCTTCCTTCTGCCAGGGGGAGTTTGTCCAGGCAACCCAAGGGTTTCCTCGAACAGTGGGGCCATGGGAGGGGCTGTGCACTACATAAGAAATCGTGGGTGAGTCACCTCGGCCCCTAGCCTTGCCGTCTCTCAGTCACTCCTCGCTGGCCCTCCTTTCCCAACTGTCGCTGTTACAATGCTGCCCTTGCCTTTGGCCCTTGCCTGTTTTCCCTGCTCGTCCATCTCCAGTCTATCCCATCCCATCCCATCCCATCCCATCCCATCCCATCCCATCCCATCCCATCCCATCCCATCCCATCCCATCCCATCCCATCCCATCCCATCCCATCCCATCCCATCCCATCCCATCCCATCCCATCCCTGCCTGCTGTTTGGTGCTGGTTACCCGCTGGTTGCCCGAGCAGCGCATCACTACTGAGTGTCTCGCCACTCCTGGAATTGGTTCCTTCATCTGCTTCTGCCTTTTCTGTCTCTGGTAATACAGCCAATTTTCTTCTCCAAATCAATAAACTGCACACACGTGCTGTGATATCAACCTCCCTTGTGCATCGTTTCACCCTAGGAATCCCCCTCATTCCCTACTCTGGAACAGGACATTGTCTTTTATAGTGTTCTATGATAACTTGCTACAGCACCAGTCTTCATACTAGTACGGAGTAATTTGTAGTCACTTTCCGTAATGAGTGTTTCCCAGATATAAATCTACATTAGAAAGCATGTATTTAGAGGTTTGATGATGACGTAAGTGTAGTATGGAAGAAAATGCAATAAATTAATGTCTGGGGTTACAATACAGAGTGTGATAAAAGGACTATTCTATCACCATCTGTTGAGGGTGGGGAAGGTGATGCTTATCTCTGTGGGAGATGTTCTGCTAATGGGCAATCCATTAAAACCAGATGGGCATTGTTCTTTATCTTTTCACAACCATCTTACCTCCAGGGAGGTATCTTCTGCTAATGGTCCATTGAGTTCCACCGTGTGACTGATAAAATTACTTCATCCCATTGGAAGTTGCTCCAGCCAGGGGGAAGGGCCTAACATTTCTTACCAAGATAAAACAGAGGTTTTGGGACACTAAGGTAGCCCCTTACTCCACTGGACTCCAGAGGGAAGCTGGATTTCTCCACATCACCACTGGAGCTCCGGAAGGAAACCGCACCTTCTGCAGGAGCACTGCTTCAACTGAACCACATCTGTCACTACAAAAGGACTACAGCCACCATTTAATCGAACTGCTACCAATACCCTGCCTGACGGGGTGTCAGGTTGTACTCTGACTTTGTCAGGGCTTGGGGTCTGTTTCTTTGTAGTATTGTATTTGTATTTTAATTTCCCTCATAAAGAATTGGTGTTCCTAATTCCCATATATTTGCCTGAGAGCCGTTTGATTTCAAAATTTTAATAATTTAGAGGAAGGGAGTTTACATTCTTCATTTTCAAAGAGACGCTCCTGCCTTTCTTACAGACACCTGTCCTCCAAACTAGGACACTTTAAATGGCCCAGTATTAGAAGCAGTTCTTTCAGATGCACTGTGGTGTAACCACATCTTGTGGGATTTGATGGTGAGGAGTGGTTCACGGCACACTGTCTCATGAAGTTTTCATACAAGTTTCCATATTTAACCACCAGTTAGTTAACTGTAGATGCAACATCAAAACAAAACTACCATGATTTCTTAATAAGATTTTATGCATTCCAAAATTATGTAGGGAAAAAAGGTTACCCTAATAAAATGAATGGAGCCCTGTCTGTAAAACAGATAATTGTTTTACTTTCAATGAGTAAACGTTAGGTATTATTTTTACCTTGGCAAAACAAGTACAAACTAGTAGACAGATTTGGTACGTTGTCTTATTTCTTAACTGTGCAAAGATGTAAATAATCAATTGAGGCACTGAGGAATGAAACCTCATCCAATTGCTGAATAATCTATGTGGCCCAAAGGACCTATGTAAAAGGTGCATAAATGCTATTAAAAATGTGTGGAGCACTGATTGCTGTGCTATATTTTCAAACAGTTGTATCTGTGTATATAAATTATTTGTGCACATAATGTATTTGGAACTCTTTATTTGGAACTCTGTCATTTGTCTTTCAGGTTGGTAGGTATTATTCTTGGTGCTGTGACATGTTCATTTCAGTTATGATGATTTTCACATCACCAGTATTTAGAAACAAAAGGAACTGTGGATTAGGATACCAGTATGTCTTTACTGGTAAAATTATCCCAAGTGTTTTCAAAGACTCAAAAAGAAATTTCATTCTTTTAAGATGTGAAGAGAGACTCTACCAAGAGAATCCTGATAGATTTTTGCTTTTGGTTGAACCATACCGACCTTTAATGAGGACAACAGTTTTTGTGATTATCTCAAATCTCCGTAAAGACATTTTCCATGAACTAAATTCCTGTTCTGGTTATATATACAAATTCCTTTTATTCTGCCTGATATTTATGATTGGTTATTTCACAAGTGCCATCTGCAGTTAAGTACTGTCTATAATTTTGTCAGGTGCTTTCGGCTTTTGTCAGTCATAGGATTTTGAGGTTGAAACTTCATTGAGTTGCATTCAGTGTGGCCATATGGTTACAGTAATTTCACTATTATAAACTGCACCATTTTGACTAAAATTTTGGTCCGAACCTGGAAGTACAGCTTGTAATCAGGAGCGACCAATATATGGACGAAATTCAGAGATCTGCCCTTACCTTGTACCGTACCAGTCCTGTCCCGAGCAAAAATGGGTTGAAATGGATGATCTTCCATTGTTCAGATGATAAACCAATCAGAGAACAGCTTCTTGCAAGCCCGTGGATGACGGCGTTACTGGCGGGGCATGGGTGTTAACGGGATGAGTTACCTCGAAATGGCTACAGAAAGGAGACTAGCTTACGATGCAGAGTTTAAATTGAAAGCAATCAGCTATGCAAAAGAACATGGAAATAGATCTGCACTAGAGAATTCAGCGTTAATGAATCCATGGTACGCAGATGGAGAAAGCAGGAAGACAAACATGTCTTACAAGAAAGACAAAGAAGAGATACTGCGGCAGAAAAGCAAGGTATCCAGGACTGGAAGACAGACTTGACCGCTGGATCTTTGAGCAAAGGACAGCTGGCTGAAGCTTGTCAACTGTCGCCGTTTGGATACAAGCCAAAGCGATTGCAAATTAATTGTGTATCAAAGAATTTAACACAGAACCGTCTTGGTGCTTCCATTTCATGAAATGATGGCAACTCTCTATCCGTAAAAGGGCAACAGTTTCTCAGCAGTTGCTGGCGGACTACGAGGAAAAGTTAGCCACCTTCTGGAGTTACTGCCAAAGCAAGATCTCTGAAAAAAATATACAGCCACATTGCATAATAACATGGACAAAGTCTCCCTGACATTCCATATGCTGCTGATGCGAACCACGGAGAGAACTGGAACATCGACGGTACCAATATGAACCACAGGGAATGAAAAGACATAATTTACAGTCATCCTTGGCATTTCGTCAAATGGGCGGAAATTACAGCCACTGGTAATCTTTAAAAGAAAAACGTTGCCTAAAGACAAATTTCCAAAGGGAATAGTTGTTGCAGTGAATCCAAAAGGTTGGATGGATGAACACATAATGTGGACTTGGCTAACGGAAGTTTATGCACACAGACTGGATGACTTCTTTCATCTGTTGCCGGGACTGCTGATTTTCGATTCCATGTGTGCTCACAAAACTGAAAGTATGAAAGCCATGGTGGAAAAGATGAACTTGGAGCTTGCTGTAATACTGGGTGGTTTGACCAAAGAAGTGCAACCACTGGACATAAGCATTATTTGTTCCTTCAAGGTGAAACTGCGGCTTCTGTGGGAAAACTGAACAAACACTGGAAGGCTATGCCGGGCAAGTTATGCTGCTGTGTGCCAGTGGATACTGGATGCCTGTGGTAAAGTAAATGCCACAATTATCATCTGAGTGTTCGCAAGGGCTGACATCATTCCTGGACTGACCAGCAACAGCATCGAGACTACCGAAACTGATGACAGTGACGGTGACGATATGGGTGATATGGGTTCGGATTTTCTGGATGCCCCCATAGCCCAGCTGCTGATTTCCGATATGGAGGATGAAGAGTTCGAAGGTTTCATGGAAGATGAAGCCTCTGATGAAGCAGCTGATGAATGAAAAATGAAACTGTTTAGAAGTTTGATCAAAGTGCATGATATTTCTCTGTATTTTTTTTTTGGTGTTTTCAGTCTTGTGTAGCTGCGAGGCTGAGAGGCTGCCCAGCTGTGCAGCCACCCGGCTGCACGGCCACCCGGCTGCATGGTTGCCTGGCTGCTAGGATGAGTGGCTGTTTAAAGGCAACACAGATCCATTAGAAATGCTTGCAAAATGACCACACTATTGTTTGTATCTTTTCCCGCTTGTAATTAAAGCTTGCAGGATACACTGCCGCAGCTATTGTCTGTACTTTTTTGGCCTGGAAATAATGTTTCCAAGGTCGGCACCTGCCAGTAAACCCTGCGATCCCACTACTCTGTTACTAACTGGCAACTTTGTGAAAGTTCACTGTGGACGAAAGTGAGGTTTATAATCTGGTGCGGTTTATATACGGACAAAGAATGAAATGTTGCCAACACCTGGAAGTGTGGCTTACCATCAGGTGAGGCTTATAATCACGAAATTACTGTAATTTGTTTCTAGCATGCAAAAATTAGGTCTGTATCCTAAAATATCTGCAATACTTTATTCCTGTATGTTTAAATTTACAAGGTTTTCCAAAAAAGGGGTCAATCAAATGCTTGTGTTTTGCCTATTTTTTTCTGTTTGCACACGTATGGAAATGTCTCCAGCTTGCACCAGAAGATGTTTACATTGTATATTAGAAAAATCTCTTCAAGAAAAGGGTTCTCAAACACTGGAACTGGTTGCCCAGGACAATGATGGTGTCATCACCCCTGGGAGTATTCAAAAGACATGTAGATACGGCACCTAGGTACATGGTTTAGTGGTGGACTTGGCCATGCTGGGTTAACAGTTGGACATGATGGTCTTGAAGGAGACCTAAATGATTTGGAGATTTTAGATTGGCCAGCTCTTGAAAGTTGCCCTACCTGTGTGTTTTGAAAGACATATTAAATGTATTTGGTGGTTTTACTCTGGATGGACAAAAGGTGCCCACCACAGCCTCTCCATCACTGCCCACCACAGCGGGACAGGGGAGAGAAAATATAACAAAAGGCTCAAGGATCACTGTCATTGAGCAATTACTGTCACAGGCAAAAGATATTCAACTAAGGTCTAAAATTAGTTGAATTTATTGACAATCTAATCAGAGTAGGTTCATGAGAAGTAAAAGCAAATCTTAAAACACCTTGCCCCTGCTCCTTCGTTTCTCCATGATCTCAACTCCACTCCTCCAGTACTTCACTGTGATGGGAGTGGGGACTGCAGTCATTTCATAATATGCTGTTTTTGCTAGCCCTTCCTCCTTAGACAGCAGATTTCTCACCCTCTTCTTGTGCTTCAGCATGGTCCATTCTACAGCAGACAGTCCTCCACAAATTTGTCCAATGTGAGTGTATTGGATATGGCCAGATCTTTGGTAGTGGGCAGGCTACAGAAGTGGCTTCTGTGAAAAGCTGCTGGAAGCTACAAACCCATGGAGAGAGGAACTCTTACTGGAGCAGGTTTCCTGATAGGACTTCTGACCCTGTGAAGGAGTCACCTTGGAGCAGGCTGTACCTGAAGGATTGTACCCTGTGGAAGGGTGGCCCACATTGTAGCAGTTTGTGAAGAGCTGGTGCCTGTGGGAAGGACACACGTTGGAAGAATTTGTGGAGGACTGTCTTCTGTGGACTTCAGTCACCCACAGCATTCTGCTGGGGAAGTTGTGTCCTGGGTGACCCAAAAAAAGTGTATTCCATATTTCCTCTACATTAATCCACACAGTCTGTTTTACTGTCACTTTAAGACTCAGCAACCCAGGAAACAGAACTTTCATGTTTTACACCAAGTTTATGGAAGGGGGAATTGGGGGATCACTTTAAAAACTAGTACCAGATGTGTGTTTGGCGCTCTTCTTCTGTTGTCTTCTGGCTACCTAGTGGGTGGCATGGGCAGATCGCTGAGTCCAAATCAAGAAGCTACATTTTGCAATCCAAAACTTCTCCACAGTGAATTTTGCAACAAGTTTTCACTGCTGTCACTTAGTTGTGCAGTGCTGATTGGTGAGGTGGTTTTCTTTTGTTCTCCCCTGGCTTTGGAGAATTTCACGAAACCTTCCTCTCCAGCTGCTGCGCCAGGCCTGGGAGAGATCAAACCCGCTGCAAGAGTTCCAGTCACTGCCCAAAGCTTCTGTGCCATGCTGGGAAGCTTGACCATCTCTCCATGAGTTTCAGCTCCTGAGGGTGGT
This sequence comes from Catharus ustulatus, assembly GCF_009819885.2. Lineage (NCBI taxonomy): Eukaryota > Metazoa > Chordata > Aves > Passeriformes > Turdidae > Catharus > Catharus ustulatus. The sequence goes on along the minus strand of NC_046262.2, from coordinate 46,737,567 downwards.
TTCAACTTCAGCTGGGAAGTTTCTTCCAGTGTCCCAGTAGTATTGATTTGATGTAAACAAAGAATAGTATCTTTGTTGTTGCTGTTTTTCTTTTTAGTAAGCTTTTATTTTTTCACTTTGATCTTCCCACATTCATTTTTCCATTCTGATGAAAGAGGAGTGGTTTAAAAAAAGAGGGAATTAACTCACTTTTGAGTCTCTCTTACGTATAATTGTATTACACTAAGACAAGCTGGCAGCCAATGGTTTGGGCAAGTGCATTCTTCACTGGGTTAAGACCTGGCTGGAAGGCTGGGCCCAGAGTATGGGGTTGAATTGTGCTCCAGGTGGTGGTCAGTCACTACTGGGAATCCCCAAGGCTCAGTACTGGGGCCAGTCCTGCTTAATGTCTTTATTGCTGGTGTGGATGAGGGGATTGAGTGTACCCTCAGTGAGTTTGCAGACAGCACTAAGCTGAGCCGAGTGTTGATCTGCTGGAGCGTAGACAGGCTCTGCAGAGTGACCTGGCCAGGCCAGGCCAAGGGGCCGAGGCCGGTGCTGTGAGGTTCAATAAGGCCAGTGTTGGTTGCTGCACTTGGATCATGTCAGCCCCATGCAGTACTACAGGCTGGGGGAAGAGTGGCAGGAGGGTGACCCAGGAGAAAAGGACCAAGGGGTGCTGGTTGCCAGCTGGCTGAACATGAGCCAGAGTGTGCCCAGGTGGCCAGGAAGGCCAATGGCATCCTGGTCTATGAGAAATAGTGTGGCCAGCAGGACCAGGGCAGTGATTGTCCCCCTGTGCAGTGGTGATCCCCCAGCTCACATCCTGTGTTCAGTTCTGGGTCCTCTACTTCAAGAACAACATTGAGGTGTGGGAATGTGTGTCCAAGAAAGGTAACAGAGCTGGTGAAGGATGTAGAGAATATGGTCATATGAGGAGCAGCTGAGGGAGCTGAAGTTTTTAGCCTGGGCAAAAGGAGGCTCATGGGAGACCTTATCACTCTCTACAACTGCCTGAAAGGAGGGTGTAAGGAGATGGGGTTGGTCTCTTATTGAGTCAGTTAGTGACAGAATGAGACCAAATATCCTCAAGCGGTGTCATGGGAGGTTCAGTTGGACATCAGGAAGAATTTCTTCACTGAAAGGATGGTCAGGCACTGGAACAGGCTGCCTAGTGAAGGGATGGAGTCACCATCCCTGGATGTATTCAAAACAGGCTGGACCTGACACTGCTATGGTTTAACTGACATGGTGGTGTTTGGTCAAAGGTTAGACTCTGTGATCTTTGAGCCAATAAGGGAAGGACATCCATCAGATCAGAGGTCTGGTGACAGTGAGCAGAATGGTAAAGGAGTCTATGCCTACTGGAATACACTTTCCTAGAGAACAGGTAGTTGAAATTCCTGAGTCTTGTAAAAAGCTTTCTTGAGCATCAGCAAAATATTTATCCCCCTCTCCAGATGCTGTTGTGAAGACATTGGCCAAGCAGTGCCATTTTGAGAGAGCTACCTCAATTGGTAGACATGAACTGCAGCTCTAAAGAGTCCAGGTCTGCTCACAAATCATCAGTCTGCTTCAGTGTGACAGGTCAGTTCCACAGGACTTTATAGACTTATTAAAACCCATGTGAAATTATTCCTGCCTTCGTCTTCTTGCTGTCAGCCAAAGCTCATGTGCAAGGGAGGTATTGGGGAACTGGGGAAGGAGGAGTGACATTGAAAGACAGTCTGCTAAAACTTCAAGTCTACTTTACCTTCAATAAAATATACAAGATTAGTAATTATGCTGTACATACCTCATCCACTGTGACTATGAGAATCATAAGATCAAGCCTCCATCGTGAATTTTAAATATAATTTTTATTTGTGCTTGCTAGAAACACAACAGTGAGTAGAGAGGTTTTTCACATGTGCATAAATCGACTAAATGTTAGTGATTCCGAGTTTGAGTAAGAAATTGTACTCCTTTGCCCTGGATGGTTTCTTGTTGTGTTTCAAAGACTTTTTATGATTAATTAATGTATTAAAACTAGTCTAAAATTGAAAAAAATCTCTTTTAAGTTGTAGAAAACTTAATAATGAGACTTTCTGTAATAAAATATTTGGTTGTTTTGGTTTGACTAAAGGATTTTGACAGTTGAATGAAGTGTTAAAATACAGAAGCCATATGTGTATAATTCCAGGTCTTGGGCCCTCTCATTTATAAAATATCTGTTTCTAGAGTCTGATTTTTTAAAGGAGAGCAGTCTACTTCCTGCCATATGTACCAAGTTTAAACATGCATACAAAATCTGTACTTGTTTTAACAATGGTGGTCTCATTGCTGTGTTATTTTATACAAAAACCCAACCCAAATCAAAGCAAAGCAAAGTAAAGCAAAGCAAACCAAACTAAACCAAACCAAAAAACGCAAAACAAAACCCAAAAACAAACAATGAAACAAACAAAAAGTTTGTCCTCCCATTCCTTTGTGTTGTATTTTACAATCAAAAGAGACAAAATTGTACAGGATGTGTACATATTTATTAGCTGCATTCTAGCTTCTGCATTCTCTTTATCTCACTGAAATATTTGGAGTTTGCACTGTTTATGATGATAGCAGAAGTCATTGTATTCTTTATAGTGCAAGTTGGTAACTTTTACCTAGAAGTATGTGAATATACTTTAGCTTTCTTTGGGACCTGCTCTAGTTTATTGTAAAAAATTGCCAGCTAAAAATGAGCTTGGAGAGTTTTGTTTTGCATTTTGCTTAAAGAAAGCATTGCAGAATATAATTACAGCTATCCTACTAGAGAACAAAAGTACTTTCTTGTCTCGGTGATATCAGCCTGGGGACAGACTTATGTAAATGGAGGATTCAGGTTGTTTAAACACCTGGAACCGCTTCACTCTGTAATCTAAACTGTTATTTTCTGCTAAGTTCTTGTTTCTGCAACCTACTATCATACTCTGCACAGGGAAATTTAAAGATTTGGTAAATACTGAAGAAAAATACATAGCCTGCATGCTAACATGTAGATATCTCAGTCATCAAAGTTATTTTAAACAGATCATTGAGGGTGGAAAACTACAGAATGTTCATAGGGAAAGAGTAAATGACTGTAAAGACTAGAAGGAGTTGGTAGTACTAGCCCTGGATTAATATTGGGGTTATGAATAGGAACAGACTACATTTATGTCTGCAAACTCTGAGAACTGAAGTTTTGGAGGGAAAGTCTTGGGATTAGTGAAGGAGAAATTTTTTTAAATTGCAAGACAGACTGAGAGATCAAGTTACAAAGAAAGCTGAAATTAATTACTGAAATGAATTTATTAATTAAAATTTATTTACAAATAAGTACATTCAAAGGTAGAAAAACATTTTCCTACACTATGTGAAAAAATTACAGGTTATGTACTTAAGAGCTGGTCAGTGATAGAGGAACAAAACCTAGGCTTCTTATTTATTTGCTGTTACGCAGTTATACTCAACCAATACTCCAGACATTGCAGAACAACATAATGAAGCAGGTCATAAATCACAAGTATGAAAATCAACCTGGAGAGCTCACTGATGTTGACTGATGGTCTTGAAAAGTTGATATAATTTAATCATTAGACCTATTTGGACAGGATTTCTTCAGTATAACAAGGACATTACAGTTCCAGTCTGTGAAATGAAACTTCATACAGCTTATGGAAGTGTCTCTCCATAGGGAAGCTAGTGTTTCTCTTTGTTCCAGACATACTGGTAGTTATCAAGCCAAAACTCAGTAATTTTGCATTTTATTGCTGGAAATCATGGTCTGCATTTCCATCTTTAACCACATGGTTTTGGTCTTCATTCATACAATTTAAATTTTATTGCTGTCTTTTTCACGCTGGCTGTTGGTAATATGTCAGTTTTCCTACAACCAAAGGACTTACAGTAATTTCATGATTATAAGCTGCACCATTTTGACTAAAATTCTGGTCCGAACCCAGAAGTGCGGCTTATAATCAGGTGCAGCCAATATATGGATGAAGTTCAGAAAAATTGCCAACCCGGAAGTGCGAGCCTGCAGCAACCCCGAGCCAAGCCAGAGCCCGCCTGGCCCCGGCGGTGGGGCAGCGGCGGTGCTCCCAGGTCCCGGCAGTGGGGCAGTGGCGAACCGAGCCTGCACGGCCCTGAGCCAAGCCAGCACGGCCCTGAGCCAAGTCAGTAAACCCCATGATCCTGTGATTCTGTTACTAATTGCAACTTTGTGAAAGTTGCACGTGGGTCCTCGCTGCAAACGAAAATGCGGCTTATAATCTGGTGCAGCTAATATACGGACGAAGAATGAAACATTGCCAACACCTGAACATTCGGTTTATAATCAAGTGCAGTTTATAATTGTGAAATTACTGTACTTTATCAAAGGTTATGCTTCCTAATATCCTAACGGTCCTTTTATTTTGGTGGTGATTATTCAGGAATGAATAGTGAGAAGGGCTTATTTCAGTTTTCTGACATACCAATGAATATGGGCAGTTTAAGCATTTGTGAGGTTTATGTTGTTCATAATCACAATTTTTACAGTAAGTTACTTACTTTTCATTAAGAAATTTATTTTCAACTTTGCTTTGCGAAAAGTAAGCCTGAAAGGTTTGTGTTTTGGGGTAGTGGTGACTATTTCTACGCTAATAAATGTTTTATAATGTTTTCGGAAAAAGGTTCAATGATTTTCCTTCATCTGCAAAAGCAGATAGGAGAAAAGGGAGGGGGTAGATTACAAAAAGGTTAATCTGATGCAGTATATGATGTACAGAAAACGATATTTCTAACAACTTCCATACAGGTGTCAGGGGAGTATATGTGTGAAGTGTAATTAAGCTGAAGAAGCTACCAAATATTTTTTCTCTATACCCAGTTTAATAAACTTTGAAGGACAATTTAATTTTACAGTCTTCAGGCATTTGGGAGGAACAGGAGGCAGGTTCAAAGCCCATCAGCTGCTCATCAGGCATTAAGAAAGGAAGGGGGCCATGATACCTTTTCTTTCCCAGATTGTCTGAAGAAATTATATTTTTCAAATTGAACTTAAAGACATAGATGACAGAAAATTGATCCCCAGGTAAAGTGATAAAATACCTACAAAATTAAGGAAGATAGATGTGAATATGTAGAGCCCTGGTTCCATGTGATCTTTTTCAGCACAACATGATTTAAATCTGTACAGAGCTCTGAAGATCAGTAATCCATTCTGAATAAATAGCTGCAGTTATCTAGCATGATCCATGTTGAGATTTTACATTTCTCACAAAGTCAACATCTTAGAGTTTTCTTCTGAAGTGATCCTCTCTCTCTCACTTGTGATATTTAGAATCTGCTTGGACACAATTTTGTGCAATGTGCTCAAGCAGGGATGACCCTGCTTGAGCAGGGAAGTTGGACCAGATGACCCAGTGTGGCTCCTTCCAGACTTGACCATTCTGTGATTCTCTGAAAATCCATCTGGGTACATTAAAAGCACTTTTTTGCTTAGAAAATAATATGTAGAGTAGTTTTTAGGTGATACCACTTAGACAAAGACAAGGACCATTCAGTGAACAGTTGTGGTATTAAGATGGGATGGAGGGTCAATGACCCTGATAGCCCCATTCTCAGATGTGCTTTTGGTCTAATGTACCCTAGTTGGTAATTTTTAACCTGATACCAGGTGTCAGTGCTCATAGGAAAAGTACTGTCAATTTCCCATAGTTTGTCAGTATTTTAGCAGTCTGACAGAACAAATCCATCTTGAAATGGCCTCAGAATGGCAGGAGGTTGCATTTATGGAAATTGCCCCAGTGAACTATATTTTGCCATTTAATTTTATCCTGGATACAAACTACACAGATGCAATAATGCAGCTCAGAAACTCTCAAGTGAAGGGGAAAAAATGACCCAAGAGAATCCACACTTCAAATATATTTTTGGATGGTGTAATTTTTATTTCCACCTAACTTGTTTACTAGTTGCAATAGCAACTTGTTGCAGCAGTATAAATTTTATGTCTGTAATCCATGTACTGCATTCCTGCTCGAAGGTTTGCATTCTTGAGGTTGTTGATATTCTCAAAGTAAAGATCATAGCACTTCTGGAAAACGATTTTGAAACATCTGTTAGAAGTTTTAAGGAAAAAACAAATAATTAAATAAGAACTTTAATTATTTTAAATACAACATTTTGTTGGTGCTGACAATATTGTAGAGATGCAATGTACATTATGGTGTGATTGGATAGCAGTATAAGCCTAAAGGTTTTTCTGGCTGTAAAAGTGTTTCACAGACAAACTGGGTGGTTTGATGAAGATCACACGAGTCACATCTAGTTGTCAGAACTGCTACTTTAGTAATGAGTGGGTACACTGCACATACATAAAAAAATGAGATTAAATAGAACCTTGGATTTGTTGTGCAGATTAACAGCATGGAAAACCTGAGACCAAAAATGTCCTACCTAGGAAGTCCTTATGTTGCATTTTTTATTTCACGTATTTAAGTTAAAGATTAGAATTATTCCATTTTTTTAACATTTCAGAATGTATCACATTTTATTGTCTTTACAATTCATCATTAATATTCATTGAGCTTAACATTAGCCTTTTCTTATTTTCTTCTCCCCATCTAATGCCATCAGTTAATTTAATTTTCTTTTGGTGTGTTCTTCTGCATACGGGAACCAAGTGCTCTAACAAGTGCAATATGTCTTTCAATACATCAAAATACATTAAAAACCTCGTTGGAACTAGCATTAATTAATACTTCATCCATTCTGTTATGTTCTTGTTTTATTTGTCATGGACGTATCTCTTTTTTCTCTTTCTACATGAAATAAATAAAAAGAGTGCTAATAAAAATCTAAATTGCCATGAACTCAGTTCTTCTAATTCCAGCAAAGAGAGAGACAATTCAAACAATTCCATGTTTGTTTCTGAGATAAAGGGAAACTTCTTAGGCAATCAAAAATACTACAGTAATTTCACGATTATAAGCCGCACAATTTTGACTAAAATTTTGGTCCGAACCCAAAGTGCGGCTTATAATCAGGTGCGGCTTATATATGGACAAAGAACAAAAAGTTGCTGTTTTAGTTTGGAGGACAGGTGTCTGCTGAGAAAGGCAGGAACTTCTCTTTGAAATGGAGAATGTAAACCCCCTCTCTCCAAATCATTATAATTTGGAAATCAAGGGGCTTTCAGGCAAAAATATGGAAATTAGGAATAACAGTTCTTTTCTAGGGAAATCAAAATAGAAATACAGTACTACAAAGAAACAAACTGCAAACCCTGACAAAGTCAGAGTACAACCTGACACCCCGTCAGGCAGGGTGCTGGTAGCAGTCCCATTAAATGGTGGCTGCATCCTCCTGCAGTGACAGATGTGGTTCAGTTGGAGCAGTGCTCCTGTACAAGGTGCAATTTTCCTCCAGAGGTCCTTGGTGATGTGGAGAAATCCAGTTTTCCTCTGGAGTCCAGTGGAGAAAGGGGCTCTCTTAGTGTACCAAAGCCTCTGTTTTTATCTTGGTAAGAAATGTTGGGCTCTTTCCCCTGGCTGGAGCAACTTTCAATGGGATGTAGTAATTTTATCAGTCACACAGTGGGACTCAATGGCCATTAGCAGACAATGACTCCCTGGAGGAAGGATGGGGTGTGAAAAGATAAAGAACAACGCCCTGCCTGGTTTCAATGGATGTCCCATTAGCAGAATATCTGCCGTTGAGATAAGGATCACTGCCCCCACCCTGAACAGATGGTGATAGAATAGATAGATTTTGTCACACTCTGTATTGTAACGTGCGGCTTATAATCAGGTGTGGCTTATATATAGACAAAAAAACCAAAAAGTTGCTGAAACCCACAAGTGCGGCTTATACTCAGTGCGGCTTATAATCGTGAAATTACTGTAATTATTCTGCATTTCTTAGACTCGCAAGACTTCAGGTATTTAAATAAGAGAACCAACACTAATCCAAGGTGAAACTGAAAATCTGTCAAAATAAAGCAAGTGGAAATTATATAAGTGGTTTTTTTCTGTATTTCTTTTTTGCACGTTGTATACTTTTACTATTTGCAAGGTAATTTTTTATGTGTAGAGAAAACCAGCGTAACAGATAATGTGTTTCAGACTCAAATCTCTCATACTGCACCTCCTCTTAGCACTCAGGTAATTGGAACTCAAATTGCAAGACTGATAAGAAAAACTGCTGGGGTATGCTTTAGAGTAGGTTTAAAAGGCATGTTTCTTCCAGACTTATCTGAATGAAGGCACTTCATTTGGTGTGGATTCCTAAAAGTGTTTATATTAATGCCAGTGTATTTGAGATCTGTTGCAGCTAAAATAAATGCTTCCTTTCAATATTTTTTTATAAAAGTATTGTACAAGATCAGAGGAGTTGTGATTGCTAGAACTAACTGACTACTTTTATAATGGAAGAAGCTGTTATCTCTCCAAAGTACAATACAAAGTATTTGCTAGAGTTTCATAGTATAAAACGCCCTGCAGGAGCCTTAAAACCTGCAGTACTTAGTACACAGTCTGTATCAAGCAGATGCATGTGTTCTCTCTCATTCTTTCCAGTCTTGTGAGAATACACCAAGGGACAAAGCCTCAGGTAATAAAATTGTCGTTTTAAACTTAAATGGTAAATTGAAGATCCTGTAATTGGAGTGCAGTATTTGGACCTGTAGACATTGTCTGCTTGTGATTGTGCCAAAATGCTGTGCAGCCAACTTTTGGGTTTCCAAGGTAATCAAGAGATTGGTTATAAATATAAGGCAAGGATACAGATAATATGTAAATGAGGCTGTAAAGATGTTCTGTGAAATAATTGGGGAAAGCCACAATTTGAGAAGGAGATTGCAGCATGACTGTCGTGCCCTGTGTGAGACGATGGCAGTGGGGATGTCTGTGTTTTGCCTTACTCCCAACACATTACACATAGCTCTGAGTGCTACCAGTGCCAATATCTGGTCCACTGAACTCGGGCATTTCTGTGGAATGAATCATTTCTAGTTTTGCCATAAAGCTTTCCAACAGCAGTTCTTGCAGCCCTCCTTCATCATGTCCTCTGGTCTCACCTGTACCTGAAGATGAGGTCAGTGTCCCCTGTGTGGGATGCTCCTTTATTTTTTACGTGCTCTTCTCTGCTAGCAGTCAAAACAGAAGCAAAAGGGAAAAAGGAGAAGAGTTGAGAAAAACAGGGATCAATGCTGTGAAGTCTGTGGGTGCAAAGAGGATTTTGTTAAAAATGAAAAGAGGTTGGGTGGAGGTAGATAAAAAGAAATCTGAAATAATTGTTCTGTAAAATATGGCCTTTCCACATAGGCAGAAATCTTTCTCTTCACTTCTGTCAGAAGATAGTCAAATAGAGAATCTAGTCTCTTAATTAAAAAAAAAAATACTCATCAAACACATCTCATCACTGGAAAACTAATGATCCACAGCTGCTGGTCTGAAAGGGCAGGCTTTTCTTCTGAACAGTGGGAAGTGTTAATCATTTTGGATGAGATTTTTTTTTTAATATACTGTAGTTTGTGAAAGAATAGGATATTCAATATCCTAACTTAAATTATTTTCTGAAGTGTTGTACACTATCCCTAGTTTACAACACTAGGGATACTGTTGTGTGTCTCCCTGAACAATTGTTTAATGCATGTGTCTCTCACTAAGAGTATAAATGCATGTGATGTTGTAAATGGCCAGTTCATGTCAGTGATTCTGAAAACTTTGATCTCATGGGAGAGATTAAAAAAATTCTTCCTTATGTTCTTTTGTATAGGAAATGGTAGTTGTATTAAACTGTAACCTTTGAGACTCACACATCTCTTAAAAAGCTTGTTTCAGTAGTGATGAGCATTCTGTTTTTTACACTGACAGCCATTATTTTCTTGGAAGATATCATGCCAGATACAGTCCACTAGATGCTTTACAGACATGAGCAACTCCCAGAAGTGTTCTTTTATACTTATTCATTAGCTTTTCTGGTTTGGTTTAGGTTTGGGACTTTTTGGCCTATACTAGTTTAATGGAATATTGGTTTACTTCTCCACCTTTCATGAAGGTTTGTACATGTCACTTCCTTCTTCTCTTTTACTTCAACTATCAGGCCTTTTATCCTTAAGAACCGAGTCCTGGAGTTTTCTTGCTGTTCTGTATCAGACTTTAGGTTTGCTTGTGTTTACTTAAAAGTTTTGTCTGATGCTGGAAATCTACTTGTTTTCTCTCATATACATTTCATGAGCACATTTCTTATCTGGGCAGTCCATTTAGGTCAGAGGGCCATAACTGTGCTGGTCTCACGCAGCACACATCTTATTTGTGTTGCAGTGTTTGTGTAATGCTTGGCTGAGACAGTTGCCTGAAAGGAGGAACTGGTTAAAATTCATCCAGACTAGATGGAAACTAAGGTGGCAGATCAGCAAAATCATCTTTAGGAGATGACAGGTGTAATATCCACGCTTTTGAATCCCATGTCCATACAATTAATAAAAAAAGTACTATCTTAATATGTTTTATTGGTCCTCTGAGTCCAGTACTGTAAAGAATTAATACCCTTGAAGGTCATTTGGCCTTTAGAAACTTCAAGTGAGAAGTGTTTGGGTGAGAATTCATGAATATTCTGGAGTACAGATATGTGATGTCCATGTTCCTCAGAGTCCAGTCAGGTTCATGTCTCCTGAGATTGTGTGTTGGCCTTTTTCCTCTGGGCCTAGGGAGTATTTAAATAATACTTGATTTTCTTAACCACTTTTTAACCAAAGTTCATCTGGGGCCCTAAGAAGGACTATATGTGTTGCCTTTTCTCAACAAGTAATCTCTAATATTTACTTTTCTGATACTTGATGCTGTTTGCTGGTATCCAGAGCACCCTTCTAGAGTGTGCATCCATTGACTCAGGGTATTTCTGTGGTTAAAGCATGCAAGGATATTTTGCTTTTCTTTTGATACAAAAAAATTGTTGTAAGTTGGTTATATCTAGTTTACCACTCTCTTACAGAGAGCAAGGTCACAGAACAAATGTGATGAGATGTTGTTTGTTTCTATTGTGGTTTTAAGCCTAGCTGCAGATGAAACACCACCTAGCCACTTGCTCAAACCCCTCCTCTCTTCTCTCACATCCTGGTGGAATGAGGAGGAAAATTGAAGTAAAGTTTCTATGTTGACATAAGAAGAGTTTAATAATTGAAAATAAAGTGAAATGCCATAATAAAGGTAAATAAAAATAGTAATATAAAGGAAAAGAAACCCTAACAAAAAATTCAATGCAGTTTCTCACCACCTACTGACCCTTGCCAGACTCCTCTTCCTGAACCCAGATCACCCATCTTTCTGGGGAAATCCACCCAGTTTATGTGCTGGGTATGATGCTCTGTGGTGTGGAAATACCCCTCTGGTCTATTCGAGTCACCTGTGCTCCTTCCTAGTTTATTTTGAATACCTTCCAATGGCAGAACATGAGGCAATTTGAAAAGAGGTCCTTGACTTTAGATAAACACAACTTAGCAAAAAAGCAAAACATCAGTATGTGATCAGCACCATTCTCATTCTGAATGAAAAACAGCTACTATCCAGAAATTACCTCTATCCTAGCTGAAACCAGCTCAGCTTCTTATGCATTACCACATCTAACAGATTTTCTTTTAAACTAAACAACTTTTAAAAAGCATTTTTATTTCAAATAAAAAACTTTTCGAAGTGCCAATGTCCTTGCTTTTGTCTCACACACACTGCTTTTTCAGTTCTTTCAGTAATTATCATGTTAGTCTAGCAGTTTCATAGGCTTGCATATACATAGTAAAGAGTGGTAGAAAGCACAGGGGTGAAGTAAGTTAGCTGATCTTGAGAGAGATCACCTAAGATGCTCATTTATTTTTTGCATTCTACATGAGTGCTTGTATTTGATAACAGCATTTTGTTTTAACTCCAAACAAAAATCTAGCGGAAGACTCCAAACAAAAATCTAGCAGAAAACTATCAAAAAATGCATTTTATTCTTACTGCTCTTTATATGCATCTTTGATGACTAATTTGGGAAAACGAGCTTTGGTATTGGCATTGCTTCAAGTTTGAGAGTTCTGTAGCACAAGACCTTCAATCCTTTTAGAAATTATTAAAAGTAAAAATATTCAAAAGTTTATCTATTTGGATGAAAAGGTTTTGCAAGATTTCAGAGTGTTTATCCAGCTGTGGCATGAAGTGTGATTTGCTTTCATTTGTTTTGTTATTATTGTTGTTTCACTGTTTTGTTGTTTGTTGAAGGAAACAAACCCAGGTTGTGACTACTGCTGGCTTAAATGAAAGAGGGATTCACTGCTAGGGAAAATTGGAGCTAAAAAATGGTCTTAGTTTGACCCCATCTAAATCCAATTATTTTTAATTCTTTCCTGTAGACAATTAGTTTTGTAACAGCAGTGGTAGGGAACAATGCTTAGACAATGGTGTATGGAGCTGGAAGTCGGGATGGGTTTCTCTGGCAGTGTGATCACCAAGTTGATCCCATGCTGAAGACAAGCCCCAGTTATTTAGGAACACATCTCTAGGAGATGTAACCCAACCAAGCTTCTGGCAGCCCCTGGTCACAGAGCACTTAATCTGTTTTGAGCTAACACAGCCATAAATCAAAGTTTTAAAAGTAGTGGACTTAAGTCACTTCTCAGCATTCTCTTTAAACCCATTTTTCATGAGTCTGCGGTCAGTTCTATTTTAACATCCTTTAATTAAAATAATCATACGATTTTATCTGTACTGGAATTTTTTTGCTAGTTTTCCATGCAAAAGGCTTCTCATTGCTACTTCTGCTTGTTTGTAGGCCATTGCTACAAAATGACCATATTCTTTTTTCTAAATAGTAAATTAATCTTTTATGAACTCTTCTACCACCTTTACACTGCTATGGCATTGTTTCAAAGCTAAAACCAGATTCAGTAACATGCTAAGGTCTTCTTTAAATTAATCACATCCCTGTGACCCACAAGAAAAACGGAGAGGGATTTTTTACAAGGGTATGTAGTGATACAACAAGGGCTAATGGCTTTAAACTGAAAGAGGAGAGGTTTAAAACAGATACTGGGAAGAAATTCCTTAGTGTTGTGGATGGTGGTAGTGGAACAGGCTGCCCAGAGAAGTTGAGAACACTCTATCCCTGGAAGTATTCAAGGCCAAGTTGGACAAGGCTCGGAGCAGTCTGGTGTAGTAAAAAATGTCCCTGCTTGTCTTGAGGGGGTGGATCTAGGTAGCTTTTAAGGTCCCTTCCAACCCAAACCGTTCCATGACTCTATGATCCATGAAAGCAGAAAAAAGTATTGTTTTAGGAGAGAACAATTAATATTCCTCTTAGATGATAGCACATAAATTTTTCTTTTCCAAGAAATTAGGTAGGGAGTATTGTGCAGGTAAGTGTGAGCTAGCAAAGCAGTTGAACAATGCTCCTGTCTAAGGAGAGGTGGATTTCTTTAGAATTGTTTTAATTTATTGGTCTTAACTCTGCGTAAGAGTTCAACGTAATGCTGATTTCAATCACATCTTTCCTTTCCTGTCTTCTAGCTTTTTCTTTTTGTGGTCTGGAACTTTGAGCTCTACATGATACCACTGGCTTTGTTGTTGCTGCTGGCATGGAACTACTTCTTGATCATATCAGGAAAAGATAACAGGCAACATGATACAGTAAGTCTTCTCTACTTCAAGGGCAAACATGTCATTTTTTTAAACTAGGTGAATTTTTTAAACTGGGCTTAAATAACATATATTTTTCAAAATGTCTCCCTTCACAATGTTCAATGGACATTTTTCCCACCTGCAATTTAATTTTATTCTGGCTGTCCAGTGAGTGCGTTTGTTTTTGTTGAAATATCGTGCAAAAATACAGTAGAATGTGAACTATCTGTAGAATCTGTTTTGTGTGGGAGCAGAGAGGTTTTTTGTTAGGGAAAGGCAAATTCTTTGAAATTTATTTTCCACAGCTAAATTCTTATGTTGAATTTTTAACTTCACATGTTGAAGTTAAAGATTAAAATTATTCCAGTTTGTTAATCATTTCAGAATGTATCGCATTTCACTATATTTCACAATTCATCATTAATATTCTTTGATCTTAATATTAGCCTTTTCTTATTGTCTTCTCATTTAATGCCATCATTTAACTACATATATGTAGTTGGGATGTAATACAGCAAACATATACTAATAAATGGATGTATTAATAATGTTAAAATGGTTTAAATTTTCAAAAGTACGTATTAAAAGTTGAAATTGTATTCTATGCTGTGCAAATTTTCTAGCATCCAGACAGATAAAGGATTTTGCATGCAGTACTGCTGAGCCTTATGAATTCCACATGAGTTCTACTTTCTGTATCCCAAAAGCAGCATATTGTCTACTACTGTATGGATAACTAAATGGGCAGGAGAAAAAGCCAAAACAGATTAGATAATTGGTCTCTGAGGGCAGTGGTTAATGGAGGTCAGTAACAAGTGCAAGGTCCTGCTCAACATCTCTTCCAGGTACAGGAGATGATGGTGCACTCCCATAAAGTTTTTGAGTTACATCAGGTCTGTAGGACCATTCAATACTCTGGATCTACCATTCAAAGGGATCTAAGTGGGTTGGATAAATGAACTGATGAGAACCCCATGAAATTCAGAAGGAAATCTTGCTCTTGGGGAGAAATAACCTGTTGTGGTGATACATAGTAGAAACTGTTTGTCTGAAAGCAACTGTCTGAACTGAGCCTAAGGGTTTTAGAAGGCAGCGAGGTAATCAGAACATGGGTAGTGGATTGAGTGAAGTGATTATCTCCATTCCTCAACACTTGCCAGAATGCATCTAGAATTTGGGGCATGCCAGTTCAAGAAAGTCATTGATTAACTTCAGCAAGTTCAGTGAAAGGCTACCAACACGATCAAGGGCTTAAGATCTCATCAACGAGCCCTTGAAGAGAAGTTGTGGGAAGTGGACTTGAAAGATTCAGGAGAATAGAAGGCTTCTAGTGAGTGGAACACCCTGTAAGGAGGTTAATACAAAGATGGAGCTAGATTCCACAAGTGCTGGAAGAGGCAACAAGCTTCATTTGAAACAAAAGAGGTTCAGACTGAAAAACCTTTTTGACCACGAGGATTGTTAAGCGGTAGAAGAGGTTGCTCAGGAAAATGCAGTTGCTGTAGGAAGTTTCCAGGATCTGGCCGAGCAAAGCTCTGAGGAACCTGACCTGATCTCATGGCTGATCCCGCTTTGAGCAGGAGTTTGGAAATCCCTTCAAGTCTGAGTGATCTCCTAATGTCAAGCAACTTCAATTATTAGAACAC
Source organism: Catharus ustulatus (assembly GCF_009819885.2). Classification (NCBI taxonomy): domain Eukaryota; kingdom Metazoa; phylum Chordata; class Aves; order Passeriformes; family Turdidae; genus Catharus; species Catharus ustulatus. The sequence continues at coordinate 46,722,305 of NC_046262.2, read as the reverse complement.
ATACATCCCTGATCCCAACACTGTTGTTACCTGTCTACATCACTAAGACTGTTATACTTCCAAGGACCATCTAAAAATAAGGGTGGGAATGATAAAGGTATTCTCTAATTCCAAATGTGATTACATTTATGGAAAAAGCCTAAGATCAAGATTTAAAAGATGAAATACTTAAAACATAGCCCATTGTCTCCTGATGGCTGAAATGCTGGAAGCTTCTCAATGTGAAGATTTTATGAGTACCTGAAATCCCTGGTGAAAGGAGAAATTTCACTTGTGAGCTGCAATACAATTAATTTCTCTCTGAAATACCACCTGTCTGGGAAGGTTATCTGGAAGATTACAGTAATTTCATGACTATAAGGCACACTGGATTATAAGGCACACTTCCGAGTGTTGGCAAATTTCCGAACTTTTGCCCATATATAAGGTGCACTGGACTATAAGGCGCACTTTTTTATTCAGCGAGGATCTGCTGCTGGCTCCCCCCGCGCGGTTGCTGGCGCGGCCCCACCTCCACCTGGCAACTGCAGCCCCACGGGCCCGCCTCCACGCACATGGTTGTGGCCCTGCCGGCTTCCTCCGCAGCTCATGGCTCACACTTCTGGGTCGGCAAATTTACGAACTTTGTCCATATATAAGGCGCACTGGACTATAAGGCATACTTCCGGGTTCGGGTCAAAATTTTAGTCAAAAGGGTGCACCTTATAGTTATGAAATTACTGTACTTTTCTAAGAAATAATTAAGCTAGTGATGGACTCTCAGTTAAGAATACCAAATGCTGCTCCTAAAACTTTCCTCTTGCTGAGTGCGCTCCAGACCAAGCTAATACAGCCTGTATCAAGCAACCATGTTGCTCCCAAATGTTTGGTATCTGTGCCATTAACGACAGTTTTTAATGCTTTAAATTTGGTTATCATCTTGAGGACCTGCCTTGAGCGAAGTAATTTGCAGATTTATTTTAAGCCTTTCTAATTAACTCACAAGTCTTCAGTAATATCACGAGTCCTTAGCACAATACATTAGAATAGGAGTCATTTTAATACTTACATTTTCTGATGCAGAGTGTAAATTTTATCTAAATTAATTAAGCAGTGTTTTGTAGTAGCTAGAGAATGCTTCAGCATTCATGTGACTTGGTTTCTCTTTCCAAGTCTTCAGACATTCCGTGTGTGTCTCAGTGAAATCACTGACTACTTATCTTAGAAAAATCATCTAACTTTAAAAGTTACATTGAAATCCTAAGGCTAACAATAAAACACAAAGATAAATGTATTTGTGAACTTTTCTTACCTGATTAACATTACACAAGAATGGTTAAAAATTGTACATGGTGTATACTTGTTTAATGTCTATGAAACATACTTATATTTGGGACCATGTAAAGCAGCTCAAAAGAATTGGTTTCATCTCTTTGAGAAAACAATTGCCACTTGTCTCATCAGTCCAAGTGCTAGGCACCACACTTCCACAGGTCAGTGGTTAGTAATCACTGAGTTTCTGTCTGGATATGGCAGACAGACTAGCCTTAACTCATCCTTGTTTGACTGTCTCTCTAGATAAGATACCATTTGCTTTATCCTCTTGGGCGTCAGGGGGTTTTTGAAGTAGTTTGAAACTTATTTCTTCATGCAAAAATTCATCTGCCAAACAAGCATCTGGGTACCTCTATTATACCATGAACTTGTACTTCTTGTTTAAATGCAAGTATGGCTGGTTTGCCATTTATTCTGACTCCAAGTAAGTTAAATATATGAGTCTTCTCTTGAATATGACTGGGGTAAGGGGGAGGCCCAAGCATATTTCCTAGTAGGAGATAAGTTTATTGGAATGCCCAACAGAGAGGTAAAGCATCCATGTCTCAATGGATTCAGTTGGAGTCCTTGTAGGATCATTCTGGTTTAGTCCAACACCGATGCAAATTTCCAAAAGGAGCACTGGATTCCCTATATCTTGATCAAGTTTAGTTGTATTTTTGAAAGATACACTCTCATGAAATAGGAACTCTTGTATTAAACATTGGTGACTGTAGATAGATGTAGATTTAGTGGGTATTTCTGAACTGAACTAAAACAAATGAGCTTCTGTCATGAGGCGGGTGTTAAAATAAATACAAATATTTATTTCCAGCATTAAGTAAGGAAAAAATTACTAAGATGCCATTCTTAATGCCATCTTCTGGATTTTGCAGGAATGTTTTTGCCTGAAGTAAACCCTGCTGCTTTCTCCAAAGATGTTTATATACGTCTTTATAATCGTACTCCTGAGTATCTGACCTCACAAAATAATTTATTTTTAGCACAGCTGCTGTTGTTACACCACGATCACCTAAAAACACAAGATAAGAACTGAGTGAATCTGACTAGGCTGAGATTTTTTTCTTCTCCTGGTTTTTTTCCATCATCATTTTACCTCCTCTGTGGGATATGTATCAACAGCTGCAGTGTTTCTGTCACCACTCCCTGCTCCTGTGCTGGATCTGAGTGATGGGGAGTAGCATGAAGTGCTGCCCCTACACATAATAGAGCAAGGCATGGTGTCGCACTGCAAACTAACTAGAAAGTATGGTGGGTTTAAAAGCTTATTTTCAGTATTTTTAAGAAGCTACTTAATACTTAGATTATTTCAAATACACCAAAAAAAGCCCCTCACCTTTGTAGCTAGCTGTAGGAGAAAACAGCAGTGCTCCTGTCTGGTGTCTGGGGTCTTCATCTATTTCTGATCAAAAGTCACAGTCATTATAACTGCTTAAAGTAAATAGGGGAGAAAAACTGTTGATTTTGGTTTTGGTTTTTTTGTTACTTGCACATTTTTACTTCAGGCTGTGTTCTGCGTGTTCTGCCTGCCTGCTAGAGCTGCCTAACTTAAGGAATGGTCAGATAATCTCTCAAACTGATTTAAAATGTTCCCACTGTCTAGCTGCTCTTGTCCCTTTCCCTGGGATGAAACAGTTGATAGTATGGTTGGAGTGTGTCATATGGAGAATAAACAGTTTGAAGAGATATGAATCATTATTTTAATCCTGTGTACATAAGCCTGTGTACAAGGCTACCACAATTAGGACAAACTGTGACAGTCTCTCTGTTGGTCTATAATGCTGCTGTAACAGGCACATTGGATCTCTTCTGGTGACACTGCAAGTTCTTGCTCTTCCATGACCAAATAGGTAGCAGACAGGGAGCACAGGTCCTTTTCTCCTCCATCCTGTCCGTGGACAACTGGACAGATCTGGAAGGACAACAACCAGTTGCACAGCTCTTACTGATGCAGGGACTTGTTTTTTACAACTGGGGCATACTTTCTGAGGGTTGAAGATGACTAGGAAGAAGATCAATGGGGGAAAAATCTTCTTTCCCAGAAGACTGCCCAAACTGATTAGGTGAGCATTAAAAATAAATGGGGGACGGAGGTGATGGTAACTCACAAAAGTGATTCCTCAAGTGAGGAATCACAGAATAGCTTGATTTGGAGAGAACCTTCAGAGCAACACCTTCCACCAGGTAGTTCAAAGCCCTGTCCCACCTGTCCTTGGAATCTGCCAGGGATTGAACACCCATAGCTTCTCTAGGCAACCTGTTCCATTTCCTCCCTACCCTCACAATGAAGATTTTCTTCCTAATATCTAATCTAAACCTGTCTTCTGTCAGTTTGAAGCTACTGACCCTTGTCCTGTGATGAAATTGGTGGTCTGAGTTGACAAGAAAAGGGTCCAGCGTGAATGATCAGAAGAGCCCTCAAAACCAATCCAAGACAGATGTGGCCCCCAAGCCAGGTGTAGGCACACTAATAAGGAAATGCTTCTGGAAAAGTCTCCCTGAGAGACATCCCCTTTGAGAACCCAGCATGTACATCAGTACATGTACATGTAACATATATAAGGACATTCGTGTGCATGATATAGGAATCATAGGAGTTCAGAGGTCCACATGCAGCTACATTCATTTGCAATCACACAGACGTGATGAAATTGCTATAGTGTCCATTATGGAGAGTATGTATACTGGCATTTTAGTCAGGGCAGGTTGGGAAGATGAAGAACAAGGAGTATGGGCAACATGTGCCTGAATATTAAGTATACCGCTAAGAATCATTGTTGTCTCTGCACGATGTTTTTAGTTTTTATCTATGTGATCCATACAGTCAGGAAATAAATATATAGTATAGTGCTCCATAATGGAACAGGGTGGGGCTTCTTTTAATATATCAAAAAAGAAACATGAAAATATCAGCTTAATTATGCATTTAAATTTTGTTGACCAAGTCTAATATTTATGAGTGCACATAATCACTGAAGCTGGACAAATTTGCTCTAGATTGCATCATAATGTCTGGTGGCCTGCTGCATTTAAATGGAGAATTGTCTTTATGAAATATCCTCTTCATAATTTCCTATTAAATGAAACTTGAACAAATCCACATAAATCTTACATAAAGATTATTTAACTAAATGTTGGTACTATAAATATTTTAAATGGATTGTGCACTAATTCAACAGTCCCACAGTACATTATGTAAAGATGTACATTGCATGGTAGGCATTTCTCCTCTGCAGCATAACAGAAAAATATGGTGCTGCAAGCAGTTGACTGGGCTACAGATGAAAGAGGCTGTACACGCTGCAGCACAACTCCTGTGTCGCAGGTTTGCATACAGTAGCAGAGTACAGTAATTTGACAATTACAAGCCGCACTGTTTTGACTAAAATTTTGCTCCCACACCAGAAATGCGTCTTACACTCAGGGGTGGCTAATATGTGAACAATTTTCTAACATTTCCAACCCCAGAAGGGCAGCCGAGGGTTGAGCCGAGCACCTGCCATAAAACCCGGGTTTACGCGATTGTTAGAAATTGGTTACTCTGCTGTGCAGTGGTCCCCCCGCCGGGCTCCCTGCTGGCAGCGCAGGAAGGGGAGGGAGGCAGGGGAGCTCCCTCCTTCGGACAGCGCAGCTGAGGGGAGGCAGGGGCTCCGTGTTGCCATCCCCACGGCTCGGGAGGGAGGCAGGGGCTCCCGTCCCCGCATGCCACCACCGTGGGTGCCAGCGGGCTCCTTCCCCTCCTGCCGCCACCGTCGCGGGAGTGGGGAGGCTCCTTCCCCTCCTGCCACTGCTACCGCGGGAGCCGGGGGGTTCCATGCCCTCCTGCCGCCGTGGGAGCAGGGATGCTCCTTCCCCTCCTGCCGCAGGAGTGTGGGTGCGGTGGACTCCATGCCCCCCTGCCACCGCGGGAGAGGGGGGGCCCCTTCCCCTCCTACCGCCACCGCTGTGGGTGCTGGCGGGCTCTGTGACCCCCTGCCACTGCGGGGCAGCGCCGGGCCAGGGTGAGCGAGCCCAGAGGCGGCAGCCAGCCCCGAGCAGCCCCGTCGAGCAGCAGAGCCAAGCTGGGCCACCCGACCCCATCAGCAGCCCCAAGCGGGCCGAGCCCTCACGGCCGGAACCAAACCAGTAAACCACCCTGATCCCGTGATTCTGTTACTAATTGGCAACTTTGTTCCATGTGGGTCCTCGCTGTGAACAACAGAGCAGCTTATAATTGGGTGCGGGTTATGTATGACAAAGGACAAAATGTTTGCCAACACCCAGCGATGTGGCTTACAGTCAGTGCGGCTTGTAATCGTGAAATTACTGTACATGTAAACTCCTTGGCACTTTAGTGCCTGTTCTTAGCCCAGCAGCAGCTGCAAAACCCAAGCATGTTACAGAATTGGAATGCTTTGGCTTGTTTTAATCACCTGAACAGAAAACGCCAAAACCAAAACCCCATCCTAAATATCTCCAGTATTCTTTCAAAAATCAGATTTTTTTCCCTGTTAAAAACCAACTGTTTTTTCATTTAAATTTTGCCTTTTTATTTCCTCAGTCTTTCAATATTGTTGGCATCTAAAATAAAATTGAAGGTCACAGCAAAGAGCAAGCATTTTTTGTATGAGACTGTTATAATGAATTTTTTTGTATTATGGTTTAAATGGCAACAAGATTCACAGAAAGATTGTAGTGGCTATTATAAATAATCAGTACTATATAATCTAATATCAGTTTAGTTTCCAGAAAAAATTCCCGTAATAATGTGTGATTTTTATTAATTTTTGTTTGGCTTTCTATCACTTTAGCACATTTTAATGAAGTCAAGATGTTGAGAACTTTGGGATTTTACTATATTTGTAAAAATATATAAATACCAGGGCAAACACACCTATTCGAAATTATAATAGTATGTGTATTACATACATTTTCACCTAAAATATGTAGCATAAATATTGTGTGCCAAAAAGCTGGTCAGCTTCAAATCTGAGTGAAATAGACTGGGGCATATCCATAAACTTAAAATAACTTGGATAAATGCTATTTTATAACAGAAGTATATCAGTTCTACTAGCATATCTGGTCCCCCTAGAATCTGGAAACTACGTATTTTTAAAAAAATAATAATAACAATGAAAACACATAATGAGACATTGTAAGATAATTTATCATAAGTCTCTGCCTAAGAAGTCTAGTTCACAATATTTTGTGAAGGTGTTATTTTTAATAGTCCTGCATTGTAATCTTTCATTGATACTTAGTCAAGCAAAGAATGCAGTTATTTTATTCTGCTGAACCTAAAATAAAGCATTCTGAGACATCTGACATTTCAAGTTTACAGTACATATTGAAGCCTTTACATAGAGACATACTTCAAATAAACACCTAATATTCAGTTCACAGTGCATTGTGTAAATACAAGAGAAATCTAAAATAAATGAGAACCAAATATTGAAAGAAAATCAGAGAAATGGTGTAGTACCATTGTAATGTTAAGAACTACTTACTCTTAACTATATTGGCAATTGAATATTGAGGACATATAAAGCTGACAACAGCAAAAAGATCACATGTTCTTGTATAATCAACTGTATTTACTGCTGATATGTGTTCCCAAGAAATGTATTATGCTGTAAATAAAAATTCTGTTGCTGACATTCTAGAACTCTTGTGTAATCAGCAGCATGCATCAAAAGGCTCTGATAGCCGTATTAGTCTCATTTCCTATTAAGAATCAAACTGTTACATTATGAGCACTTCCCAGAATAAGCTAACAAAATGCATTCTGTTAGAAGACATAATTTGAGTGCCTATGTAAAAACCAGAGAATAATTTATTAGAAAAGTATTAATGCTTTTGTTTTTATTCTCCTGTCTTCTGTATCACACTATATTCAATACTAATGAGAAGCTTATCACACTGATTATCACATCTAGTAGTTCAGTTGTCCTGATGATTACTACAGAGGAATACCCCAAGATCAAAGCATATAAATCTAGTCACACTCAGATATACTACACTTCTAGATCAGAATCTGTTAAGTTGATTTTTATTGTCCTTAAAAATGTGGTATGAAAGTTGGACATTTTAATGAAGATATATCTCCTATGAAGTTTCTCCCTGGCAATTCCATAAAAGAAGCAAACATCTTGTTGTGAAGATGAGCATGTAACAGCTGCTGTAGTGCACTTGTGGACAATGGATATCTTTCCTTCAAATTAAATACCAAGAAATTATCTGAGAAAGCCAAAGTGGTTTTATGCATTCTTCTTAATCCATGCAAATTTGATTTTATTTTATATTACATTTACAGTTATACACTGAGTTGCATGGGTCACAGGCTTTCAGTACATTTCATGTCAGGACAATATGAATATCAATCCAAACAGTCCTACATGAATTGCACATCTAAAATGCATTTAATATGGAACCAAATCTCCTCCTAACTTTTGATTTCTTTTATAATTTTAATATTTATATATGTATATATAAAATAAATATATAGATAAATACATATATATATAAATGTCTGTTGATATGGCATATGGCATAGAAAATGTTTTGTTTTTATTGGAAACTACCTAGCTTTGAAAGACTACATCACGTAAGATCTAAGCAGATACAGAGAAGGTTCTAATGAGGGGCATTGTTAAAGTATTAAAGCAACAGTCATCATGGCTATCTGCAGAGTTTTCCCTTTCCTTTTCTTTATTTTACATCTCAGTGCAGAGCAAACACTATTAATATTATTCAATATTAAATAAAATATTATTAATATGTAAAGACATCAGAGTATCTTCTTTGCAGGTGCTTCTTCTGGATCAGCTGAAAAATATGGAACAAAGACAATTAATGATGGTTTTCACACTGTGAATAGTGTCAGGTTGATGCTAGGAGAGAAGAACCTTTCATTAGAAGTGGTGCTAAGTTTCAGTGTGCCACTTTTCCACAGATTCTTTTGATTCAGGCATTATTTCTAAGTCCTCTAAAGTTGTAGGGCCTTGATTTAACATGCCTGTAAATAACTAGAATCCAACTCTGCTCTGCAGGTGTTGAGGTTAGAAGCCAAAGAGAATTATTTTCTCAGAAATTCTATCTTCTTTGTTATTCAGCAGATCTTTAGAATAAATGCAGTTTGTATTTAATGTCAGTTTCCTCAGAAGACTGCATTGTAGCACACAAATGCTAAGGTTCTCTTCAGTGTGCAAATGTGATGGTTGTGCTTCCTTCTGATGACCTGGTGTATGGTATCTGATGTGACAGAGCAGTGGTCCTCCAATCTGTTATGGATTATGAGTACAGTATTTTTGGCATGCATTTCTTGAAGAGAGTGGGAATAGATCGGGAATTTTGGATCAGACAGTACATAGGAATTAGATTACATGCTGCTTCTGATTTATAAGATCTTAATGGGGATGTATTACAGAGGAAGGGTCTTGCTTTGCAACATTTAAAGATCATCTCTTTACCTTTTGGCTGTGAAGTAGCTTACATGTTGTATTTGAGGCGACCTATGTGTGGTTTTTTCAAATGTCATCTGTATTTGCACTACATTCAAGGGACAGTACCAAGAAACAATTTCTTTCAAGACCTTCTACCAGTATACACCACTTAAGTCTGTGACAATATGTTACAGAAGGTCACATCACTTAACTGCTTGCATTAGACCTTTCTGATTTTCCTCGTGCCCTTCCATTGTTTGATTAATATTACTTGATTTCAAACAAGGTATCAGAAGGAATCATTTAGAGTAAATGTTCTAAGGATAATGTAGGATTTTTGCCAAAGAACTTTTATTAAGATAAATGCAACATTGCATTTTATCTTTATTTGCTTTGCTTGTCCACCTTCTTTCTTCTTTCCTTCCTTCCCCATGACCTCCTTCTCTCCCTTATACCTCCTCCACATACAATGATTGACATAAGGATCCAAATAACTACTGTATTCTTTCCTAACAGAGTGGCACATGTGCACTTTCTTTGAATAGAAATGAGTCAGAATCAAAGGATAAAAATATCCATAGGAGACTTGTTGTTTTTTTTTTTCTACTGTATTCTTAATACAATGTTAAACTGAAATCTGTGTTCAGATCTACAGTACCTCTCTTGAACAGCTTTGCTTTACCCTGGAGTAGACTGTATACAGCTTTTGTAAGGCTTGAGTGTACCAATAATTCTTGTACCATACAACTATGAAGAATCTACTTTCCTTGTTTTAATTTGTGGCCAAGTTCTGAAAACATTTGTTTTGGTTCTTTAATGAATTGCATCATCATATTAGTATTGTCTTAAAGGTTGTGTGTGTTGGGCTTTCTGTCTTTTAACCCTTTCATTTGAATTTCAATACAAGGGAAAGCATGGGCTATGTTTCATATCCTTCAAAAAAAATTTTGTGCATTTTGGGCATTGGTATATTTTCATTTAATTTTTATTTTGTATTTTGTTTTTCTTTCCAAACAATTCAGTACTCCAAATCTAAATGTAATTGATAGCATGGCTAAACTAGAAAAAGAGCATAGACTAGTAGTGGCTTCCAAACTTACAAGTTGAATGGAGGAGATGGAAATCTGGGCTTAGACTGATACTTCAAGTACAGTAATTTCATGAGTATAAGGCGCACTTCCAGGTGTCAGCAAATTTCCGAACTTTGTCCATATATAAGGCGCTCCAGGGTGTAAGGCGTACTTCCGGGTTCGGACCAAACTTTTTGTCAGAAGGGTGTGCGTTATACGCGTGAAATTATTGTAATTTCAAAGGACTTTTAATGCCCTTTGAACACGTTAACGTTTTTCCTCCCTATAGAAACTTGTAAAGTAGTTTCAGATCCTTAGATGTGGGGGGGGAAAAACCCCACCTGAATCTGAGGTGCTATTACTTGGATAATTTAGAATGGCTATTGGCATGTAAGTGATTTCCATGAGGTGCCCTCATCTACAACAATTTTAGAGATTTCCAGTTCAATTACAGTAATTTCATGACTATAAGGTGCATCGGACTATAACGTGCACTGGTTTTTTTGCAGCGAGGATCCGCGCTGCACGCAACAAAGTAACAAATTAGTAACGTAATCCCTCAATTGTGGAGTTTACTGGCAGGTGCTCAATTTGCAAACATTTTTCACAGATTGGTGTCACCTTTAAATGCAGCCCCAAGCGTTCTCCCCGTGTGCAGGCCCCGGCACTCCGCCCGCCTCTGGCTGGCGAGGCGAGGCTCAGGTTGGCCATGGCTCACGGCCACCACAGTTAGGGGCGACTCGGTGCGGCTATGGCTTACACCTCAGGATTGCTACGGTTCAGGGCAGCTCAGGGCCGCCACAGCTCGCGGTGCCGCAGGGCCACCTGCGGCTCGGGGTGGCGCGGGGCTGCCCTCTCCCTCCCTCCCTGTGCGGCTCCTGTTGGCCAGGGGCTGCCCACAGCTGCCCAGTCCTGCCCACCCTGCATGGCTCCTGCTAGCCAGGGGCTGCCTGTGGCTGCCCGGTCCCGCCCACCCAGCGCAGCTCCTGCTGGCCAGGGGCTGCTCGTTCCCTCCCTCCCCATGCGGCTCCTGCTGGCCAGGGGCTGTCTGCGGCTGCCTGGTGCCTCCCTCCCTGTGTGGCTCCTGCTGGCCGGGGGCTGCCTGGTCCTGCCCACCCCACGTGGCTCCTGCTGGCCGCGGCCGCCCTCTCCCATCCCCCCTTGCGGCTCAGTGCTCCTGTGGCACAGCCCCCCCTCACAGCTCGGATCACGGCTTGCACTTCCGGGGCGGCAAATTTCGCAACTTTGTACATTATATAAGGCACACTGGTCTATCTGGGTTCGGACCAAAATTTTAGTCAAAAGCGTGCGCCTTAAAGTCGTGAAATTACTGTAATTGTCTCCATGCTAACTTGAATGCTAATGGAGATAGGCATCCTGGTATTCCACCTTCTCAGGACTATGAATTTCTGGATGTACATAAAAGAGATCTTTGAGTGTCTAGGGAATGTTAATGTTGAAAAGTAAGCCTACTGACTTAGTGACCTCTGAGCATTAGGTGAGTCAACAAATCTGATTTATATCTAGGACTTTAGTCAACTAATGGTGTAATTAAGTGGGTGTTTTGCATGTGGAAAAACTGATCTAAAAGAGTTTCCATCTTGCTGCAGCCCTTAAGACCTTGTTTTCCTCCTCTTTCTCAGTTTACCATTTTCTTTGTAGAAGCTGCTCAGTAAACTGGGTCACTGGAACCAACTGCATTAAAGATTTGAGGATGTGTGTTTTTAAAGAACTCAGTTGTTCTGGTGATGCAGCTTACAGCTCAGCTCCCCAAAGATTTTGAATAGCCCAGGTAATATAGCAATGAGCAACCAGGAGAGGAACAAGAAGGTGATGCAGGTGCATAAGAAACAGAAAATGCCTTTGTTTCAGAGTGGTCAGTGGTCAGTGAAAATTGGACCACTCAGATACCTTTAAATGGGATGTAAGAGGTGTATTGAACTAAGTAGGAGCTGTGTGCATTTCAGCAACATGCTCTCAACATTTCCCTGTGATCAAAATTGTCTTTGATTCCCTTTCTTTGAGAGATGGAGCTGAATTGGCCTAAAAGGCCAACAGACTGGTGAGGGAGACTTCTTCATGGATAGTGACTAGAGCACAGCCTGAATTCCTTCTTCTGCTTGAAGAGACTCGGAAGTACACATACCTGCCTGCCTGGCATCAGGTCCAAGGCTGCAGAAGATGTAGTCAATCAGGTTCCTTCTGCTAAAATTGTTATTCTGGGCATGGAAGAATTCAAGAGTAATTCCTCCATTTCTCAGATCATGCTTCATTCTCATGCTTTTGGACATGCTTGCTCCTTATGGTTTCTTCATATTTCTGCTTTTATCTCATTCAAACCTCCAGGACAGACCAGCCAGTAGGCAGAACAGGAGTTTCTCCTCTAAAGTACTGTTGTTAGATGGGTTCTGGGACAGGGTTCAAACAAGGAGGGATAGCTGAAACTGCAAATGTTCTGAACTGCAGGTGACTTGCATTTATGCACTGTACTCTACTAGATGGGCATGTTACATCAAACATGTTGTTTACGCTCTGCATGGGCCATGTAACATGACTAATTGGGACCTTCTTGATGGTAGAGCTAACTCTGAGAAGGGAAACTGATTCACATATTTTTATTTTTAAGTTATTCTGTTTCCTGAACTTGGCTCTCAGATAAAGTCCCTCAAGTTCTTGTACGCGGATATGGGAACACCCTTGAAGCATTTTCTGAGGGGGTGGCTATAAAGCTGTAATTTCAGTGTGCCGTCTTAAACAAAAACTGTTTCATATCAATGAGTTTTGCCTCTACTTTTCCTCTTCATGCATATTTTATAATGCATAGTATAAAATTTTTGCACCATAATAGGACACTGGGCTAGTTGGACCTTTGCTGACATTCATTATGGATTTTCTTACAGCCTAACAGGTACTTTTATATATATATACACATAAAGATATAAAGAAGCACATTATTTTCTGGTTATAAAGAGGTACAACTTTCTTTCCATCAACAGAGAATTTTCCTGATAGGGTTATTTGATCTCTCTGTAAACTGAACTAAATTATTTATTTCCTGCTGATGATATGATTTGCAATTATTAATATTTGGAGAAAGAGCTTAATGCCTGTTTATATTTCATAGTGTTGGTCTGAAAATCTATATATGGAAAAATGTATAGATGCAGACATGTGGCAGGTACAGCTAGCAATTAATGTGCATAAAGTTAGATGCACAGATTGCATAAAATTATTATTAAAGAAACACTGGGCTAATGTTGATAGAGCATATGGTATATATCACTGTTGAACATAATAAGGAGATAAGCTACTATCAATTTATTCCCAGCTTTGTATTCTTCAAAAATCTCTTGGTGAATACTGTAAATTCTATTAAAAGAGTTGACCTTTTATGTAGGTAACCGTAAATTTGAAGTGAGCATGTGTGCATGCTGCATAGGCACCAGTGGAGCTGACAAAGGATTCCTTTAGTTAAAGCAGGCATAAACTGAATTTTGAACTACCTTTTAAATACTTAAATTGTCAAGCAAGCATTTTGCAAAGGAAGGGTTTTCAGTATATAATTCCCCAATGTAGGTCAATTAAAGCTATAACACTTTCCTAAATTTGAATCACTAGATCAAGTGTTTTTCCTAGTTGTACATTTTCGCTCTGTGCATTTATTTCAAATGTTAATAAAGTTTTCATCTACAAAAGGCTTAGAATTGACAGAACAAAACTCTTTCTTTTTAAATTATGACAACTACTACTGTTTCTGTCTGCAGGTAGTGGAGGACATGCTAGAGAACGAGGAAGAAGAGGATGACAGAGATGACAAGGTAATTATCTTTCCTAGCACTTGGGTATCTGGGGATGGGAGAATTTAGACATGACACTGTTTTTACCGACAGTTATAAAAGGAGTTGATGTGTTTTAGTCCAGAAAATTGGACAGAGCTGTTTATCATCCTAATAATGCTATAGTGTGTTGAGGGAAAGGTTGGAGGTCTGTAAATCCTGCTTTCTTTTTCTAGTTTTCTTCTTATTTTCCTTCTCTTTTTATTTTTTCTTCTTCTTTTTTTTTCCCTTTTCCTTCTTTTTCTTCTTTTTCTCCTCCTCCTTCTTCTTCTTCTCCACTTCCTCCTCTTTTTCTCTTTTTTCTTTCTTTTTCTTTCTTCTTCTTCTTCTTATTTTTGCTTTTCCTCTTCCTTTTCCTTTTTTAAAATTTACTTGGTCCAGAGTTGGATCAGATTTTTTTTTTGCCAGGAATAGGAATATCTCAGCCTGTCTGGAACTTGATAGCTTTTGTGAAGATAGCAACTGATTTTGGAGGACAAAAATTCCTCCTGTCCTGAGTACTACAAATAGAGCTGCACTTCAGGGGGAAAAAATGATGTGGAAATAGTAACTCTATACTGGTTAAGGATCTCAAATATTCAAAGAATTGTTGGATGGAAGAATGTCTTGAATATTTTGCAGTCCACATGACATTTAAATAATCACCATTCTAATAAACATCCATTTGATTTGAAGTTTGCATTGTGGCCGTGCATGCTGGGAAACCACAGCAAATAATTCACCTCTTTGAGTGGACACAATTCAGTTAGGTTGCTAGTTAGGTTGAGGATTACAACCACAGTAAATAAAGACTCATTTCCACATATTATTGAGCCAAGCCATGAGATTTCTTGGATTGGTTGTCCCCCAGAGAGAGGGAAAAAAATAAAGAAAATAAATCAGAATCACCTTGCACCACTGAAGCAATACCTAGCACTGGCAGGACGGTTTTCTGGTGAGATGGGTGCAGGGAAGACAGCCCTATTCTTGATGGTATTTTTCCTATCAGAAGGGTGATATTTGTGGAAGAAAATAAAGAGGAAAAAAACAGATAGTTTTACAACAACTCTGTATTAAAATTCAGATTATTTTGACCTTCACAGATGTTCCCCCACTTCTGTTGTAATATAGCTTTTTTTTTTTTTTTTCCTGAGAGGAGAAAACCAGTGCATCTTAATTTATGCTCTTGACCTTTTTTTCTGGCTGAGATGTACATTTATACACCACTGTAAGAATTCAAAGAATTCATATGCTGGCAGCAGCATTTGAAATGTCAGAAAATTCACCGTGATTAATCCCCTCAATGATTATTTTCTGTTACCTAATACTTAAGATGAAAGAAATTATTAAAAAATAAGAGTATTTTCCTCACTCTGTTGCCAGGTCAAACATTTTACAATTATGTAAAATTCTTCTATTCATCACCTAAATTGTTAGCTACAGGATTTCATAACACTATACTAGCAAAATCTTTTTTTACAAAACACATATGTGATGTTTTTTGATGTTAAATGATATGAGCATCCATTTCTAGCAATAAAATACATGATTTATTGTAAAACTTCATCATGTAGCTGTGGAGAGCTTTAGTTTTATCTCAATATGCTAGCTTTGAATCATAAGGTGTTTTCTGATAAACACTGATTTGCCATCCATTTGCAGCCATTTTCTCCTGTTTCTTTCTGCTTAGTTGTTAGATCTGGTGCAAATGTGTCATACCGTAATGTGTGTATTCCCGGATATTTTAACAACTGTGATTAGTTCACTTGACTGCTTGTAGTTTAAACTAGCCTGTGTAGTTACTGCTTAGTGGGTTTTGGAAACTGGTAAACAAACTCCTTGAAAGGAGAAGATGAGGGCAGAGGTCAGCCCCTCCCTCCCCCCAAGTCTCTGGTGATTCTCTGAGCAAATGCCCCTAATTAGAAATATCACTCTAGGTTTCAATGTTGTGATCTAATATTCAGCTTTCTCAAACTGACACCAGAGTTCAAACATTTTTCGAGATCTAGTTACCAAGGTTGAATTAAAGTGAGTACTGACATTACCGTGTGCATTCAGTGAGCCCTTTTATTGAATATTTAAGAGCTATTTTTCTATACAGAAGGTGTTAAGGTTGATTTTTATAAATTCAATGCTGTCTTCACTATTGCAAATATTTTGAGCTCTCAAGATTAAATATGCTATTTGAATTGGGGGAAAACCTACACTTTTTAAAACAAGCATGTAGGGACTATTCTATTTTTTCAATATGTTTGCAGTGGGTGTTGTTTTGCACTAGGTTAAATTGTAAATAATAAGCACATGGTTAGGACTAACTTGTTTGTTGCTAGAATCAAGTAGATTTTTCCTTTCTGGTGTGCTAGACATACTCTCTTAATTACCGATGTTCCTCTTACATCTTTTGTCTAAATGAAGGAGTGTGGGTTTGTGTTATTGTAGTTTGTATGTGTTTTCTGAAAGCTATGTCCTAAATAAATTTTTGCTAGAAAACAAATGCATATTTTGTAACACCAGCTGGTAGTGGCCTCTGGCTTTTATTATTTCTCTTGTTTTTTTCATGTGGTATAATAGAAAACTTGGGAAAATGAGTCTCCTATAGTTATGCAAACTTACAGGATTAATAAATGTGCTAAACCCTAACTTTCATTAAAACTGAAGCATGTGTTGCAAATGTGTAAAATATGCCCCAGCTGTTTGACCATGGCCAGTTTCTTTGCTCCCTGATTACCATAAGGAAGCTATTAGTCCTGTAACCTTTGGACTTAATGATCAATAGGGTATCACATGGCATTGAACTGGAGCACCTGTTTTCCATTCAGTAAAGGCTCCTTGCAGGTTTCACCCAAGCCTATCCATATGTTTTCTCTTATCAGATTGTTGGGTGGTTATGAAAAGTGTCTTTCATTAGAGCTGGCTTGGATATCAGTGACTTGCTACATGACCTCAGTGCGGGCACACCCTGATGTAGATTGTGTATCATGGCAGGACATTGCTTCACATCCCTAAATTGCAGAGTTACAGAAAGACTCAGTAAGCTGAGGATGACGAATGCCGAAATACATGAAATTAGTTAATGTAATGCATTTTATTAATAACAGTGTGTAATTCTGAGAGGAGTCTGACAAGATAGACTTACCATGTCTCATTCCAATGTTCAGAATTTCAGTAATTTTTTCACCCTCTGCTGCAGTCAAGACAGGACTGTTATTTTAAGGCCACAGGATGTGTTTTTTTACTGGAGTATCTTAACTTTCATCTTCACTTGCAATATGAATGATAAACTAAAGCAGCAGGTATGCTACTTGTAATGGTTACAAAGCGATGCTTAGCAGTGGAACACTTTTTTGCCTGATTTTTCTTCATTGTCTTGCTTTGTATTTAGGAATTGAGAAATATGTAGTTTGTTTGGCTCAGGCATTTATCCTTCTTTTAATGCTAATTTTTCCAAGAAATAGCACTGAATTCTGCATTCCATATGTTCTGTAACATTTGCTAAACCTATGCCTAGCACAGATTTACAGTTTAATCTGATTCCTCTTCTTTTTTTTTTCTTTTGGCTCCTTTCCAAACATTGGCTTAAATATCTTAGCAAATAAGGGTCAGTTAAACTACATGAAGTCAAGATATCAATAAGCTATCCAAAGGATTTTTACATCGTCATGTTGCAATAATGTAGCAGTCAATATGCATAATCTCTGTATCTAAAATGGGTGTGTGTATCTAAGATTTAGTTTTTAAGAAGTTCACGTATGCTTTTCACATAGCTTTATTCTTTTAACAAGCTGCAGGTATGATTTGAGATAATCTCAAAGATTTTCAGGTCAGCATTTTGCTGGAAGCCCTCAGCACACCACAGAATTTGGCCAGTGAGAACTGCTACCTTTGCAGGCATAAGGGGAAGAAGAGGCATGTTATGAACACTGTTTTGTTTTACCTTCATACTAATATTTTATTAAGAACAAAATATTCAAAACATTTGCATGTTTGGTTACTCTCTCTAACCTTTCCTTCTTTGAAAAATTCTTTGCAGTTCTCAGTCAATGAGAGAGAAGAAGAAGCTTTTGCAAGGAATTATAGTTGAGTCAAATTAAAATATATTTTAAAGCTTTTAATCATTGCTGTTGAGAGGTACTAACTTTGTTCTGAAGTCAAAACACATTTGTAACTTGTCTCAGAAGCATGCCCTGCATTTTTACTGAGAGGAGATCATCAGGAAGAAGAAGATAGCTCCAATGTAGCTTACGTTTTTATATTCTGTAAAAGAGAAGATTACGATCTATTACAGTGGCCATTATTTTATATAAAATAAATGGTGGTGAAATGATACAGAGAAAGAGAGTGAGTGGAGTTAAAACTCCAGAACGAGTAATTCTATTGGTCCACCTATAGCTTTATTCCACCATTACATTCTACATGAACATAGCATCTAAATACTAACTGTAAATAAAAAGCCAACAGCAGGGTCCAGTGAAAATCGTAACTATGTATGAATCTGTTATCCTCTCAAAGCTTAGTTTATAAAACTGTGTGTACTTACAAAAAAAATCTCTACAACAGGGCTGCAGAAGTCATACTCAGTAAAGTTTGCTTTCAGCTCAGTTTATTCATGTAGAGATGTAGATAAGAGGTGTAGAGTTTATAAACTGCTTTTATTTGTAGTTGTAATAAAAATTGTACATAATATATGGGTGGATGGTGTAGACTGCTTCAGCCCATACTCTGGAATATCAGCTGATTTTGATCATTGGATCACCCTGAAGTCACAGCCATAAAGTTACTTTTTCTTGGATATACCTTGGAGCCTTTGCATAGCAACTTTCACAAAAAAGCAGGTTTCATTCTGCCCTGTAGTGGGACATCATATAGTCTTCATCATTATGGTACACATCTTTGAAAACAGATACTTGGATAGCCTTCTGAGAGGTTTAGTTTTAATGAGAACAGGTTTCTTTGTCCTGATGCAGTCTTGAAATACTATCAAAATCAGTGACGTAAAAGAAGAATTAATGAGATCAGAATCTGAGACATATCTGAAGTTTGGCATTTGAGAAGGTGAATGTGTATGCTCGTGTTATAGTCCCTGGGGGACCGTGGGTCTGTGTCTTAGTTTGAGACAATTTAAAGAATACTCTGGAATGAGCTGTCTCCTTTACAGGTTTAACCAGTCCTTTTCCATCAATAAGGAATGAATGCAAGTAGAGGTAAGTGAAAAAACTGCAGTTTACAAAGAAGCATAAAAGCAGCAGGCAAAAAATAACAAAATTGCTGTAACTCGAGAACAAGGCGAGGCCCAAAAATGCTGGGGACATCCCCCTTCTCCAAGGTGGTGCTCTGCGTGGTTCTAAGGACAAAGGGAAAGCTGGTGACAGCTTTCCTCCTGCCCCCTGTCCGCTCTGCTCATCTCCCCGACTGCTGGAGCCCCGGCTGGTATTCTCTGGATCAAGGGGCTAGAATTCGGGAAGGGACTTAACCTTCCTTGTAGCAAGAGACAGCAGGACAGGCAGAACAAAGCAGCTGTCCTGACTGTGCCCATTCCTGGTTTGCTGTCCGGGCTGTGCCCACTCGTGTTTTGCTGTCCAGGTGCTGTCCTGTCCGTGGGTGCGTGGGAGCAGCAGCAGGCGCGCTCCTTTGGAAATCCCCCCAAGGCAGCCTCTCCTAGATGAGAAAACGGGGGGAAAAGCGAAAAGAGAACCGAAAAAGGGGAACAAAACCTCTGCCTATGGAAAGACCAAACAGACGGCCAAGCAAACAGCGCACGGCAAAAGGCAAGAAGCAGCATGGGAGGGCCGGTTTTAGGAACGCCCCTAAAACCACCCCCAAACACACAAAGTTCTCGTTTGCAGAGTCTTAAAGATACAGGAACAAGCTTTGCGCACAGAAAGATGTGGAATGTGATAACATTTTGGATTATCCCAGGACAGGCTATAAACTGTTGAATGCATTACACTTACCCTAGTGTATGGTGCTTTTCACCTATGGCCAGTATAGTGTGGGTGATGTTCCTCACGAAGCAATCAACGTATAATTCAATAAATTATTAAATCAAATAACGAACATGTTTAAATTATGTTAGCTATTTAAGAATGTGACATACTTTTTCCTCTACACTTACTTCTTAATGTAACTAAGCAGTTTTAAATTCTCTTAGGCCAAGAAAAGGGCTGTTTTCACCTAGATCCTTGTAATTAAAAATATCTATATGGTCTTCTCTATGACTTGGGAGAGAAATAATGAGTGTGAAAGGCAACAGCTGAAGCCCTTTACTGCTGGGTTTGCTTTGAAACCGTCCTATGTATGCAGGTTGGTTTATACCTTAGCTCCACCTGGTTTCAAAAGTGGAGAGAATGAACAATCACCATTCTTCATTCTCTAAGAGAACTTCTTTGAAGTAGTTTCATGCAGAATCATGACATCTGAGTTCTGTTTAAACTGCTGCCGTGAACCACTTGCAACTCTAAGCAAACCACGTAGTCACTGATTTCCCAGCCACCTGCATATTTTTTCAGGTTTATTCATAATTCCATTTTTTTACCTTTCCGAAGGACTGCCCCAAACACCTTTGGAGAGATGCCTTTTGAGCATTTTCTACAGTATAGAGCAAAGTGTAGAGCTCATAATACACAACAAATCTGCCTCCGAGTCCCACAGGAAGCAGAGATGGTAATGAGTAAGTGTGGTGGGTTGACCATGGCTGGATGCCAGGCACCCACCAAAGCTGTTCTGTCACTCCTCTCTGCAGCTGGACAGGGGAGAGAAAATATAACAAAGGGTTCATGGGTTAAGACAAGGACAGGAGGAGATCACTCACCAATTACCATCATGGAAAAAGAGACTCAACTTGGGGATCTTAATATGTAACTTATTACTAACAAAATCAGAGCAGGATAATGAGAAGTAGAATAAATCTTTAAAATACCTCCACTTCTCTTTCCTTCCTAAGCTCTACCTCCTGTGTTTTAACAGTGCAGGGAGGTGGGGACTGGGGGTTACAGTCAGTTCATCACAGATTGTTCCTGCCACTGTTCTCAGGAAGAAGGGTCCTTGCCCTGCTCCAGCATGGGGTCCCTCCCACAAGAGACAGTCCTCAACAAATTTCTCTACCCTGAGTCCATCCCCTGGCCAGTAATTCTCCACAAACTGCTGCAACGTGGGTCACTCTTCTGCAGGGTTAACAAGTCCTGAAGGAAGGAAGCAGGAAGCCTGCTTCAGCAAGGTCTCCTCTGTTCATGGGTCTGCAGGTCCCTGCCAGGACCATGCTCCAGCATGGGTTTCCCACAGGGTCACAGCTTCCTCTCAGGCATCCACACTCTCCAGCCCAGGTCTCCTTCCCAGAGGCTGCAGGTGTGACAGCCCATGGATCTCCATGGGCTGCAGGGGCACAGCTGCTTCACCATGGTCTACCTCTGGGGCTGCAGAGAAATCTCAGCTCTGACATCAGGAGCATCTTCTCCCCCTCCTTCTCCACTGACTTTAGTGTCTGCAGAGCTGTTCCTGCCACATATTTTCACTTCATTTTCCCCCGGCCACAATAACATCTATGCCATATCTTTTTTTATTTTCTTAATTATGTTGTCACAGAGGCATTACTATCTCTGCTGGTGGGCTCAGCCATGACCAGCGGTAGGTCCATCCTGTCTGGAATTGGCTCAGGCAGATGCAGGAGAAGCTTCCAGCAGCTTCTCATAGAAGCCAGCTCTGTAGCCCACCCACTTCGAAAACTTGGCCACACAAACACATTACAGTAAGATGCAACTCTGGAAGCCTTATAGAGAAAAGTGATGGTTGAGTTGTGCTAGTATGAGGTAAACGCTGCATGGACCCAGTTCCCGGTGGAGCAAGTAGTTGATGCAGTGTATGTGAGGGAGAATGAATCAATGACAGAGGTGATGCTGTGAGAGAAGAGGCTGCTCAGCAACATGACTGTGTGCAAAATGGATGCTGTATTGTAGTCCGAGTTTTCAAGGGGTTTGATGCTGAGGCTTGCACTGTAACACAGCTGAAAATCCACAGATTTTGCAAACAATATGCAACATGCATTTTTTTGCAGTTTGAAATATCTGTGTGTCAGTGGAAAATTTTATATTGTTTACTAAAAGTTGATGTGTGGATCAGTGATGAAGTTGCAGGACAGTTCATCTACACAAAGTAAAATCCTGACAAGATGAAAGAAGCACCTATGCCCAAGGTATGTAAGAACAAAGCTCATCTTAGAGCAATGTGGTATGGAATAAAAAGTTGGTGCTGTGCAACAACATCTAGGACACATCACAGCATGGTACAGAGCAGAGCCTGTCTCTACTCAGGTGTAATCTGCTGGCAGATTAAGAGGCAAATTTAGCATAAAGCTTTTGGACAAATAGTGCATACAACTGCTTTGTTCTGTTTCTATTTTATTCTGTGATACGAATTTTCTGCATTTATTGATTACTAGAAAAGTTCCAAAGGTAAGAAGTGTGTCCATGCTGCTCCTGCCTGGACTTATGAGATGTCAGATGCTGGGACCAAGTGCCGATGAGGGCAATGTTTTTTATGTGGATTTACTGACTTTTCTATTGAGCCGCATGCAAGAATACCAATGCCCACCCATGAACCCTGTTGGAGCAACTCTGAGCTGAGGAGTCTGTAGGAACTAGAGCTGGAACAGGGAGAAAGAGTGGCAGAAATAACATACAAAAATAAATGTAGCCGACTTACGGAACAGGAATGGCCAGTCCTTGGGAAGGCAAGGATGTGATGATGCTGAGACCTGCATCAGGAGAAGGCAAGGATGTAGAGAGAGGCTACAAAGCCCCAGGTGCTGGGGTAACAGGTGTGGAATGAGGATACAAGTAGGAATGTGCAGAGTTTACCTTAAATCTCCCATACATTAATTTCAGAGCAGTTGTCTTTGCCATCTCAGTAGTTCTTTGAATGTAGTCTTCAGTGTACAATTTAGATAGACTTGAAAATTAGAATTTATGGCATATGGGAAAGCAATAAATGGTTGTTTTAGCACTCTGACTTGGTATGAAATGTGACTTAAGGACCAGTGAGGTATCTGTGTTATCTGCATGATCAGCAAATGCATGTTTGATTGGTTCAGGAGCAGTTGAGGTAATATGATAGATTAATGTACAGCTGTAGCAGTCTGATAGTGCAATGTTTCTGTTGATTGCCTCACTTAATGCACCGGGGTATTAGGTTTTCTTGTCACAGTGCTTAGTTCCTGGGGTAGTTGAGCAAGTTACTTTTCCACTGAGTTGATCCTCAAGTCCCAGAGTCCTTCAATCAAACTCTTTAGATTTCATACACTGGCAATTCCTTTCCTTTTCTAATGGGCTGTATTAAAGAAAATGTGTCACCTTTTGTGCTGTGTAATACTAAATCAGATCAGAATTCATGCACAATTATGTCAGTGGAAATATAATATTACAGACCTGCTTATCTCAAGATAGCACACGGAAAAATAAACTTCCAAAGGTGACAGATTTACTTGATTCTGCAGATAAGTTATTTGTAAGTAATTGAGCTGAGAAATATATGTGGATTATTGTAATACATATAAAAATATATTTTTAAAATGCAAATAAATATATAAGTATTGTTTCTTTCTTTATCTTTCTCGTATATCCTCTCTCTTTTTTATATTTTCTTGGCCTGCTCAGGTACTAAGGTGACTAAGTCCAGGATGGGAAAAACAGATTTTATCCCAGCAAACTAGTTTTGTTCTGAAGGCTAACAGCTTTAGAGAACAAAATGGATACCACTCCTTTATGTGATGTCATAGATACTTTAATGCCAGAGTAACAGAGATCTCTCAGAGAAAAGAATTCTAATGAAAGAGTATTGCTTTCAGTTAGTCTTTAGCAGAGTGAGTAAGTCAGAACAGCATTGCTAAATTGAAACTTTCTTGCAATCAGAAATAGTAATTTAAGATCAGTTGCTTAGCAGATGTGCTTTTTAGTATTTTACACAAAAGAATGGTACAATTCTTCTTATCCTCAATATATTAGCCAGCACCTTGCTATGCCTTTAATGCATAGTATTAGCTATAATTCAAAATTAAATATAGAAAAACCATTTCTTGACCTTTATTTACTGATAAGAAAATTAAATACCAACAGAAGAAGAAGAGTAGATTCTTTGCAATGCCTTCTCTTCTGCTAATTTGTACTTGGATATTCTTTTTTAATTTGTAGAGAATTTGAAACTTGTGCATCTGTTCATGTACACCAAAGCATCTTCTTTTGTATTTTCTATACTCACAGAACTGCTTTCCTTCCCACTCTCAAAGAACAAATGTTGCCTGAATATTTTAAATTGATACACAGCACGTAGTGAAGATCAAGAAACAATTTACTCAGCTGCTTTTCTACAGTACAATGCACACCCCTGCATTTTGAAAGAAGAATGGTTTGCATAGTAATAGTTGTAGTTTCCATACAGTCTATTAAAGATTAAGATTTTATAGTCTGTTCAGGGAATACTTTAAGATGCATTATCAGAAATTATATTATATGATGTTATACAACAAGAGTCAGTTTGTTACTAAATAATTGTTTCAAGCAGTTCTTACGTTGTGTAATCCTTTTCATTTATCTACCTCAGGATATACCAATTCAGAAGAAAATGTATTTTAACACAATGATATTTTTAGAAAGAAAAATTTAATGCATAAATACAGAAATGTCATTTCCTGAAAGTGCTAAAGATTTTTTCCCCAGTGCAATGTTGTCTGTTTTTTGAACATTGGATTTTCTTTGCTTTTGAGACTGACTGCCTTTGAAAGGAAACCACAGCAGTTTGATCTGTGGCTATGTTTTCCTCTGATGTCAGACTTTTGGAACTACTATAATGCCAAAAGCCCCAATCAAAAACTAGCAGACTGAAAAGCAGCACTTCACACTCGTGAAACTCCCCAAAAGAATTTGGTGAGAAGCACCTTAGTAACACAGCCATTTGACAAGACATCTTTGAATCTGCTCAAAGGACAGCACAACACCTCCTGGGGAGCCTGCTCAGAGGGTAATACAGGGAAAGTTCAGCAAATCTTGTAATTCAAAATTAATGTTTTGATTAGGACCTAAGGTGTCATTGCCCATAAACATTATGTATCAAGTTTATAAAAATATCATTGGCTTTTAAAAGCAGGTCAGCATTGTAGTACATTGAAAAGTAGAACAATATACAAGGTTTGATGAGGTATGTAGAACAAAACTGGATTTTTTTCTGGATTACCAAATCAGAGTAGCTATAAAATGTCGAGGATAATTGTGTAGGGTTGGAGTTTTTCATAATCTGTAAATGAAAAACATCCAGAAAAAACTGTATTATCTCTTAAAAACCACTAAAATAAAAGAATCTCCAGTCAGTGACATCCTACAACATATTATTTCTCTGTTTCTTAACATTTTGAAAAAGGTAATTTGTAAGGATGATGTCTATAATGGCTTCCAGGGAGTCAGAAAGGATATAGTTAATCAAGGATGAAACTTCAGTTTCAGTAGAACTGTTACCATCATGCTCTTATAATATCCTGCTTTGCTTTTCCTGTCATAGGTGGAGGGGGTTTAGTCAAGGAAGGGGAGCTCTCCAATACTGCTATACTACCTTGGCTTTCCTGAAGTGTTGTTCTTGCCCTCTGGAGATGTGGATAACACCCAGGGACTATACTTTTCTTCAGGCCACACTCAATATTGATGTTGTGAGTTGTATCCTAAAAAGCCATATAAGGACACAAGGCAGTCACATAACCAGAGCTCTGACATAAGGTTATAAAGCATGATATACTAGACATGTTACATGTTCTTTGGACGCTGAAAAGTGTTTGTGCTCAGGAAAACTTTATTTTCTTCTATTTCTGTCCTTTTTTCCACAAATAATTTGTTCTACTCTTACTTTCTAGAAGAAAATTGAAACTCTGATTATATACACTAAATTATCTCCACCATAGACTACACATACTTCACAGCATTTAATTGTTTTACAGGTTGAGGCGCTTATTTAAAACTCTTTAGTGGTGGCTGAGGTTTTTAAAATGTTGATTGAAAGTAGTAACTGCAAAGAAAATTGAATGTGGTATGGTTGAAATTAGAACACAGTGCTGCAAAAAACAAACCTGTTTTGCTCCATAAGATTAGTCACAGTGTGGAGGGGAAAGCTCAGTGCAGCTCTGACACTGGAATCAACCAGGGGATTTATGCAAAGCAAATGGGATATTGAAAGAGTTGGAAACACATGGCCATGCACAAAGGTGTAATAGTTAATAACCTCTTGCCACTGAGCAGATCTCAACTCTTCTGGCACTGGAATCACCTTCTCTGGAGCAGATAATTGTTTTTCTGCCTCCTGTTTCAAGGTAGACTCATCCCCTGGGGGATGCTGGGAGCCAGCAGGCTCTGCTCTGACAGGTGTCCCCTACCCTTCTTAGGGCAAACAACCATAAAATTCTCTATGATGGTAACTATTTATTGAAATTAATAATATTACATATTAATGTCAATAGAGTTACTAATAAAGAGCTTTAACCATCTCTCTGCAGTGGGGAACAATCACAGAGACAGCCCTGGAAGGGTGCCCAGTCAGATTGTTCTATCTCCAGGAGTCACAGGATTTTCCATATATTCCCTCTGTATTATCATAACACAACAGAGGTGTCTTCCAGATGCTGGAGGAATACACACATCCATGCTTCCCTGGTTGTGAGTAAGGATTGTTAGTGAATTCTCTTGCTTTCTCTCCTTTGTAGCACTATATTAATATTTTCCACATTAGTATTTTCAACTGCATAGGAATCAAGAGCATTGAAGTCAAAACAAAGGTGGTGAGATTTTGGGGCCAAGGTAATGCAGCAGGGTGTCCTGTGGGAGCTGTGTGCTTAGGAGTGTCAGCTTCTACAGAGCCTGGAATCCAAGTGAGGGTGAAACCTAATATCTCAGCAGGAGGAAGAAATTACTGTACAGAGTGACTGGTAGTTAGCTGATTTCTACTAAAACAAGCAAGCCCAAATGCCCCCACGTCACTACCACCCCTGCTGTATTTTGATTTGTAAACCAAAGGCTCTCATGTGATTTTCAGTTTGAGAGAGTTTAAGAAATGAGGGATGGGAACTCCAGACTGGCTCTTTAAAATTGTATCCAAATGACACAGCAATTCACAGGTCATGGGAGACAAGAGCCCAGACCACAGCCTTTTCAGCCACAGCTGTGGGTTCTTCTGAAAACTCTCCTCCAGTTCTGGTTACAATGTATATTATACTTTTCATTTTCTTAGTTTTCGTAACCAGAAAAAAAATTCAATAAAAGTACACATTTATTCACCTAAGATGGGAATGGTTAGCTAAAATTGTATTTGCAAGATTTTTTCCTTCTAAAAGAAATCAGTATTGTCATTGGAAAACACTTTTGTGACCCTGTTTGTTTAGAAAGTTCATAGGAAGTTTATTTTTACTACATGGTTGAGGTGTTTTCATATCTGTGCAATCCTTTATAGAAAGTAGTGGGCAATACTTCTCAGCACTTTTTGTCTAGGCTAAAATATCAGAAGTTCCATGATTCTGTCCACTGATTTCTTGTTCTACTACTACTCCTCTTAAATGTTTTAACAAATAAGCGAGTGCCTCAAATACATAAATAGGAAAGATTTCAGCTAATAGAATAATATAAAATAGTTTAGGTTAGAAGGGACCTTTAAGATCTTCCATGTGTAAATTGTCTTTACTTAATTTTTGTGGTAAATTTTATTCTGTATTCTGACTCAAATTTGTGCTCAAGTTCCAAAAGATGTTTTTAAAGTCATATTTTTGTCTGAAATGATGGATACTTGTCCTACCTACTAGGAAAATGATGGTATATGTATTTAATTCTGGTGTTAGTTTTATTAAGTTTTTCATATTAATGCTGCTTTGTCAGCAAGTCCACTGGTGAGTTTTCCAATGAAGGGGAAAACAATTTACTCTTATCTGCTTTATTTCTGCTTTTCAAGTTCTCGGAATATGTCTCTCTACACTCTTATGAGAGCAATTAAGAGTCTCAATTTACTGTCTCTAAACCATTCATTATATTGAGTACCTTGATTATATTCATTTATCTTCTGCGTAAATTAATATGTCCTAGCACTTTTTGTTGCTCATTGTCTTAATTTTCTTCACAAAATGTTCATTATTTCAAATACCATGTCTGCTTTTCTGAATCTGCTTTTTTATTTTTAAATTTGGATTCAGTACTTCAGCTGAAATTATTAGGCTTATACAATGGCACTAAATAAATTATTAGTGTTAGTAAGCCAATCAACTTCACTATGTTCCTCAGAAGTTTGATATCAGATCTTGAAGTAATTCTGTCACCTCCAGACTGGGCATCTCAACTTTCCTTCTTTTTGATCTAGATTTATAAATATGTTACTCGTCATCTCAATTAATCTTTACAATTAATCTTTCAGTGTATTTATATAATATACTCTTTTACTTCTTTCTTCTTGCATAGCTACTTTGATATCTTATTTCTTTTAGCAAAAGCCTAACATTTATTTTAAGCACAATATCAATTATCATTTGCTTTCTTATTATTGGTTTGACTGCTTTAAAATTCTGAAATTTTCAAGAACATTGTAATAACTACATTATAAATTTTAGTGTATGGTACTAGGAACTCAAAACAACCTACTCATAGGGCTTGGATTTAAGATGTACAGTAATTTCACAAATACAAGCCGCACCAATTTGACTAAGATTTTGCTCACAAACTGGAAATGCAGCTAATACACAGGAGCGGCTAATATGTGAATAATTTTCTGACATTTACAACCTCTGAAGTGCCAGCCAGAGTGCCGACCCGAGCAGCTGCAAAGCCAGCATTTCGCAATTGTTATAAATTGTTACTCTGATGCGCCACGGGTGGACCCTGGCTCCCTGCAGGCAGTATGGGGGGCTGGGAGAGAGGAGGGAGAGCTCTCTCCTTCCCTCCTCTGCCGCAGCCCGGGGGAGAGACGGGGGGGGTCCTGCACCCCCATTGCCGCGGCCCAGGGAGGAGGCGGGGTGCTCCGTCCCCGCCTGCCACCACCAACACGGGAGCGGGGGGGGCTCCGTCCCTACCTGCCACCAGGGGACAGCACCGGGCCGTGGTGACCGAGCCCAGTGGCAGCAGCGGCTGGCCCCAAGCGGCCCCACCGAGTGGCAGCGCCGGGCTGGGCCACCTAGCCCCGTCGGCAGCCCCGAGCGGGCCGAGCCTGCACAGCCCGAGCCAAGCCAGTAAACCCCACCCTGCCGCCGTTCTGTTACTATTTGGCAACTTTGTTGCACGCAGGTCCTCGCTGCGAACAACAGAGCAGCTTATACTCGGGTGCAGCTTATTTATGGACAAAGAACAAAGTGTTTGCCAACACCCAGAGATACGGCTTATACTCAGTGCGTCTTATGTTAGTGAAATTACTGTAATTGTGATTTCTTGTATATGTATTCATTGTGAAAGACCTTGGTGAAGTTTCCATAGGGTTTGTCTGCTTCAAATCAAGTTTTGGTAAAAGAAGTTACAGGAAAAAAAATCAACAAAATTAATAGTAACAAATTATCCAGACTGGATGGTGTTTGCCTAAAACCTCTGAAGGAAGTTGGGGGGAAATAGTTGAAAAACTAACAATGGTATGGGTTCTTGAAGCTTATGTAGGTCGGACATAAGAGTGGGCAAACTCAGGAAAGGAAAAGCCGTTGAGAGTAACTAGGAGCAAACAACTGTGGAAACCCCTGCCTCACCGGTCTCTGAAAGCCTGAGAAATACTTTGAGAAGTTGGTAAAAGTATTTGGCCTTAATACGCTCATTTCTCTTGACTGTTCTCTTTCTGCCCCCGCTCATGTCCACCCCATGCTGTGCATGAGCTCCCTTCCATCTGTTTGAGAGCAAATAACTGTGCTAAAGTAGCAAAGACTGTTTTTAAGGTGCAAATAAACACTAAGCTGCTGCTTTTCAAAAATCTGTTTTAATCCAGTGGAGCTGCTTATTACAACCTCTCAGATAACTGTTGTGCCACAAAGTCTGAACACCTCAAGTGTCTATATATGTAATCTCAAACCGTCAGACTAGAGTAGCATAGCTTTCTGGAAGAATGGCACCTGCTCTGTTCCATGTTTTCTCTGCGAAAAGCTTGAATATGGTATCACTTCCTAGCCAGTTGTTTCTGTGATAAAAATTTCACATCCCTTTTCCCTGTTTACTTAGTATTTCTGTGCCCCAGATCTGACAAAGTGAATATCCAGGAGAAATAATGCAAACTACAGAAAGTAATTACAAAGGAGAAAAAAAGATATTTTACATTGGCAGCTTTATTCCTTGCTGTTGTCGGACTGCAACTGGGTACTGAATTTGCAGCCAAGGCTGAAAAGCATTTCAACTTCATTTACTAGACAATAAATAATACAAAGACTACTGAAAGTTGAAGAAGAGAGCTATCCTTGCATTCTTTCAGTGTGGCTGGTGGTTGTTGCTTTTCTGAGTATCACAAAAACATGCAATGAGTTTAAAATTTTGGAAGAAGCAAGTTTTTTAAGTTTGGAGGGCTAAATTGTCCTCTCTGCTGAAAGGGCCTGTGTGAATAAAATAGGCTATCCTAACAGTCTGCACCTTGTTAGGAATGATGTGCTGCTCCCATGGGAGCAGCAGTAGTGGAGCTGGAGAAGCAGGAGATGGCACAGTGCTTCTGCATCTGGGGACAGCTGGTGCCGGCAAACCTTTGAAGCTGATGCCATCCCACGTAGATCCCTGGCAGTTCTGAAAATGATTCAAAAGGATCAGGAATTTAGGAAGGGAGAGAGGATCTTCAATTGTCTTTACAATTTACTGTTTGCCCTACTGAAAATAATTCTGTGTTCAAAAGCATCCCCTTCGAGCAGGCATGCATCATGGGTTGAATGCCAACTCTTTTGCAGCTTTTCAGACTAAGTGCTATTGGGTGCCCCTTTTTGCGTATTCTACAGTCTGTCTCATTCATTCATTCGTTTAATGTCCAATATCCACTCTGAATTGTTAAACAGCAGTGATTTGTTAGTTTGCTGTCAGCTGCAGTTTTCCCACTTCTCCTCATCTGGCATTTGTGTATCTGTTGATCTTGGTACTTTAAAGCTTTTAAATAGGCACTATGCAAGTTAGGAGATAATGAGAAAAAAGGTAAATTGGGGAAATACATTGTGACTGTTTGAAGAACTTTGCTTATTTGTTTCTTCAGGATAAATTCTGTTGTGGGTTTATTTTTAATCTTATATCAGGTATGTCTCAGCTGGGTTTTTTTCTTCTTTATTTGCAAGATTTATATAAAGAGTATCATCTGTGACCCAGTATGCTTTCTGTGTCATGAGTGCTCAGTGGCTTAGTTAGTCATTCCCAAAGAATGACAGATGTTAGTGTTTCCTGCCATTTATTTTTTCAGCTGTCATTCCAACATTGCAGTAATCACATGGATTTTGTATTTAATTTTAACAACATTTTGCTTTCCTTTTTCCTTCTGAAGCAGCTCCATTCATTTTTAGTTCAAGTCAGCAAGCCTTGTTACTCAATTCTAGAAATAAATTCACTTTAATTACTGAAGACAAGCTAGTAGCTTTTTCTACATCTTTTATTGTGAAGTACACACAGGCAGTGCACCGTCAAAGCCTTCCCCTAAGCAACAAATACTTGTTCTTCAGGGGTAAAAAATAGATATTTGAGCAAATAAATGCCTTTGAGCTACTCCTTCTCTTTCTGATGTGGTACTCAACTGTACATCACCAGAGCATGAGCACCTCTCGAAGTTTTCAGTCAGAGTGATTTACTGTGGTCCAACATAAATACAGTAATTCCATGATTACAAGCCGTACCGATTATAAGCCGCACTTCCAGGGTGTCAGCAACATTTTGTTTTTCCTCCATAAATAAACTGCACTGGATTGTAAGCCGCACCTGCGTTCACAGCAAGGATCCGTGTGCAACTTTCTCAAAGTTGCCAAATAGTAACAGAATTGTGGGATCACAGGTTTACTGACTTGGCCCTGCTCGGGGCGGCCTCCAGGGAGTGGCCCCAGCCCTGCTTGCTGCTGCTGCCAGGAGGAGGGAGGGGGGCGTCCCTGGCCAGTGCCGTTGGGAAGAGGGAGAGGGGCGTCCCTGAGTACTGCCGCCGGGAGGAGGGAGAGGGGTGTCCCTGAGTACTGCCACCGGGAGGAG
This sequence comes from Catharus ustulatus, assembly GCF_009819885.2. NCBI lineage: Eukaryota > Metazoa > Chordata > Aves > Passeriformes > Turdidae > Catharus > Catharus ustulatus. The sequence continues at coordinate 46,690,518 of NC_046262.2, read as the reverse complement.
GGAGAAGGGCGTGCCTGACTGCTGCTGCTGAGAGGAGGGAGAGGGGCATCCCTTGCTGCTGCTGCCAGGAGGAGGGAGAGGGGCGTGCCCGGCCAGTGCCGCTGGGAGGAGGGAGAGGGTCGTACCCAGCCGGTGCTACCATGGCGCCCTCCGGGGCCTAGCAGCGCTGCCGCTGCACCGCCACTGCCCCGCCGCCACCCCAGGCCAGGCAGGCTCCGCCTTGCTCAGGGCTGCTGCCGGCTCAGACTTCCTGGTTGGGAAATTTCCAAAATGGGTTCATATATAAGCTACTCCTGAATGTAAGCCGCACTTCCAGTTTGGGAGCAAAATTTTAGTCAAAATGGTGCGGTGTATAATCGTGAAATTACTGTATGTGCATTTTTACTTCTGAGAAATTAGCATGCTGAAGTATATCTAAAATGAATGTAGAACAGACTATTGTAGTGGACAGACATTAAAATAGCATCATTACAAATTACCATTTGTTTTGATTTTTGCATGTTCATGATACCCTACCATCTTCACTATTTGGCTCAGATTTAGATATTTTCCAAAATTTCAGTAATTCCTAAGAAATTAAAAGGGATAGGATTTGGTGTGTGTGGTTTGGTTTTTTTTTTGCTTCGTGTGGTTTTTTTGTGTCTGTTGGGGATTTTGAGGAGGCTTTTTTGGGGTTTTGTGGAGGCGGTTTTTTGATGTTTTGGTTTGGTTTGGGGTTCTTTAATTTGTTTGGCTTTGTGGCCCTTTTTTTTTTTTTTAATTTCACTGAAATAATCATAGAAAGAGAATGGGCAATGGAGCACTTTTAAGTTGTTCTCAAGAATTTCTTAAAAGACACACTAGAATTCTTGGTTCATTTATCATTCCTTACCCACTGTACCACCAGAATATTTGCAGGGTTATTTTCCAGATGCTGCTGTTTTCTTCCATTTCATATTTCTTTGCCTCAAATGCCAAAGTTTTTTTTCACACTATGTACAGAAATTTCACGACCATAAGGTGCACCGGACTATAAGGCGCACCATTTTTTTGCAGCCAGGAGCCATGCCACGGGTAACAAAGTAACTGATTAGTAATGGAATCCCATGATCATGGAGTTTACTGGCATGTGCTCAAATTGGAAACATTTTAACAGATTGATGTAGCCTTTAAACACAGTCCCAAGAGCCCTCCCCATGTGTGGGGCCCAGCGCTCCCACTCACCCCCAGTACCGGCTGCTGAGGCTGGGCTCGGGGCGGTGGTGGTTCGGAGTGGCTCAGAGCGGTCGGGGCTCGCTGTGTCACAGAGTGGTCGGGGCTCACCACGGCACGGAACGGTTGTGGCTCGCCGTGGCGTAGAGCAGGCGTGGCACGCCACAGCACGGAGAGGTCGGGGCTTGCCGTGGCGCGGAGTGGTTGTGACTCGCTGTGGCATGGAGCATGCGCAGCATGCCGTGGCACGGAGCGGTCGGGGCTCACCATGGCTCGGAGCGATCGGGGCTTACCACTGCACGGAGCAGCTGGGGCTTGCCATGGCTCGGAGCGGGCATGGCTCGGAGCATCCTGGGCGAACGGCAGCATGCAGTGGTCGGGGCTCACCACAGCGCGGAGTAGGCGTGGCACGCCATGGCACGGAGAGGTCAGGGCTTGTCGCGGCATGGAGTAGTTGTGGCTCGCTGTGGCACGGAGCGGCAGAGGCTCGGAGCGGCTCAGAGCGGCAGAGTAGGTGGGGCTTGGTGAAGGTCGGGCTCGTGACTTCTGCGGCAGCCCACTCCCTCCCTCCCTGCACCAGTCCAGCAGCCCCATGCAGCTCCGGCAGCCCCACGTACCCCCAGGCTTTTCCCCTGCACTGGCGCAACCCTGATGCCGCCGCCAGGCGGGTTCTACTCGGCTCGGGACTGTTGCAGGCTCGCACTTCTGGGTTCGCAAATTTCCGAACTTTGTCCATCGGATAAGGCACACCGGACTATAAGGCGCACTTCCGGGTTCGAGGGAAAATTTTAGTCAAAAGGGTGCACCTTATAGTAGTGAAATTACTGTAGTTTTGCGAAAAGCAGAGTTTAAACATTTATCCAGGGGAATTATGTTAAAATGTTTGAATGGCTTGTTTTCTTTCTTTCTTCTGTTTATCAGTTTGATAGATTCCTTGGATAACTGTACCTCCTGTTTGAAATATGTATTTGTATATGCCCACTGTCTTTAGAACATCCTGTAATCTTTTTTTTGGAAGACGTAGTAAGATTTCTTCTGAGCTAAAGTAACAGAGCCAGTGATCATGAGCATTTTTATGAACATTGTTCTTTCTGATTTTGAATATTCATGGTTCTATTGAACATCCTTTTCAATCCCAAAGTGCTTTCAAGATTACTTCCTTTAAACATTCAACTCATACAAAGAATGACAACCAGATCTCACATACTACCATTTTCATCTTCATTTCTGTAAGTTCATGTTTAGGATTAAATATTTTAGATAAACTACACTTGCTGGTTTAGCTGAGCTTAGGGGTAATATTTTTCTTTTCCAGATCATATTCCTAGTGATTGATCACTTGACAGCAATTAAGTACTTAGGATTCTAGGGCTTGCTCTTCAACTGGTATAGGCCATCTGGGCTCTGTTGACCTCAGGATATGGAGACAACACGTAGACACTAAGAATTTTATCTCTCTGTGCAGTTGCTCTTTACAAATAGTGTCCCCGGGAAAATGGTTGTGTTTGTTTTCTCCCATAGCAATTTGCCATTGAGTTAAATTACTGAGATCTAAAACAGACATTAAAAAGCTTGGATTAAGCAAGTACCAACAGTAAAAACATTTCTGCGGTCCTCTGTCAGCAGTCTGCTTGACCAGGCCCAGGCAATTTCATACAAAGCGCTCTGTGCTTGTTTAAGAAGGGAAATTTCACAGGAAGGAATCTTTTATGATTTCGTTAACCAAAAACATTAGCAGTCCAAGGTGTGATCACAAGAATTTTGAAATGCAAAATTGATTTTTTTCTGTGTTTGATTTTAAGCTGTTGTTAATAGAGGGGACTCTGCGAGAGAAACAACAGAGCTGTTTGTTTAGGTGCATGACATATTAAAAGTTCTAAGATCACAATATATTGTCAAAACAGGATTGGAAAATTTACAGAGACAGTAAATCTAAATCTAAATCCAAATCTAAATGCAGAGTTTGATGCAGAGTGTCCTAGCCCAGTATAGAGGTAATCTTGCATATCAACCTTGTCCTTTGTGCAAAAGCATTTTTAACATTGTAACATTTGCAAGGAGGAAATGAAAATTGCATTCTACATACACTAAAATATCAAATTAACTTTTATTTCTGCTACATCCAAGAAAATGTATTTCAGAACTGTAACTGAAATTTTAGATTACTAACTCTAGTACTGCTGCATATCAATTCCCTACATATCAATTAGTGACACATGTATAGGCACTTATTTAAGGATAAATTTTCAGGCTAGTTTTAGCTTTCAAAACAGATTAGTGTGTTATTTTAATGATTATTTTTAATTATCTTATTGATAATGAGTGGACAGCAAAAATGAGTGTGTATGATTTAGATAAACAGCAATTATAGATTATCTCAACTATTCAGATCTTTTGCTAGGTTCAGTCTTTCAGTATTTCCTTTCTGATTTCTCTGTCTCTTTCATCCCTACCTGCATGCAGAATTTTTATACTAGCTGGTATGTCTTGTTTTCATTCCATTCTTCCAGGCTCTTGCATATCAAGGTTCTTCTTATTTAAAATAAATTTTATATATATTTATATTTTTATATATTATATATATATATATAATATTGTATTTTATATATATTTATATTTTTATATATATAAATAAATATTTAAAATAAATCTTTCCAATAAAACTAGCAGACTCTTTCCTTATGTTTTGAAGATTATTAGACCCTTGAGATTTGACTTTTGTGTCTATCATCCCTCACATTTGTATAAGAGAACTTGAAGAGCTGCATTAATGAGCATCTTATTAATTGCAGCTTATTAAATCAGCTCAGGGTAAACACATTAGAACCACTGGAATTTATGAATTCAACTGTAAAATTATGGCCAAACTTTGTTCTCTAGTAGAATACCGGGACTATATTCTGACTAAATTAACTATTGCAAACAGTTGATGCACATTATACCAAGATTTCTGTGTTAGCCTCTTTTGGATTACACTGATGTGACCGGGTACAATAGGAGTACTAATGAGAACATTGTCAAACTCCACTGTTGTTCTGACACAGGTAAAGTAAGATATTCTCTCTTCCCTTCTTTAAACATAGCCAAAAAGACAACCAAAAGAAGAATATCAGGTATTTAAAACATTGGCCTAAAGTACACACGTTTTGTGTATTCTAATCACCCCAGTGTGTAATCCTACAGTGCCTTAGGTCTGTGAGTTTCATACCAAAATAAGTCTGGCTTTGCCTTGGATGCTATGGTGTGTGGTGAGGTGCTCTATCACACCAGATTGGCCAATGAGGGTTTTTTTGGGAGGATCAATCTGGAGTCTTTTTCCCTGGCACCAAATGAAAAAATATCAGCTTCTATTCTCAAAACTCTCCTCTTATGATCTATGCCTCTCTCTCTAAAATAGAAGTTAATAGCAGGACAGTTATCCACCGTAAAATGTTCAGAGTTTTAGTCCTTAAACCCATTACTTTTATCAGACTCTACTTCTGAGTCTGGCTTATTTATTTCTCCCGCCTTCCCAGTCATTAGAAATGTTTGGTTTTTAAATACACTTTCACTTGGAGAGGAGAGACGTTTGGAGTTACAGGTATAATCCTTTCCTGAATCACTCTATTTTGTCATGGGGTTGGAAGCACAGCCTGTTGAATAAAACAACATAACATGTATTTTATGTAGGGATTTGTGCAAATTAGCTTGACATAGTCTAATTTACTTTGTTTTGCTTTGGTTTCACCAAAAGGAAAATATAATTCTGGCTGAAAATCTGTATGTAAATGTCCAGTATTACTATATTTACCAAACAGTATATCAGTCTTTAATCTACAATTTCCTGTGAAAGAGGGGGAGAACATAGTCTCAGTCTTTACTTTGGGTTCATATCTTTTTTAAAATTCAGGTCAGACCACCAGCATCAATATGACTCTGTTTTCACAGTTTGTGCTCACAACCATGCCCTAGCAAATCTCTTGCTTTTCAGATACCTTAAGCCTACTGCAAACAAATAAATCACGCAAATTAAATAGTAATAAAGCTTTGTGTTAAGCTTTTTTAGCCTCGTATTATAAATTTTATCTACTATTTAAATTACAATTATGTCCAGAAAATTGGCAGTTGAAGTCATGCAAATGATGAAATTGATTCCAGTCACAGGCCATCTTCAAGGCACCAGAACTCTCTTTCTGAGTCCCTTAAAGGGGCTTAAGGGTTGTTTCTTTTCTTTTACCTGGAGTTGGAGTGTTCTTTTACCTACTACTTTGAGTAGACTCAAAGGAGAAATACCAACAAGATATTCCTCAAGAGTCAAAGCAAAAAACTTTACTGGCAACTTCAGAAAATCAGGGTACCTTGACGAAAGTTTAAAGTAACATTGAATCAACACATCAAAGCATTTCACAAAGCATTAATTTAGCATGCTGCAAGTCCATTCAACTTGACAAACTCCAACCCATCTGGTTTTAAGCTTCTTAGACTTCAACAAGAAAGAACTGGAAGAAAAAGCACAAAAAGAAAGAAGTGATATAGCAAAGAACAAATATGACTACCACTGGTGGTTTCAGTGGTCATTATATGCTTGTCTCTTGCTCTGGTGGAAGTACCCTTTGGCTTTCCTGGGCCCTTCCCCCAGATGGGACATCTGGTAGTGGGTTTGGAACATTGTGTCCACTGTGCCACTGCAGGGCTGGGGTACAAACTCTAGGGGAAGGGGTGGATGGAGCAACCCATCGCCTCACCGGGGCAAGGCTTGTCTTACCCCTTGCCCCACACATGCAACTGAAATGCCTCAAGCCAGCAATCTCCTCCAGTCTCTCACACCATCTTTCCCTGCAAAGGAAATGCCAGTAGTGTGTGAAAAATTAATTATTAAGAACCTTGGTTTACTCTAGGTAGCCCATGTGTTGTATTTGATAACATGGTACCTTGCTGGAAGAAAATAAGTGCAGTTTTTCCCTAGCCCACCTTATTTTTTACACAAATATTTGGAGCAGGAAATAAAAGTTAATAGTTGTGGGACGTGTGGGAATAGCTGGAATAGTTTAAGCAAAGATGAACCATGATCCTTCTGACCGCTTCCTCTTTCCTGTGCTGTTTTGTCTAATCCTGCCTCAGAGTATGTCAACAAATTTCCTTTAAACTCAGAAGGTGCAGTGGGTTGGAAATAGTGATCTTGCTCTGTCTCTTTCTGTCTTTATGGGTTGTGTTGGAAACGATTTAAAACTGATATATTTTCAGATTGTGTGGTTCCAGCTAGGACAGGATGAATTTTTGCAGTCACCAGTAAGGGGCATGGCTGGAACCCAGAGGTTATTTTTCATCATCTCAGATCATTGTTGATGGCAGCGGACAGGGATTCTCTCAGGGGAAGAGGGGTTCCTTTGGTTGAGTAAGTGTGGCACTGGCTCCGAGATGGTGGCTGCAGTCGGGTTCGGCTGTGCAGAGACCATTTCACATGTAAATCACTCTCCCTCTTTTGTACACTTTTGTTTTTAATATTGTCGCTGTTTGTTGTTTATTTCCTTATCGCATTGCTGTTCCCAGTAAATTGTGATATGATCTTTTGTACCTCCAGTTCTCCTCTCCAGCCCACCACAAGGGTGGGAAGGGAGAGGGAGTGAGCATGCTGCAGTAGGATTTGGAAAATCTCAGTGGGAGCACTAAATTGGAGAGTGCCATTCCTAAAACTTGACATGAATAAAGGTACAAATTTATCATGTGAAATACTTACAAATTAAAACAGCCTCAGGACCTTTGAATGTAACCCCACTTGAGTTATGGATATACCACAAAGGGTATTGGTTTTGTTAGAGTGACGTAATTCTTTTCTCACACAAATAAATTATGAATCAAAATAAATTTACAAAAAACTGAAGAGACAAGGGATATACATATTTAAAAAGCAGAAAAATACCTGTGAGGCTTATTGTTCATTTCTGCTGTACAAGAAAACATGATACTGTAAGTATGTGTTTTACATGAAGGAATAGAGCAGACGCCTATTTCCTGATGACAAATGAAGCATGCTGGATATATGATGCACATTTTCAGAACTGTATACCTGAGGAGAATAATGGTGTCATTGTAAAGGCTTCAAGAATGCAGTAAATATTAAGGAAACAACTTATATAAATGACTCTGTGTTGCTGAGCAGCACACTGGATGCAGTTGATATCACTGGTTCTGATCCATTATAGTCATTCTCAGAAAACAAAAATATTTCTTTGTGATATAATAATTATTAATCTTATGTGAAGTATATGGTCTTTCATATTGCCTGAGAAACTAGCGGCTTTGCTTTGTCTGAAGTGCTTGGTTTATAAATTACACTTAATGACTGAAAGTAGTTTTCTTATCTCTGTCTGTCTGCTTCTCTTGTGGTTTTAAGATAATCTGTGTTCTCTAACTACAGTAATTTCATGAATACAAGCCGCACCAATTTGACTAAGATTTTGCTCCTAAACCGGAAATACGACCAATATTCAGGAGCGGCTAATATGTGAATAATTTTCTGACATTTACAACCTCAGAAGAGCCAACCACAGTGTCAAGCCGAGCTGCTGCAAAGTCAGCATTTTGCGATTGTTACAAATTGCTACTCTGTTGCACCGCGGGTGGAGCCTGGCTGCCTGCAGGCAGCACGGGGGGCAGTGAGAGAGGAGGGAGAACTCCCTCCCACAGCCCGGGGGAGAGACGAGGGGGCCCCGCGCCGCCATTGCCGCGGCTCTGGGAGGAGAGCGGGGACCCGGGCCGCCACTGCCGCGGTTCTGGGAGGCGACGGGGGGCTCTGTCCCTACCTGCCACCACAGGGCAGCGCCGGGCCGTGGTGACTGAGCCCAGTGGTAGCGGCGGCCGGCCCCCAGTGGCCCCGCCAAGCGGCAGCGCCGGGCTGGGCTACTTGGCCCTGTCAGCAGCCCCTAGCGGGCCGAGCCTGCACAGCCTTAGTTGAGCCAGTAAACCCCACCCTGCCGCCGTTCTGTTACTATTTGGCAACTTTGTTGCACGCGGGTCCTCGCTGCGAACGACAGAGCGGCTTATATTCAGGTGCGGCTTATTTATGGACAAAAAACAAAATATTTGCCAACACCCAGAGATGCGGCTTATACTCAGTGCAGCTTGTATTCGTGAATTTACTGTAAATACTTTCAAACATCTTCACAGCAGATGATAACACCATTTTAGAATCAGTGATGTTGAAATGATTAAATGATAAATCATGTTGTCTTCCAATCTAGTTTATTAAGATTGCAAAAATGCCATCAAAATGAGTGAACAAATATACTGTCTGATAGTTATGCATCGGGGAAGAAAAGAAAAACTAAATACAACATATTATTTCTTAGATGCTGAACTTTGGAGTCGATGACAAAGACTTTGGTATCATGTGGTTCACAATGACAAAAAGTTGAACTTTGCTAATGAACTATTTTCCTAAGACTACAAAATTTTTTTCTACTTCTTCTCTACAGAATACAATAATCACATTTAAACTATATAGAGTGATATGGCAACAACCCTTTGGAAATGTTGAACATAACCTTTTGGCTTATCTGTAGTCTGTAAAAAATGAAGAGAAACAATTTTTTCCATGGTCATACTTCATCTTAATCCCATCTAACACAGTATTGTTAGTGGATTTGATGCTGTAAAACATGTCTGGACTTAAAGATAGATACTTGGAAGGTAAAAACCAGCTCTCTATAGGAGTTGAATTTTTCTGCTTTCTTGCTCAGTGCCTTCACCAGAAATGTTTATTTTCCTCTGCCTACATAAGGTCAAGAACCAGAATTTCAACAAACTATCTTTATGCCACCTTATGGCTCTTGTAACTTGAAAGAGCACACAACATAGAAGGTTGTCACCTTCAGCATGTTTAAAACCTAGAGACCTGGCTTATTCAAATATGTGTTTAGAAACTAATGCAGTGACAGACAAAATTGTGTGGAGTTCAGCATGTGTATTAAACCATATGTATTGCAATAAGCATATTGCCAGGTTTTACCAGTTCCTTTTACATGAATCTGTAACACAGGACCTTTTGAAGCTTAATTGATGGCTACACAATCCTTTTCCTACAGTCAGAAATTCTTTTACTCAACTACTCCTATTCTTTTATTTAGGACAGTGAAAAGAAAGGATTTATGAATAGACTTTATGCCATCCAGGAGGTGTGTGTCACTGTTCAGAATATCCTAGATGAAATCGCTTCCTTTGGTGAAAGGATCAAGAAGTAAGTGCTCACACAGGTGCTGGATTGTTCTCCAATACTCTTTAGCATCTTTTCCATGCAGAGATATAAAATGTTAGATTTCTGCTTGCTTATTCAGGGACAGTCCTTTGTTCAAACTCATCTACATTTACTTTGCTTTATGGAGGCCCTCAGCCAGTGGAAATTCTGTCATATTAATTGTGGGGTTTAGAATTACATTAATTGGGACAAAAATCAAAAGTAAGTTTTTAAAGTAAAACAGAAAGAGCATATTGTTGTGAGGTTGTTATTTAAAAGTGATAATAAAAAATGCAGTTTTGGTGAAGGAAATAAGCAGAACTGAATACAGATTACATATTTTAAGGATTTACATATGCTCACTTTCTGGAAGTTTTTTTATAGGTCAGCAAAAACTTTCTCATTGGAGTATTTGTAATTTGTAACCCTAATATATAATATATAAAAACTGCCAACAAATCCAGACATTAGGAAAGAGAAGTTCTGAGATTTGCAACAGGAAATGTATTGGTGTATTTCTGGCATGATCAGTGGAGAGCAGCACAAGGTTTATTACTTGAGGTCAGACAAACTCCATAAAGACACCTTCCAGCGGTCACCTGCAAAACATGAAGAGGACTGACTTGGTATTCTGCACCTCAATAAGCCAACAGCATCTCACCAGTACCTGATTCACTTTTGGCAGTGAATTTTAGGAAACCTATGCCTTGTGTGAAGGTCAGTCTGCAGGAATCCTGAGGATCATCTCTAATGTTGTTCTGTTCTTGCCTTGATGATGAGGAAATTGCCTTTTATGCATATAAGAGCGGAGTCCCTAACAGGAAAGCCTGGGAAAGTGTTCCCATAGGGATGATTCCAGGCAAACTGTGATCACAGCAAGAGAGGCAGGTGCAAGCATATTGTATCACACAAGTTCTCCAGTTAGAAAAATGAGCCGGTCTCTGAAAAAAGTCCTTTATCAAAAGGCTGTTCTTGGAAGTTGTCTTGATGATTAAGTAGTTCTAATTGTGCATTTTGGAGGTAGAATTTGTTCTATTATATACCCAGATGAGAGCTACAGAATTTTGTAAACTGAGTGAGACTATAAATCTTTGTAATTTGCTCCTAAAACTGTAATAGGAAACCTGTACTGAATGCTGTGTTAACACAGCCTATAAGGAACTTTGCTAAGTGAGGAGCCAGTGCTCCCACACATCATGTCTGTGATCCATTGCACAGAGCCGAGTCACAGGAACATGAGCAGACCCTCAACCTTCTGTTCATCCCAAATGCGTACAGAAAAGGGGAAAAGAGCAGGTGTCCCCTGAGGATAGAGGGAGGGGTCCTACACTAAGTGACACTAACATAATGTTAGTGGAGACATGTCAAAATTGCAAGGGAAAAAAAGAAGACAAATAAACACAGGAAACCAGAGCTCACTATGAAAAATATGGCTTGCAATTCAGATAACTGCAATTATTCATCTAGAGAAGCCAAAATAATGTAATCACATTGATTGAGAATGTAGCTAGCGGTAATACTTTGAAGACTATTTAGATTTAAACCCACATTCTGGATAAATGTCATGCAACACTTCTGAGATGGTGGTGCCTTCATGGAACAAATCCACTGAACCAAGCTCCCTGTAACCAATGTTCCTATAGGACGTCTATATAAAATTATCAGCTGGTCTTTCTTCACTGAACACAGGCGCAGGGGTTCGAGAGCCACAGCAACCTGTTTAAAGATCCATTAACTCTCTCTTCCGCACACCTCAATTTTGCAGAATGTGGTGACCAGCAGAGTTTAATCAGAATAGAGTCTGGGACCCTTAGTGAGGATGTTTTTGTCTCTGGCTTTTTTGGAAAGGTAATGTCCTGAAACTCTGATAGGATCCCAGAAATTCTCTTCCTTTATTCATAGATAAATATCCTTCACTTATTTCACTTTTTTAAAATTATATTTTCTCTTCTTTTGGCTTCCAGAGGGTTTTTATTTCTTCCCTCAACCACAGCTTTCCATTATACCTGTCTTCATTACTAACTTTTATCTCTTCCTTTTTTTTCCCACCAGCCCTCTCTTTCTTAAGTACATGGATGAGTTTCTACCTTTGCATAGCCATGCACTTGCCTTTTCCTTTTCTCCCAAAGCTGGAAGGTACCTGGCTGAGGAATACACCTATAGCTCAGACAGAGGGGAATGTCCCTGTTCAGCCTTTAACTGCTTGTGCTTGTCCTTACAGTGGAATAGGGAGGAGACAAGAAAGCCTTAACAATACTCTTCCAGCTATGGTATCCTACTCTACTATGGTGTTGAGAAAGGAATGTAGATTGTCTGTGCGAGTACATTTGGGGAGTAGGGAGCTCTGTGGATTTTGCCTGATGCTGAAACTAGGGTTAGGCAGTGAGATTTCTGAAAAGCAGAGCAGTGATTCACCTGGCAGATGTGCACAGCTGGACTGGATAGGTGAAATTCGGAGACCTCTCATTTCTACTGACAGTGGGTCCAAGCCCAGGCTCTCCCTAATGAATGAAAAATGTATCCATGCCTTCATTAGTACTCAGTTTGTTCTCTCTGATGGGAACTGACACTTCTTCCACAGTTCTTCACTCTTCTATTGGCTTCATTGGCTCACCTCACTTCTGACTTATGTTAATTTTTCTTTAGTACGTTCAACTGGACTGTCCCATTCCTGAGCTGGCTGGCAATTGTTGCCCTTACTGTGTTCACCATTGTCCTGTATTTCATTCCACTGAGATATATTGTCCTTGTCTGGGGTAAGTAAAGCCCTTTTAAACTGTCTGTACCACTTTGAAAACCTATTTTTTAATGGATGACTTACACTGACAGTACTTTTTGGTATTTATGGTCATGAAGCTGCCCTGTGATAGAATTAGGTGTGTTAGTTAAAAATTGCATCAGGGTAAATATTTAGGTTCACCTGCAAAAATTTTCTTGGCTGGTATTCTGGACTTAATCATACTATAAACATGTAACCATGAGGATTCTTCATATATCAAAGTGTAGCTTTGTCTAGATATTAGTCTGATTTATTTTCACTGCTTACACACAAACAGGGGCAGTTCAATCTATATAGTGCATTTCGGGCAATACACTTTTTGCTGCAATACTCTATCTTGTGAAATTGTATGCAAAAATAGCAGCAAGAAACCTGTTTAGGGGGTCACCTTTAGTTAGACAGAAAGGCGTAAGTGATATTTGCCTGACTGATAATGAGCAGAAACTCTGTGCAGGTAGGGGAATGGAATTATGATTGATCCAAACTTTCACTACTTGTGCTTATATCTATTCTTTATACAGATTTTAAAAAGCTACTGTTACCACATCTGTTGTAAATAACGCTCCAGGTTTTCATCTGTATATCTTTTTATACATCCTACACCACCAGCAGCTGTACCCTTCTCCAGTAGCATAGACTTGTGAAGAGCACAGTCTCAGTTACATTAATGGTTAGATTTTCTTTCTGCAGAAAGAATAGCAGTCACACTTTTGTGAAAAACTTTTGAGTTCAGGAGACAGCATAAAATCAATGAACTGACTCCAAAGAATTTGTTTTGTGTATTATTTCTTTGAATACTTTCTCAAATGATCATAGCCAAAGCACTAAATAGGATATGCAGGAAAGCATTTCTACAGAACTAACAAATGCAAGTATATGGGCTTCCTTTCTGTTTTTGTCTTTGACTTTTACTTATTCCCCCATAACACACATCACTGAAGTGTAACCCAAACTCTTAGTTTGTTCCCAAATTTTTATTTCTTCTGCACACAGAGGAAGTTCCAAGTATTCGTCAATGTCCTCTTTCTGTCATTTTTCAGACAGGTCTGAGACCTTGCTTTTTTACGTCAGGTTTGATACAATAACCTGAGATTATAATACCCTTCCAAGATCCACATAACTGTAAAGCCAGAACTGTTCTTCGAAAAGATCATGACTCATACCCCTCAAAGTGTCCACAGAAACATCTCTGTTTCACATAAGGCAGAGCCTCAGCTCCCAAGTCTCCCAAATCATGGATGGACAGCATAAGCATAAATTATTACAAATGCACCTTGCACTCTCTTCATCTCTTCCCTCCCCAACTTCCAGTTACATAGGCTATGTAGATAGAACTTCAAGCTTCAGTTCATTGGAGGTTTCAACTCCACATTTTCCTCCTGCATTTCAGTTTGGATGACTTCTTATTCAGCAAGTGTGTGTGGATCCCTTCTTTAGGAACCTTTTTTTCTTGCATCGTGACAGGAGACCAGATAGGCACTGCACAGATGCAGGTCCCACAGTCCAGACCTTCTCAGGGTGAAATGAATTCTCACAGAGCTGTGTCATGCTGAGCATAGCTTTAAGCAGCTGTCCCTTCAAAAATGGCAGTATTCCAAACACCTAGCTGTTTTCTCCATCACTGTGTGTTTCTAGCCTCTCCTATGTATATTTCTTCATCTTATTCATCCATCCTGTCTGTGGAAGCCAATGATTTCTCTTTTTTGACTTACTTCCATAGGAATGTTTGAGCTGGTCTGTAGCAGCATCTGCCCATTTTGTTCTTTGGGAGGCAGAGTTTTTAAATGAAAATTTCTTCATACTGTGTGTCATAGTATAGCTGTCTTTCTTCAGTGCATCCATAGGGTCTGCCCCTTTCAGCCTGCCCTGCCAAGAAAGTCTCCATCCTTTCCTGGCTGGCTGTCTCCCAGTGGAGACTACTGATTCTTGAAGATGTGGTGTGTTAGGTGGGATGGAGCAGCAAATACTTCTCCATCCTAATCCCACTTGATGAAGTGCTGAGTCCTGATAACATCTACAGATGTTTAAGAGGAAAAATCTCTAATTATTTTAATCTGAAAATTTTCAAACTGCTGGAAAGGACCAATTGCCTTGTTGTATTCTGCTTCTCCTGTAGTATCTTCTCTCATCTATGTAGCACTTTTCCATTCTCAAGGTTTCATGTGCTGACTGGTGTTTTTTTTAATCAGATGTGATAAATCAGATGTGTCATACCATCTGAATTCAGCCATGGGTGAAGTGGTGTTCACTTAAATTTTGCAGTCATTTGCTGATGCAAAACATCTTCTTAAACAAAGGTGTTTGAATGTCGGCTATTCCTTCTGAACACTCACTATCCAACACCATATAAAGGGAGGGCAGCATCTCCTATCTACACTGTAGAACTGAAGATTCGTGCATTGGGAGGCTGTGGGTGTTGACACTGAATCTTGCACGCCCCATCCAAAGGCTTTATGTCCTTTCTAAAGTTTTCTGAAAAGTCTGGACATCAAAGACTTTGTGGAAGAAAAAATGTGTTATCTCACATCTGATAGAGCCTGGATAAATTATACAGAAATGCATATTTTTAATCGTTCCCTGGCTTTCTCCTACTCACATGAGAGTCAATGAACTTTGCACTGTTGCTGTCTATGTTTCAGACATGTGCTCCCAGAGCCCACAGACCAGGTTCTCAAAGTGTGTGAATCTGACGTAATGATAAGAAAATACAGTAAATTCACGAATACAAGCCGCACTGAGTATAAGTCGCATCTCTGGGTGTTGGCAAATATTTCAGTTTTTGTCCATAAATAAGCCGCACCCGAGTATAAGCCGCTCTGTCGTTCGCAGCGAGGACCCGCGTGCAACAAAGTTGCCAAATAGTAACAGAACGGCGGCAGGGTGGGGCTTACTGGCTCGGCTCGGGCTGTGCAGGCTCGGCCCGCTAGGGGCTGCTGACGGGGCCAGGTAGCCCAGCCCGGCGCTGCCGCTCGGCGGAGCCACTGGGCTCGGTCACCACGGCCCGGCGCTGCCCTATGGTGGCAGGCAGGGACGGAGCCACACCGCTCCCATGGCAGCCACGGCGAGCGGGGAGGGAGCCCCCCGCCGCCTCCCCAGGCCGCGGCAATGGCGGCGCAGGTGCCCCGCCGCCTCCCAGAACCACGGCAGGTGTGGTGCAGGTCCCCCCCTCCTCCCCGGGCCGCAGCAGGGGCGGCCCGGGTCCCCCCTCTCCTCCCTGGGCTGTGGCAATGGCGGCGCAGGTGCCCCACCGCCTCCCAGAGCCACGGCAATGGCGGCGCGGGGCCCCCCTGTCTCTTCCCCAGGCTGTGGCAGAGGAGGGAAGGAAAGAGCTCTCCCTCCTCTCTCCCCGCCCCCTGTGCTGCCTGCAGGCAGCCAGGCTCCACCTGCGGTGCAACAGAGTAGCGATTTGTAACAATCGCAAAATGCCGACTTTGCAGCTGCTCGGGTCGGCACTCTGGCAGGCACTTCTGAGGTTGTAAATGTCAGAAAATTATCCACATATTAGCCGCTCCTGATTATTAGCCGCATTTCCGGTTTAGGAGCAAAATCTTAGTCAAATTGGTGTGGTTTGTATTCGTGAAATTACTGTAAGTCTAATTTAAAGGCCTGCTTTCTGATTATTTTGTGGATGATTTTTCTTGGTGCTTCTGAACACTAATTGTCAATAGGCATTATAAGTCCACAACATCTAACGTAGACATATCCTCTCTTCTCTGATGACAATCAACTCATCTCTATCATTCCCACACAGAGGTTTGTGCAAAAAACCCTCTTCTTCTCATATGAAGTCTCCTCTAAAGCCTTCATATGAGGCAGACTTCACTGCTTCCCATAAGTTTCATTGTCCTTAGCATAAAAAATACTTTCCTTGAATCTTCTGAATCTTCTATGAATCTTGTGTCCTCCAATTAAGCCCATTTCTATTCAGTCTCTCTGTTACAGAAATTAAATACTTTTTATGCCTCTGTTTTTCCCAACTTTCTCATAATAATCACAGTTTCTGTTACTTTCCAAAAAAACGTATTGAAGACATTTGAAAATGTCCCTAGAACTTTTGCATTTTGGAGTCCCAGTTTACAATTCATGCATTCATTCAATGGTACTGTCAGGATTCAGAATTGATCCTAAAATCTCTTTTAAAACTTTGCCAAAAATATGTATCTTTGGGTGTCTTATATCTTATGACAGTAACATTTGAACTTTCATTTTTGCAGGCATCAATAAATTTACAAAGAAGATTCGAAATCCGTATGCGATTGATAACAACGAGCTACTTGACTTTCTGTCCAGAGTCCCTTCCGATGTGCAAGTGGTGTGTACATTTTTTCTCTGGGTTTTTTGGGTTCTTTTTTAAGAATTTTTAAAACAGTTATTTTGATTTACTATTGTATTCTTTAGCAGAAAGAAATTGCACACTCAAGCTGAGGATAGTCCATAAACCATAAGGAGGCTGCTAGAGCTTTTTCCAATGAGAAGGAAGTTCCTGCATTGATTGTGCCTCTGAGGATCTATAGGAGCAATCAGTAGAAGGACAAGTATTTGTGAGATGGTACCAGATGCTAGAGCTTGTGCTCTACATCAGCAGGACGTGAATCTGACTAGAATAGGGTGCTGTGTGAAATGCTAGAGCTGAGGCCCTCAGGACAGGCAGAGGAGAAATAGGAAGGTCAAATAATGGAAGAAGCAGGCAGCATTGCCCAGTGTCTTGTGACAGCACTCTGACAGCACTTTGTCCTTTCCTTTCCATGGGTGAAAACTTTTGCTGTGGTCACAATTCAAGTGTGTTCATAAACTGCTTTTTTAAAAAAACCAAAACAACAAAACTGGTAGTGCGGTTGTGAATTACAAGCTTTTATGATGAAGTACACATTCCCCAGAGAGCATGCAAAATTTAAGATAGCATCAAGCACATAAATCACATCCAGTGTCACAAAGATTATAGACTTCCTGTAATTCTAGTTTCAGTTCAGAGCTGATATTAAGTAGGAGATATGGGCGCAAACACCCTCTGTGTCTGTATCTGATACCTTCTGTGGTAGGCATTTAGAAATAACCAAGTTTTTAAGAAACATTATGAAAAATGGTCTCCAGTGTGGTCAAGATGATAACATTTATTGTCTGCTAGAGCTCAAGGAGAAAGCAAAAAAATTAGTCTTTTCTAAGTTTACCTCAGCATGTAGTGTTATTTCCTAGTAAGATTTTCCTGGTGTTAGTTTTCCTTATTCTAGATCTGTCATTCTGTTGTTGGTAAATCACATCTGCAAATCCTGTGTCCTTTTTAGGGGGAAAGTCTTCTCTTTTTTTAGCTTTTTATTCCCCAGGTAGAAAAAAAAAAGAAATCTTTCTTTCTTTTCTAACAAGTGCCACCTGAGAACTTTCTTTCTGAACTTTGTGTTTAAACAGATGCAATACCATGAACTGAAACAAGATCCTACTCACAGCCCTAGCAAGAGGAAAAAAACCAATCCCGTCTAGTCAACTTCATGTTTGGAGGAGATCAGCATCTGCCAGGGGAAGATAAAAGACCAAGCCTAAAAGCATTTCCTTTCTCTAAGCTTTTTGTTTATCTTGCCTTTTTATCTAGCGGGGAGATTTTGTAACAGTATTAAAAGATGTTTCTCATGAAAAATCTCATTCTCATTGTAAAGACATTTGTTGCAAGTAGGATTTTTGCCATTTTAAAGCTTTGTTGAAAACAATGTAACACATTAAATAAGCATCTATAATTGATAATATATTGTGCTACTTGGTGGTCAAATACATGTGAGATAGTCAAATCATGCCAACTAAACCTACAAAATGTTTAACTTTAAATTTGACTCAGAAATTTCCCAGATTTTATTTGTGAGCATTAATATTTTTATGCAGTCAGTCATCATTACAATTTTCTATGTTTTATAGGTTGCAAGAGAAATACAATGTAGTGGAGCCTACTGCACCTAAGTTTGAGCAAATTTTTTTAAATTTCAGACCCTGATGTTGTCTCCTGGTGCAACATTTTTCTATTTGGTAGGGCTGCTTATAAGACAGTGAGAAACACTAAGTGCAAATCTCTTTCTGGGGCTCCCAAAAGCAGTTCCTACTGCCTTTATCATTCCATTGTAAGACCTAAAAAATCTCTGAATCAAAGTACTGCCAGGTTTGTAACTGATTGCCTATCATATTTTTCTACATGTACCTGTAGTCTTTATTTGTACTACATAGCTTAGCTCTAATAGGTCAAACTAACTCCCTACTGCTTTGGGTGTCATGCTGTAAGCACTTTTTGTGCACATAACTATTTTAATATGGATATCTTGCAGAAAAGTTTTTTCATTCAAATCACAAGCCCATATTAATATGCTTTATGGTATAACATCACCTGTTACCAATAATGTAAAATTCTGTGTAGAGGAAAAAAATGCAGTTGTGGTAAAACTGATATACCAGGGTTTTTTCCTTAGTTAATAATGTCAGTTCTTCTGATATGGTCTTTCCCTACTGCATGGAAACTGCATTATCTTATAAATTACATGGAACATAGCTGAGAAATATTTACATTTCAAATGTCTTAGTGGCCACTGCGTAATGAGTACTTGGGGATATTCTGGTAGCTGCATGCAGACTTCCACACTCAGCTCCCCAAACAGTGAGCAGAGACTCATTCCTGAGGGACTACCTGTGTACAGCTCCTCATTATAATTCCCAGTGACATTAAAGGGGATTTTTTACCCAGGGGAGAGTGACAGGACTGCATCCTCAAGGGGGGCTGTGGTCCTCTCTGGATTACCTCTCACTGGTTGCAGTTGCAGATAAAGTTATATTGCACTACTCTAAAAATACTTTTTGAAAAGTCTGTTTAGAAATACTTTGCAGGAACATGTGAGTATGTATTTGTCCAAAGAAATATGTGTTAGCTGCATTGCTCATGAAGGATCATCCTGGATTTCTTTATTTTGCAAATAAGATGATAGCCAAGTCCTTATGTGACAGTTACTTTGATCCTTCTGTTTGTATGTTTAAAAGAATGCTAATCAAATGAATGGTCTGTAAAAAGCCTTGGACCTAAACAAGCTCTTGTTACATCACGACTTTGAAAGAGTTTAATTTTGCAGCTTGTGTAACCTTTTGGCTGTATCCTTCCTGAAGAGCAACATATTATTGGTGAAATCAGAAGCACTTGTCAGCCTATTTAATTTAAAAAAAAAAACCAAATTTGTCAACAAGATGTGAATGTTTGTTGCCTGTTGTCAATTTTGCACATTTCTTTAATACAGTGCAAGCCTTGTACCTTCTTAATGCTGCCCACCAGCCTGAGTGTGATTTCTTGTTGTCTTTTTTTGTACACGATTTCAAATGTCTACTTTGGTGGTAATATCTGAGCTGGTTATGCAAGTTTCCTGCATTAAACATACTTCTAAGCATCACTCTTAGATATTCTGAAGCCTCTGTCTTTGAAATCCTGTGTTGTCATTTTTCCATAGGCAAGTGAATGAAAACATTGTATTTCTTTGTGCAAGATTTTAGTATTTTAAGTTCCCTAACATGTCGGGGGAGGGAGCAGGGGGACAAAAACATCTGTTTGTTAAAAAATTGTGAACTCCTTTTAAATGCCTCAATCATTAAAAATTGATCTCACTGAAAATATGACACACAGAGACAAGGTTGAGAATGCTTATTGATTAAATATCATTCTTTTGTGACAACAAGACAATTTAAAATAATAATTTAAAATAGTTAGTGAGTGAACACGTTTTCACTATTTGCAATTTGTCTATGCTGCTTTGTGTCGGTGGCCTCTGCAAAGAGTCAATCCTGCTTTATGCCATAAATATTCCAACATATCTTCCTTTCCTGGACTGATTCTGAAGTCCATTTAAAACCTGTTGGGTTTGGGAGGCTTTATTCCAAAAGCAACTTGTCTGTTCATAAGCAATCAAAAAAGAATAAGACATCTCACAATCATAAAATTGTTTCTGTTCTCAGAAAATGAAATTTAACTTTACGTGGGTTCATAGAAAATCATTAGTTTAGTTGGAGTTGATATTTAGATTGAGTGTCAGAGTACACAGAATCCACTAAGGCTGATCAATCGAGAGGCTTTTGTTTTTTGTTATTTCTGCTGATAACTCATAGTACAGAGCTTGCTTACCCTGATTTTAAAGCTTTTCCTCTTTGTAGGAACACCTAAGTATTTTTCATAATAGCAATGAGCTTTTAACTGTTGCTGAATTATAACTTAGTATGTTAAATCCAAGTGCAATAACCCCCATTTTTTTTTTCTATTGCTATTAAACCAAGAGTGGAATAATTAAACAGTAATTAAGCAGTCTGCATATAGTCTATTAGCTAATTTGGTCCCTGACAGCATAAGGCTTTACCAACAAGGGGAAGACCTGCCAGCAAGTGCACTGCATGATACTAAGGTATTTAATGTGAAGATAATCCAGGAGCATGACGTGAAAGAGGTAAAGGAAAATTTGTCTCTTTCATCACTGTTAGATTACACCTGCACGTATATTACACAAAACATAAGGAAAAGCTTTACAGCCCTCTGCTCAGCAACCAGAGATCCCAAACTGTGGTTTACCTCACTTGTGGTTTAACACAGATCAAGTGCTTTGTGGCAGAAACTCTCCAGTTGACACTCACCCACTTGCATCTCCACCTCAACTCCCAGTCTGCTCCAAGCTTCTACCACCTTCTACTGAACAGTTACAGCAAAGGTATTGGCTTTTTGTTGAGCTGGGTACTCAGCAAAAAAATCTCTTTTCCAGTGGTATTTTTGCCACATTATAGGAATGACCTTGCTGATTTGCAGTGTCGTGCACTGACCATTTCTCTCACTTGCAAAAATTTAGATCTCAGAACCAGACTGCTGGGCATGTCTATCCTTGAGTTACACTCACAAAAGGAGTTTTTGCTGCCTCTTGAAAAAATATGGTGAAAAAAAAGAAAAATATTTTCCTTCCCCATTGAATTCTCACCCTGGGATGTGTAACCAGCTCAACAAACAAGTTCCTGATACTTGTATCCGGAGGAGTCTGTTGTTTACAGTCAGGAGATAATGGCTTGATCAGAAGAAATGTATCTGGAGACTAAAGCAAGTCCTTTCCTGCAGTGTTTATATTCTTCAGGTTGAACACATCTGTTGGGGAAGGGGAAGAAGAAATGGGGAAGGACCTGGATTGCTTAAATGAAAGATTTACTGAGAAATTGGGTAACTATTAATTTCAATCTTCAATTCCTGCAGGATTTCTTTTTATAAGGACTGGGATTTGTGTAAAAGACAAGCCTTTCTGCATTGTGTTTTTAGAAGTATCTTTCTTACTTAGAAGAAAGTTCAGTCACTGTGCTTTGCTGAGGCAGAGAACAGTTTTGGGAAGACAAGATTGGAAAAGAGTCGGGGTAGAATTATAGCGCATTATAATGCTGGAAGCAGCCTTTTTGTGTTTTCTCTTCGCAATGCAGATACGAACTTTCGCCTGACACATTTATAGAGACCATAGCTCAAAACCACAGTTACAGTAATTTCACGATTACAAGCCGCACCGTTTTGACTGAAATTTTGCTCCCACACCAGAAATGCAGCTTACACTCAGGAGCGGCTAATATGTGAATAATTTTCTGAAATTTCCAACCCCGGAACTGCAAACCGAGGTGCCAAGTCGAGCAACCTGCCAGTAAAATCCAGCTTTACCCGATTGTTACACATTGGTTACTCTGTTGCGCAGTGGGTGGAGCCAGGCTCCGTGCAGGTAGCGTGGGGGGTGGGGAAGGCAGGGTTCTCCCTCCTTCAGGCAGCGCAGCCCAGAGGAGAGAAGGGGGCTCTCTCCTGCTGGCCCCACGGCTCGGGGGGAGGTGGGGGGCTCCCGTCCCCTCCTGCTGCCGCCACCGTGGGTGCCAGTGGGCTCCATCCCTGCCTCCCACCACCGCTGTGGGTGCCAGCGGGCTCTCTGACCCCTGCCACTGCAGGGCAGCGCCGGGTTGGGGCAAGCGAGCCCAGCGGCAGCAGTGACCAGCCCCGAGCGGCCCCGCTGAGCAGCAGCTCTGAGCTGGGCCACCTGGCCCCATCGGCAGCCCTGAGCCCTCATGGCCCGAGCTGAGCCAGTAACCCCCGCCATCCTGCGATTCTGTTACTATTTGGCAACTTTGTTGCACGCGGGTGCTCGCTGCGAATGACAGAGCAGCTTATAATAGGGTGCAGTTTATGCATGGACAAAGAACGAAATGTTTGCCAACACCCGGAGATGCAGCTTATAATCCGTGCAGCTAGTAATCATGAAATTACTGTACATTCATACAATTCCAACAGCCACCCCATTCCCCATCTCTTCCCAACTTCAAACATGGAGTTGGCCCTACACCTACACCCATTCGGCCTGCAGTCTCTACCAACCTCTTCATTTCCACTAGCAATTAAACCTCAGCTAGAAACTGTTTGCCATGTCATCCTCTCCTGCTCCTTCTCCCTGTTTGTTCTTTTAATAGACTGCTTTTCCTCATCCACGTTCTTTGACTAATTCACATTTTTATAGATATAACTCCTTGACAATATGGTCACAAAGCTTCAACTACTGGTTTCATGTCAGCACTTCAGGTTTCCTTCACACACCTCCTACCCCTGAAGCTCAATGTTTGGTTTCTCACTGCTGCACTAAGCAGTCATTTGTAACTGTCTTTATCAGCTCTACTTTTCTTGGACCTGCAGGGACTCCCATCTAGACCAATCTCCTCACACATTCAGACTTTGTTAACTCCTCACTTCCTGGTAGTGACATATTTTGAAGTTGTTCTCCATGATAGTGCAGATAGTCGAGGAAATTAAAATCCAAGTTTAAAGGAAAAGAAATTTCTGGAAGTTGTAGAACCGTTCCTGCAATATGCGTGCCTCTTTCTGTTGGTTACTGGCTTCTGAAACATCTGAACTTGCAGTTTTGCTCTGCTCCAGTTAAAGGGTTTGGACCTCTGTGTGACTTGCATCAAGTCAGAGTAGGTATTTGATCTGGGGGAAAAACAATTAACATAAATGCATGCCAAAACATGTAGTTCATGATGTTTGTGTCTAAAATTAGCAATTGTAGCAAGTATGGGTTGCTTGGGGTTGAAGAGGATTGTTTTAATGCATTCTCCTCACGAAAAATGGGTTTTCACTATGCAATTTACTGTTCTTTAAAAATCCTCTGATTCATAATTAAATACAGCACAATGATTTTTGCAGTTTGGGTTCCTTCTCTGCAGGATAATATGTAGGCTGCAGTTTGAGCAGACAGTTTCATAACAAAGAGTGGCATTTGAAAAAAAAGTGATTTTTTAATTAGCTGAAACTTTCATCACTTGGTGTTAAAGCTGTCAAATGTCAGGAAGTTTAAAGCCAAGGTTTATGTTTACCTTTTAGAAGTTGTGATAAAGCAAAGTTCTGATAAAGCAAAGGGAGAGTCAAAAGAGAATCACACTGCCTGCATGATGCAGGGAATTTGCACCTGCCATTCAGTAGTACGAAATTGGCCTCATGTATTATTGAAGATACAGAGAATTGAGCACTGGAAGTGTACTGTCCCAGAGCTGCCAACACTGTGTGTGGTTGACATAATGGCTGTAACAGTAATGGCTGTAACACGGCAGTACACGGCTGGAGGAGGAATGAGATGGAGTTTTTGTGAAGAGCTTTATAGAGCATCTGCCAGCTGCCTTGTCTCAGACAAGTTCATTAGCTCATGATTTTTGTGAGTGCTAATTTAAATGACTAGTGTACAGTACAAAAAATGCATGATGGTGCAAGGGAAGAAAAGAGTTTCTTGGGTGTTCTCAATCTCAACCGGAATGTTAAACCTTCTATCTAGTTTGAATACACAGTTGAAGACTTGAGACATACATTACTGCAGCTAAATGAGAAGCCCTGAGCTTTCAGAAACCCCAGTTCCCATTCTGAAACTTCAGTTCCTTTGTGTTCCAGAGGCAGGTACTGGACCATTAGTAACCGTTCCCCTTACATTACACAGTCATGCAACAAGACAAGGCCACGTATCTCAAATTCTCTCATCTCAACTGTAAGAAATATGTAAACTCTGATGTTATTTACAATCAATGTGTTTTAAAACTAATTTCTTAGTCCAGACATTCAGTGACGAAATGCAGTTGACAGCTTTTCTCCTAATTTCAGCCCTATTCAGCCTGATATCAAAGGCAGACATTTGGCCGTGAAAGAACTACAGACATACAATATGTGTAGACTCCTTATAATAGACTCTGCTCTTATATGAGGAAATAAAGTTTCAGTCTTAACCCCTAACTACACGACTTAAGCCAGAGGGCACAGGTCAGGTTGACAAGCATTTTTGTAAGGCCTGTGACATTAAAACGGAGGAAGTCTGACTGGTGCGCTATTTGATGCTTAAGGAATCGGCTAGATGGCTGCACCCAAAGTGTTGCAGCCAACAAACAGCTCTATGTTGAAATAAGGAGCAGTAGTAAGTGGTGTGGTTGAAGGGTCTGTCCCAGGACCAATACTATTCAATGTCACTATCAGCAACATAGTGGGATTGAACCTATTCTCGACATACTTGCACATGACACCAAGCTGAGTGGTGCAGTTGATTTGCTGGAGGGTAGGGATGTGTATCAGGTTTTCAAAAATCAAGTGTCTTTTGACTGATGGAAGAAGGATATGGCTTTAAAAACTTGGATGTTTTATGTTCAGAGTAGAGCTGAAAGTATCCTACAACTCAAACCCACAGCTAAAACACTATGAGGGGTCAGGAAGATGAGCAGGTGACATCAAAGCTTCCCACTCATCAAAGGAAACAGATGGGAAAGTCAATCTTACCTTGCAGTTTTTCTAAAATGAAGACCGTGTTTCCATAAGGACTGATAAAACACCTTCAATTTCTCATAAACTGTAGAAATGTTTGGGGTTCATATTTCCCCCTCAGAAAGAAGTCTTACACTGTTAGTAGAGGCAATAACTAAGAGAGGTGTCAGTAAAGACCTGAACACTTGGGAGAAGTTGACCTCTACCAGCAGGGGATGGAGAGTGGCTTCAGCAAGGCTGCTGGAGGGCAAGTCCAGACATGCAGAGCTGTGACTGTGACAACCATGGCTCAGATGACCTGAAATTTCCTCTGCTGCAGCTCCTTGGTTTAAGTGCAGTGGCATGGCACTTGCCCTAGACAGGAAACTGCAGTTTTACTTTCTTTTTAGTATGGGTGGACTCAAACACATGATGCATATTTGCTAAGATGATGCTCTGGTAGACACGAGGTTGTTCAGATGAAGGAAGAGGGGATAGTGTATCTAATCAATTAGAGCATTGATCCTCTTGCAGCTGGAGCTCAGTGCAGTAGAAGATCCTAGACAGACTGGTCAAGAGATAGAAGAGGGAGAGGGGGGCTGCAGACTTGAAGGCTTCCAGTGGGTAACAGAAAAATTTGGAACTACAATTAGCAAAAATTTCTGCCGTTTTCATGAAAACACTGCAGAAAAGAGTGCACATATGCTCCCCTGCAGAAAAGAAAACAAATGTCTTCTTTCCCTTTGAAGATACTCTCGCCTATACAGATTTCTGGGGAAGGATGCACTTTTGGAAGGTAAGCCTAGCTCCCATTCTGCTTTGTAGGGACCTCTCTCCCCCAGTGTCACGACATGGAAGCCTAGAGGGGACCTGACATTTTTTCTTTGGAATGGACTCTTGCTAGGAACTACAGTAATTTCACGACTACAAGGCACACCCTTTTGACTAAAATTTTCCCCCGAACCCGGAAGTGCGCCTTATAGTCCGGTGCGCCTTATCTGATGGACAAAGTTCAGAAATTTGCCTATCCGGAAGTGAGAGCTGCAAGCCACGGGGGGAGCTGGCAGGGCCATGGTTGCCAGGTGGAGGCGGGGCGGAGCGGTGGCAGGCACCCCCGGCCCCGTGCAGGCAGGACGGTCCCTCCAGAGGCATGCCCCAGCCCCATGGAGGCAGGACGGTCCCTCCTGAGGCACACCCTGACCCCGTGGAGGCAGGATGGCCCCTCCAGAGGCACGCCCCGGCCCTGTGCAGGTGGGACGGCCCCTTTCCAGGCATGCTCCGGCCTCGTGGAGGGGCCATGGAGGAGCGGTGGCCATAGCCCAGCCCCAGAGAGGCGGCATGGAGGGGTGGCAAGCATGCCCCGGCCCCACCGGGTACAGGCAGGCCTAGGGGCCCGAGGCACCCCTCCTGCCGGGTACAGGTGGTCCCGGGGGCCAATGGCTGCCAGGTTGAGGCGGCGCCTTGGCCAGAAACCGTGCGGAGGGAGTTGGGGGCGGAGACTCCCTGCCAAAAAAGAGTGCGCTCTATAGCCCAGTGTGTCTTGTCTGATCTACAAAGTTGCGAATTTTGCCGACTCCCGGGGGGTGCGCCTTATAGTCCGGTGCACCTTATGGTTGTGAAATTGCTGTAATTTGTCTTTTATTTACAGGTTTTTACTTCACAAAGCTGTACAAAATTTGTGCTTAAATTAATAAAAGGAAAATACTTGAAACAAGAGCCTGATTGCCTCTTTGTAGGTTATTACGCAAAGTAAGTTTTTTTGCTCTTTCCACTTCAGCAGATGCGCAGAGTTGTTCATTGATAGCTTGCAGTCACTGTAGGCAAACAAGGTACTACCAGAGCAAAACTTCATGTCTTAAACTTGGTACTTCTGTGGTACAACATGCAGTTAAAAGGATTTATTTTTTTTAATTTGTGGAGAAAGCAAACCAAACCAAACCAAACCAAAAACGCTCTGGTTCTGAGTAGGACAGAACTGGGCAGTAGCTGGGAGTGGTCATGGCCAACACCTGGATGTTATTCTATATCACTTCCTGCCTGTGAGAAAGGATTATTTTCTGGGGAGAAGGGGTTTCTTCCAGTCAAGAAATTGGGGCAGAGGGAGTTGTGTGGTATTGTCTCTTGTTGGAGGGATTTCTGTGCACCCCTGAATAACTACAGGACCCTGCTAAAGTTGCAGAATACTTGAAATAAAAATGATGTTGCAGTTCTAGAGAGGAGAGAAGTTCTACAATGTGCCTGGACCCTGGCTACTGTTTATTGGACACTGTGTGATACTAGACAGCACCCTCAGAGGGAAGAGGAGGAAAGCAGAAAAACAGGCAGTACAGGCACTGAAACCACAGCAACAGCCCTGTGCCAGTAGAATTTGCCCCTATAAAGAAGAAGAAATCCAAAGCCAAATCAGTTTCCTTGCTAAGGGATGAAGAGGAAGCAGGACCCTCACAACAGGAGGAAGAGGCAGGGCCAGAGATAATCACTAATCCATATCCCTGGGTGAACTGTGAGATCTGCAAAGAGATTTCACCACCAGCTGGGTGAGCCACTGCTGACCTGGCTGCTCCAATACTGCAAAATTACAGCCCATGATATGAAACTGGATGGTCATGAGGCCAAGCAGTGGTCATTGACAAGAGGATTGGGAAGAGGGCAGAAGTTCTCAGCCTTTGGAGATAACTCCTGTCAAGTGTGAGACAAAGGTACTCTCTCAGATTGGGACACCATGGAGAAAGGTTCCCAGTGCCTGAGAGAGCTGGGTGTGCTGGAGGTAATGTCTAGCGATTCAAATAATGTGCAATCCCCTGTAGATCTGCATGAGGTTCAGTGTGCACCATCCATGTGGCAGAAGTTTGTATGGAGCACATGATCATCCTATACCAACTCATTGGCATGGATGTCCATGAGAGGAGAGCAAATATAGTGCTTAATGACCTAGCTACAGCAATATGATGATCATCTTTTTATCCTCCCTGCTGACCTGTACCCTCTCTGTGGAAAGACTGTCTAATACTGTGGACAGACTCAAAAGACTTCAGCAGATTAGAGAGGAAATACCCTTTGCCCCTCCAGTATGGACCAGAGTCTCTGCTATTGGGAGCAGGTACCCCTCTGCTCAAGAGAGAGGGTACAAAGTACAAGTTAACCTGTTGTTTTTGCTGTGTGACCACAGAGAGGAAGTGGGATGGAAAACCCACATCCATGCTGGCAGCATAGGTATGTGGGTTGAGAGGAAGAGCAAACATCAGAGGAAACTCAAGGGTAAGAGCAGTTCCAGTTTCAACTGAGTAAGTCCTCAGACAGAATAGAAGGTTTGGTGTTACTTCTAATCCTCTTGAAAAGATCTCCAGTTCGTATTTACAAGAAATAGCAATGAATACTGTGACTATAATTAGGGGGGTGGCCCTTCCTCCAGGTAGAGAACAAGGACAATCACATCTACTGGACTGTGTGGATCCAATGGCCCAGCATGACAGTTTCACAGGACGATCAAGATTTAGTTGACACCAGCACATGATGTACCCTGATATCAAGATATGTGGGGGCAGAATCCATCTCTATTTCTGAGGTGACAGGGGGAACTGGACAGCTGATGGTAGTGGAAGGTGAAGTGACCCTGACTGGGAATGAATGACAAATACACCCCATTGTGACTGGCCCAGAGGTACCATGAATACTTGCATAGATTAATCAGAAGAGGGTATTTCAGGGACCCAAAAAGTAGGTTTTTGGGAGAGCAGTAGGGACAGAGGTCTCTCAGAAGACTTTTCTGCTGCGTGACTGCTGAAGGTAGAAAAAAACCATCACTACAACAGCAGTGCACCATGGATAACACCACACCAGTCAGGACTCTGTGACCCCCCATCCATGAGGTGAGTCCTGAACTGAGAGACCCAGTGAGTGGCCAGCAAGACTCTCTCACCCTTTAATAGCCCTGGGTGGCTAGTGTGTATCCAGTGAAGAGTGGAGACTGACAGCGGACTACTGTGCTCTGAAGGAAGTCACACCCACACTGAATGCTTCTGTGCCAGACATGATGGCACTTCAGTATGGACTGGAGTCCAAGGCAGAAAAGCTACACCATCAATGTAGCAACTGTGCTTTTCTCCATGTCTTCAGCAGCAGAGTGCAGGCCACAGCTTTTTTTTTTTTTTGTATTGCATCCAATATACCCAGAACCAACTGCCTCAGGGGTGGAAATCCAGGCTCACTATTTGCATTGGACTGATCCAGACTGGTCTGGAAAAGGCTGAGAGTCCAGAGTACTTGCAATACATTGAAGATGTAATTGTGTGGGACAATACAGAGGAGAAAGATTTTGAGGTAGAAATCCTTCTGAAATAGAAAACAATAGAAATCTTTCTGAATAATTTTGCCATAAACCATAGCAAGGTCAAGGGACGTGTCCAGGAAATTGAGTTTGTAGGAGTAAAATGCTAGATGGAGACATCAGATTCCAAAATGGTCAATAAAGTACCAGCTGTGTCCTCACCAACCACCAAGAAGGAAACACAGATTTTCCTAAGTGTTGTGGGTTTCTGGAAGATACATACATACATACATACATACATTCTAGAATACAGTCAGATTGTAAACCGTCTTTGTCATGTGACCCAGAAAAAGCATGATTTTAAATGACAAGCTTTTAAACAAGTCAAACAGGAGAACGCTGACGTGATAGGCCTGGGGCCAGTCAGGACAGCACAGATGTGAAAAAATGGCTCTACACTACAGGTGGGGAGAATGGTCCTTCCTGGAGTCTCTGGAATAATAACTGAGGAGATGAGAGGATGAACCCTGGAGTTCTAGAATTGGGTATACAGAAAACTGAAAAAGATCCTGGCAGCTGCTGAAGGAGTTCAATCTGTTTCAGAAATATTTGGCAACAAAGCACAGCTCCTCCTGTACCCTGTCAGTGCTGGGTAGGACATACAAGGGAAAAGACCCTTCCACGCATCGTGCCACTGATGTTATGTAGAGTAAGTTGATCGCACCATCCACACAGTGAGCTCAAACAGGAAACCCCATTTATCCATGATCTTTGACATCATCATGAACTGGCCTGAAGTTAATGAAAATTTCAGACTATCATCATCATTATAGGAGGAGAAGGTCACATGTGCTGAGATAGCCCCTCCATATAAGCAGATACTAGGAAAAGAAAAGCAATACACTCTTTTTATTGATGGTTCCTGCCATGTTGTAGGGCTACATGGAAAATAAAAAACTGCTGTATGGTGTTCTATGTGGCAAGTCACAGAAGCTATGGAGCAACAAGGTGCATCAAGTGAGGTTGCAGAGCTGAAGGACATCTAGCTGGCTTTAGATATCGCTGAATGAGAGAAATGGCCAGTGCTCTATCTCTACACTGTCTGATGGGTGGTAGCAAATGTTCTGTGGGGATGGCTAGACCACGCTGATGAATTGTGGCAAGAAATCACCACCCAGGTAGAGAAGTTGGCTGTAAAAGTACATCGAGTAGATGCACATGTATCCAGGATTTGGGCTACTGAAGAGCATTTCAAGAATGGACAGGTGTATTGGGCTGTCAAGAATAAAATGTCTCAGGTGGATCTGGACTGGCAGCATAAGGGTGAATGATTTCTGGTTGGTGGGCACATGATACCTCAGGCCATCAGGGAAGAGATGTAACATACAGATGGGCTTGTGGCTTAACTATGGGGTGGATTTAACATGGACACTATTTCCAAGGTGATCCATTGCGGGGAAACATGCACTGTGATCAAGCAGGTCAAGCAGGTACAGCCCCTATGGTGTGGTGGATGATGGTCAAAATATAAATATGGGGAGGTTTGGCAGGTTAATTACCTTACAGAGCACCAGGTTTCTTGTGGTAACACTATCCCTGACTTCTGTTTCTTTCTCCACCTGTCTTTATCTCTCTCTGCTTCTTTTCCTATCCCTCTTTTGTAAGAACACTTACCCTTCTTTATCAGTAAATGGATCTCAGATATTGTACTGCTGGGTTTACACTTTATTCTCATCTGAGAAATCTATATAAAAGAATCTTCCCCAACTGCCTCTTTTCTAGCGGGATGGGACACAGAGAGTATACAACACTGAAATTAAGGCTTAATGCAACGTTTTGGTCAACTTTCAAAGATTGACCAACATCTTTGTGTGCCACTAAAATCCCTGACTGCATATCCCAGTGTCCTCTGCCCTTTGTTTTACTGCTGTCAACTTTGCTGACCTGTTACTCACTGGACTGGGAAGCAGCATTGCAGCAGCATCATCTGGTACACATACACTCCAATTATATGCTGAACATGAAAAATAATTAAGAACATTTTAAAGGCCTGGGAAAAATAGAATTGAAGACATCTTTGTGCTTATGAAGTATACCAGTGTGTGAAACGTGGGCATTTAGAGAAGAAGGCTGATTTTGTTTGTTCTTTTAGCTAAGAGAGATTTTAAAAAGCAAACAATCACATATTAATAGATCTCACTTTAACAGGAAAGTTTTGCTATACTGAAAGACGATAGGTACTCTGATAAATTGGATGAAGCATATAATTTTATATTACATATGACAGACATACTTAAAAACTTTTATGGATATGAAGTTCACAAATTTGAGTGTATGTAAAACTGAAAATGCATAAAACTGAACTGCAATAACTGGAAAATAACTGGAAAACTTTCAGTGTATGAGTCTTAAACTAAGAGTAGTTTAGAACAGAATTATGTTACCATTTAAAGACTGATGGTGTGCACAGACAATGTTTAATTTGGTGCTAATTCTGGAGCATTAATTCACATATTTGCTAACTTTTGACTGCTTTGTTTTCCAATGTTAAAAATGTTGATTTAGCATATGTTACCTGCATTATCTTGGAGGGAGGTACTTGAAATTGCTTCAAATAGTGAAGTGTGACTTTTTAAATGACTGATGTCCAGTTCTTTCTAAATTATCTAAATAATAACAAATAATTGCAGGCATGTCTTGGCTAAATAAATCAGCACCAGGCCAAAATGAATGAAATGAAAGCTTTTCCTGCTTTCATTTCAGTCAGTGGTATATCATGTTAGAATTATAAATAATCTAAAGGATTTGAATTTTTTCAGGGTCCTCTGAATCCCACTTATTTAAAATTCACAGTTATGCATCAAACTATTGACTAACACAAATGTTAATATTGTAAACTTAAATGTATGTTCACAGTCCTTAGAAAGTTCACATGTAACATTTCTTTGTGTCCCAAGAAAGGGAATACTGAAGTTTATTAGCCCATTTCATATATGACAAAGGTTTTTTGGTGTTTCATTCTTACTAGAGAAATATTAAAAGTGCATAGACAGAAACAAATCCAAAGTGTACTGACCTTTTAGTCTATTAGAGCAGGTTGTTCTGCCTGCATGTATAAAAATAACAATTGGTCATTAATAAGCATGGAACATTTGCAAGGAAGGCCTGGTTCCAAAGTCAGCTTGGCTTGAGCATCTTCTGTGGACAGCTATAAGATCATAGATCTCAGCTGCAGGAAGGCTACACAGAAATTTTAATGCGCTGCATATGCCAGATGCATCAATGGAATTTAATCCCTCTAGTCAAGCAAGATCAGTTACAAAAACAGTTCTTATTCCAAGAACTGGAATTTGGAATGTTGCTTACTCATACCTATCTTTTGAAGGCTAAATTTTTAAGTCACCTGTTACTGAATCTAATAGAAAAAAAAAATTAGATATCCTCACTCTAAAGCAGTTCTTATTTCTCTTCGCTTGGAAGGGAAAGGGATAAACATCTGCTTGAGTGTCTCTCCTCCAGATCCTAGTGTGGAATTATTTAGATCTCTACTAATCTTTCAGGGCAAGAATTGCAGTTGTTTCCGTACAAGTGAGCAATAAGGGCTCCCCAAAACATGTAACTCTTCTACAACCCCAAACCAATAAACACAATTAGGTAATTCAGCTGCCTTGCCTTGAATACCTTTTAAAGAACATCGTGGGAATTTTTCTTTTTCTTAATTAACTGAAAAGTCTATCTGACAGAATATGCAGCACACAATCCTAAATTGTTAGGTTAGAGCATTAATTTAGAGAATTTACCATGTGTAGTTTGCATGTACTTACAGAATGGAGAACAAAAGTTTCGTATTAAGTGGGGCATAATTTTTAAGGATACTTTGTGTCAGAATATAATGTATACTTAAACTCGTGTCCTATCCTTTGTAAATTCCTCTGCCAAGAGAACTAGATTTGTGCCACTGCTTCCACCTGCATCTTCCTTTGAGGTAATTTCACGATTACAAGCCGCACCGATTATAAGCTTCACTTCTGGGGTGTCAGCAACGTTTCGTTTTTCCTCCATATACAAGCTGCAGCGGATTATTAGCTGCACTTTCATTCACAGCGAGGATCCGTGTGCAACTTTCACAAAGTTGCCAAATAGTAACAGAATCGCGGGATCGCAGGGTTTACTGGCTCGGCTCGGGGCCAGGTGCCGCCGCTGGGCTCGCTTGCCCCCGCCCGACACCTGCACTGCCACTGCCGCCTCTGCTGGCCCGGTCCGCCTCTGCTGGGCTTCCCTGCCTCTACCAGCCCGCCTCTGCTGGCCCAGCCCACCTTTGCCAGGGCCGGCCAGGCTCCAGCTCGGCTTGGGGCTGTTGTGGGGTCTCACTTCTGGGTTGGCAACTTCCAGAACATTGTCCATATATTGGCCGCTCCAGCTTACAAGCCGCACTTCTGGGTTCAGATCAAAATTTTAGTCAAAATGGTGCGGCTTATAATCGTGAATTTACTGTAGTCCTAGGAGCATTACCAGATCATTACATGCCAGAGTAATGGTTTTATCAAACCACTGCGAGCCGGCATGAGTTGGAGCAGAGCCAAGGACAGTCTTAAATTTTGCTGAGGGTGAATTCAGTTCTTCAAAGCATAATTGACTTGGGAAGCAGTAAGTGGTACCCACTGGAGTTTTGCAGATCATCCAAGTGTCTGAGCCAGTCTCCTTCATGTGGTCACTGCAGAAATGAATGAGATTACAAGCAACATAGTGCTGATGAGGAACAACATTTTTCACACATCTTTGTGTGACCATTTCTATCAAACAAAGACACGGAGAATGTTATATATTGATTCTGTAAATATATAATGCCTTCTCTTTTGAATTTTGATTTTTTTGCAGTGTTGTAACTCACTACACAAAATGTATTAAGAATGGTATGTCCCTTGACTCCTGTGACCCCTGTAATACCTATGGACTGACCCTATCTCCTCTGTTTTACCCTATTGGCAGGATGCCAATTCCCCTCCCCTTCCTAACCCTAGAAAAGACCTTTGTCTTTGGGAAACTTTCTCTTTGCCCCCTGGAATCCATGTAGAAATAAACCAAGGAACCCCCTGAGAGAAAAGAGCCTCTTTGTATCTTTTATCCTGTTCATGCTATTAGTCCCAGGCTTGCCCTGCTACAGAATTGCCAGGGTGCAGAGTGAGCCCCCGATAGAAGTACCAATGCAGTTAAGTAATGTAATATAATTTAATTTTTATAAGACAAGGATAAATATGAAAATGGATAGAAGGAATTTGCTTTTCCATATGTTTTTATTTCATGATATATTTATAACATTAGCTTTATTAAGGGATATGACACAAACCTTTCTCAAGAAATCAAACAATTAACTACTTGGTTTAAGTTTAGGCACACTACCTTTGAAAACCAGAAAGAAATACAGCATGAATAATGTATTAAAAAATACTTCCAAGACAGAAAATGCAAAGTTTAACTGAGTGTAAATGATATAGCGCATTCCTAAGATCACACACATCCAGATCTGTGAGGCAAGCAGAATGTAGCAACACTCAAGATTCAGCCAATGTGGCTTGTTTGGATTTTAACTTCTGGAAACATTTAGGCACTTGACATGGTTCTACCATAGTTTCCAGAACTGCTAATAAGGCCTTTGCATGTTCACCAGGGAAGAATAACATGTTTCCAGATATTTCTTGAAAAAACTGTGGTAGTTTTTCAAAAGTTTCTAGCTCTTTAAAATATGCATCTACCAACCAATCTCCAGAAAATGCATATTTCATCTTAGAGTTATTGCAAACCATCACCGGAAGTACATTTGAACAAGCTACTGCTCTCAGAGTTACAGTCAGGGGTGTAGACAAATTATAAACTGAACAAAAATTCAGCAGCATCTTAGTAAAGGAAATCAAACACAGCTCTTTCTTCTGATTGCAAAAATCTTGTTCTCTGCATTTATTGAAGTTTTCAATGCTCTCTCCTGGATAAACCAGATTCAAAAGTTCTTCTTTCACTGTGTCTGACTCAACATAATCCAATGGCAGTTTGTCATGGGAGTTCCTTTGCTCTAGAAGGACTGGCCCTTTAGGTAAAATATAAGCATTAATAACAACAGCACATTTTGTGATTAATTGGTAGCTGAACAAGATTTTGGGTTGCTTAGTGTCAGAGGCCAGGCGTCTGTTTAAGTTCTTTTTTTGTACCAAGTTATGTTAATATAACTCATGACAGATATTTGCAACACAAGATAGAACATATAGAGAGATCCTTTGTAATAGATTCTTTACAATATTGTCTTAACTTGCATAGAGAATGCAAAAATGTAAAGTTATTACTTTTGTAAAAATCTGTTAAGTACTTTGTAGACCACATTATTTGCTGACATTGACTTCAAATTAAAGATGTGTTACTGTGACAGTCTTTATTTTACTTTTCTGGATGGTATGGTCATCTTTCCTTATGCTGTGCAGTTAGGTAAACTATTGGGGTAGGAATCCAAGTTTTCCCTAACAACTGAGTTTCAAAATTTGATCTCAACAGACTTCTGAAACACAAAACATAATTACAGTAAATTCACGAATACAAGCCACACTGAGTATAAGCCGTATCTCTGGGTGTTGGCAAATATTTTGTTCTTTGTCCATAAATAAGCCGCACCTGAATATAAGCCGCTCTGTCGTTCGCAGGGAGGACCCGCGTGCAACAAAGTTGCCAAATACTAACAGAATCGCGGCATGGTGGGGGGTTTACTGGCTCAACTAAGGCTGTGTAGGCTCGGCCCGCTAGGGGCTGCTGACGGGGCCAGGTGGCCCAGCTCGGCGCTGCTGCTTGGGGCTGGCCGCCACCTCTGGGTTCGCTCGCCCCGGCCCCGCTCCTGCTGCGGCGCCGGCCGGGCACGGAGAGAGTGCCCCGCTCCCGCCGCTGGCCGGGCACGGAGCACCCCCTGTTCCCGCCACCGCGGCGGAGGGCGGGGGCAGAGCTCCCCCACTCCTCCCCGAGCCGCGGCAACGGCGGCGCGGGCTCCCCCCCTCCTCCCCGAGCCGCGGCAATGGCGGCGCGGGTCCCCTCGTCTCTCCCCGGGCTGCGGTAGAGGAGGGAAGAAGAGAGTTCTCTCGCATCTCTTCCCGCCCCTTGTGCTGCCTGCAGGGAGCCAGGGCAACAGAGTAACACTTTGTAACAATCGCGAAATGCCGGCTTTTACTGGCAGTTGCTTGGCTCAGCGCCCTGGCTGGCATGTCTGGGGTTGTAAATGTCAGAAAATTATTCACATATTAGCCGCACCCGAGTATTAGCCGCACTTCCGGGTTTCCACCAAAATTTTTGTAAAATTGCTGCGGCTTGTATTTGTGAAATTACTGTACCATAATAAATATAATTAAAGTAAGTAAATGGGACATGTTTATTTGTTCAGAACTAATCTGAACAAATTAATTCTTTTTGGTATTTCCTGTTTATTAGTACAAGGGACCTATTAATATTTAAATAGCTTGAACATCTCTTGGGAAGTTAAGAAAGGTTGTATCAGTAAGAAAAAATGAAGGTTGTTAAGACACTGCAAGAGTTTTTCATATAGGAACACATTAGGAATCTTCTTACATAAATTTGCATTATTATGCTGAAGTAATGATGTCATATTGACATGAATGTTTCCTCAGAAATATATTTTAATGACACATTACATATCCGTAATAGATATTTTAGCTTTGTTCTGATTAAAGCTGCATTATTATTACTGATTACTTAGTATCATTAACTTCCGCAAGCTATAGGCTTTTAGAGACAGAAAGTAGATATGTTTTTAGAGAAAAGTGTTCTAAATTATTGAGTTTAGTAAATTCACACTGAATAGGTAACACGCCTTCTATCATGGGCTTGTCAGTTACTTGACAGGCCATAACTCAGAGTGCGACAAAGGCAAAGATAAAGATAAACGCAGCCTTATACTTGCCAGAAAACCTTGATGAATGCAAGTGCAAGCAGAGCTCTTCCCCTATGATAACAAGATCATCCACTACCTATTCTTCACAACAGCCTAGGAAAAATGCACATCTATCAGTGCTATGCCATTTCCAGTGAGGAGCTGGGTTTTCTATAATATTGGCTATTGCATCACTTCAACTGATAGAACTGAGCCCAGGTATTGGCTTAGCATGTTAGATGCCAAGGTGACATGGTTCAGTAGAGACATAAAACACCTGGGAGTCACAGAACTGAGACTCAGTAAACAGAGTGAGAACTTCAGAAGGAATGTATTGATTATGATTTGGTGCTTGCACAACAGACACAGACACAACCTTTAGGGGGCAGGAGAAGACTGTAAATACAGAGGGTCATATGCCAAGAATGTGTTACAATTTTGTTTCTCTACCTTAATTAACAGGCTGCCTCCTAACTTCTGCCTCATAACTAAACACAGAATGATTTTTATGGAAAGAATCTGGATATGGCATATAAAGCACAGTTTACACTGACACAGTAGGGCAATGGTACAGATACTCACTCATTTTAGCAAACTATTTAAAATAAGGAAGAGTTGCTGTCCAAGACCATTCTTTGTGGATATTTGTAGGATTTTTCTAAACATGCTTAATTAAATACATTGATATAGTACATACCTCAAGACACAAATACCCTATCTCTGAACAAAAAGTATTGTTTAAAACATTGTGTGCCTGCCATAGAGGCAAGGTACTTTTTTTAGAAACTAAGGTATCCCTCCTTCTATTATCCCTGAACAGCAGTTATCATGATTACAATATTGATTACTTTCTTAAACTAATTACCAACCTAATTGTATTCTTCATAGACCATCACATTACAGTAATTTCACGACCATAAGGTGCACCGGACTATAAGGCGCACCATCCCGGGAGTCGGCAAATTTCGCAACTTTGTAGATCAGATAAGGCGCACTGGACTATAAGGCGCAGGGGTTTTTTTGCCGCGAAGATCCGTGCTGAGTGCAACAAAGTAACTACTTAGTAACGGAATCCCACGATCATGGAGTTTACTGGCATGTGCTCAAATTGGAAACATTTTAACAGATTGGTGTAGCCTTTAAACGCAGCCCCAAGCGCCGTCCCCATGCGCGGGGCCCGGCACTCCCGCCCGCCCCCGGCTGGCGAGGCGAGGCTCGCGGCTGCCGCGGTTCAGGGCGGCCACAGCTCACACCTTGGGGTTACTGCGGTTCAGGGTGGCACTACCCACTCGCTCTCTCCCTGTGCGGCTCCTGCTGGCCGGGGGTGCCTGCTCCCTCTCTCCCTGAGCGACTACCGCTCAGCCTGCATGGCCGGCAGGGACTGTGAGCAGGGGCTGGACAGTCCCTCTCAGCCTGCAGGGCCGGCGGGGACTGTGAGCAGGGGCTGGGTGGTCGCTCTCATCCCGTGCGGCCAGCGGGGACTGTGAGCAGGGGCTGGGC
Source organism: Catharus ustulatus (assembly GCF_009819885.2). Classification (NCBI taxonomy): domain Eukaryota; kingdom Metazoa; phylum Chordata; class Aves; order Passeriformes; family Turdidae; genus Catharus; species Catharus ustulatus. The sequence continues at coordinate 46,651,882 of NC_046262.2, read as the reverse complement.
GATCCCTCTCAGCCTGCAGGGCCAGCGGGGACTGTGAACAGGGGCTGGGCGGTCGCTCTCATCCCGTGCGGCTGGCAGGGACTGTGAACAGGGGCTGGCCGGTCGCTCTCAGCCCGCGCGGCCTGCGGGGGCTGGGACCAGGGGGCGGGAGGTGCCGCCCAGCCTGCGTGGTCCCGCTGGCTGGGGGCTGGCCACTCCTGCCCCCCTCGCGGCTGGGCTCACGACTCGCACTTTTTTTTTGCAGCGAGGAGGTGAGCCGCATGCAAAAAGTAATGAATTACTGTCAGTTTGCAAACATTTTTCACAGACTGGTGTAGCCTTTAAACGCAGCCCCAGGTGCCCTCCCTGTGCCGCGGGCCCCCGCACTCCCGCCCGTCCCCGGCAGGCGCTGCTCGCAGCTCCTGGCTACCACCGCACGGCCGCGGGTCCCGGCTTTCCCTGCCCGGTAGCCGCAGCTGCCACGGACCCAGGCACTCCCGCCTGGCACTGGCTGGTGCAGCTCCTCCTCTGCACCGCCCGCACCGTGTCGGCAGTGGTGGCTGCTCTCTGCCTCATTCTCCGCTCCACCCGCACCATGCTGGCAGTGGTGGTTGCTCTCTCCCTCCTCCTCTACATCCCCCGCGCTGTGTCGGTGGCAGTGGCTGCTCTCTGCCTCATTCCCCGCACCGCCCACGCCGTGTCAGCGGCAGTGGCTGCTCCCTGCCTCATTTTCTGCACCACCCATACCGTGCTGGCAGTGGTGGCTGCTCTCTCCCTCCTTCTCCGTACCGCCCGCGCTGTGTCGGTGGTGGTGGCTGCTCTCTCCCTCATTCTCCACACCGCCCGCGCCATGTTGGCGGCGGTGGCTGCTCTCTGCCTCATTCTCCGCACCGCGCACACCGTGTTGGCAGCAGTGGTTGCTCTCTCCCTCCTCCTCCACACCCCCCACGCTGTGTCGGCGGCAGTGGTTGCTCTCTGCCTCATTCTCCGCACCGCCCGCGCTGTGTCGGCGGCAGTGGCTGCTCTCTGCCTCGTTCTCCACACCGCCCGCGCTGTGTTGGCGGCGGTGGCTGCTCCCTGCCTCATTTTCCGCACCACCCGCACCGTGCTGGCAGCGGTGGCTGCTCTTTCCCTCCTTCTCCGCACCGCCCATGCCATGTTGGCGGCGGTGGCTGCTCTCTCCCTCCTTCTCTGCACCGCCCGCCTGCGTCGTGTTGGTGGCAGTGGCTGCTCTTTCCCTTCTTCTCTGCACCGCCCGTGCCATGTCGGCGGCGGTGGCTGCTCTCTCCCTCCTTCTCTGCACTGCCCTCCTGCGCCGTGTCGGCGGCGGTGGCTGCTCTCTCCCTCCTCCTCCACACCGCCCGCGCTGTGTTGGCAGCGGTGGTTGCTCTCTGCCTCCTCCTCCGCGTCGCCCGCGCCATGCCGGCAGCAGCGGCTGCTCCCTGCCTCCTCCTCTGCACCGCCCGCACCAGGCCGGCGGTGGCGGCTCCCTCCTTCCCAGCGCGGCTCCTGCCGGCCACGCCGCCTGCTCTGCTCGCGACTCAGTGCTCCCGCGGTACCGCTCCCCCACTGCGGCTCCTACTTCCGGGGTGGCAAATGTGGCAACTTTGTCCATTAGATAAGGCGCACCGGACTATAAGGCGCACTTCCGTGTTCGGGCTGAAATTTTAGTCAAAAGGGTGTGCCTTATAGTCGTGAAATTACTGTACTTTTCATAAATGGTGAAAAAATTCATGTTGAAATACATGAATATACAGAGATTTAACTGATCTGTTTTTGTGTTGTGGTAAAAATAAATCAAAACAATAGAAAATACTTAGCCTTGATTGCTGAGTAGGTAATCTTTACTTTCATTAGTGGACAATTTAGTTGCAATGCATATGGTGTAAAATGAAGGATAAAAACATTACCATATTGGAAAAACATGTGGAAATCCTGGTTAATTTCATATTCAGCAGATCAAGATAAGTGTGAAAGCAGTATTATTTTTATTGTAAACAAACCAGCTTGGCTTGAAAATATTTTAAAATATTTCATAATAACTTTGCATTTTAGGAAACTATCAAGAAAAACACTGAGAACTTCATATGGATTCAGAGCAGTGGATAATTTCCCTAAACCAATTTAGCATAAATGCACTCACCCCCATGCTGAAGTAGGAGCTTGCCAATTTCTAGATGTCCATTTGACAGTGCATCATGTAAAGGAGTTACCCCGTCCACTTGACTGAGTAGGTCTACCTCTGGACAACGCTCCAGAATTTCATGGACACACACTGTGCTACCATGGTTACAGGCTTCATGCAAAGGCGTCCAGCCAGCACAATCTGAATTATAAATCAAGGGAAGTTTTAAAACAGCAGAAGTAGCACTGAAATGTTAATAATGTCATTCATTAGACAGGGAAACACTTTACTTTTTTAGTATTCATTACAGCTGGAATGGCAGCTTGTGACTTCAAAACAAGAAGTTCTATTGAAAAGCATCTGAAAAAAATAGCATTTTTAAAAATCAGCACAAAATGTGATGTTAAAATACACTTCAGTTATAAATTCATCTTACTTTAATGTTTGCTGACAAGTCCTCATTTTGTGTTATTTAAAAAAAAGAGTTTTAGATTGTATAAATACAAACTTGTTACCAAACAGATACTAATGGAGTTCCGTAGCGAAAATGGATAACTTACCTCTAACATTAATATCTGTTCCCGGCAAAGAAAGAAGCTGAATCAATTTTTCCACTTTGTTATTTCTGCAAGCTTTATGCAGGGTTGTCTCTCCTACCATGAAAAATTAATAGATTACACTACACTAGGCAAGATAGTAACTAAAGAAAATAATCAAAGGGCCTGGAACTAGCAGACCAGTTATGTACCAGCAAACTCAATAATGAGAAAGATTTTCCTTTTTCCTGTTTAAACATCTTTTAAGAAAAAAAAACCCCATGGAGCTTCAGTTCCAGCAGAGATTCAGCAATGAAACTGTTCTGCAAATGGTTTAACGCAGGAATTATCTCTCCTCTAGTTCAAGGTTTAAAGCTTCAATCACACTATAAAAGCATGAAGTGATCACAAAACACCAAAAAATACTGGGTTTTGAAGCAAATAAACTTTAGAGTGCAGTTGCCCTTCCTTAAATTTATTCATGAACCCACATTAAAATGTATGGTTCTTTTTACACAGCATTTATGGCTTAATTCAAATGCATGTTTCTGGCTAAGCATGAGTGCCTCTACACACTCAAGTATAAATCAAAACTTCAAATCCGTTAGCAGACGGTTTGCTGTTTCTCAATAGGCTGACTTTGCTACAGTAGAGAGGGATGGGAGAAAGAGGGAAATAGAAATAAAAATAAATAATAACAATAAGTAATAAATAATAAATAATAACAATAATAGCAGTAGTAGTAGTGGTCGTCCCTGGGAAAAAAAATCACAAACCTTAGTACCATCTAAAGCTGAAATAAATTTGAAAAATTAAACAGCAAACAATTGAGAGTTGCTACTTGTGTATGTAAAGACACCACTAGTTTCTGCATAATAAAAACTTCAGACACATTCTAAATGCTGTTTTCTTTTCAATAATTGATCAGGTTTGAACAAGAACCGGAGGAAAATCCTGATACTAGGATGAACCAAACATCTTAGAAATTTAAGATATCTTAGTCTAGATCTCTTAGCTTTCACAGTAAGATTTACATGGAACATTTTGTTATATTAATACCTTTACTATGTAAATCTGTCAACTCCGTACCCATTCTTTCAACAGAAGACAGTACTTACAATTTTAACAGGGGAGAACAGAAAAAAAAGCAGCATTGGTTTGTTTGGTTCTTCCCCCACCCTAGTCCTTCAGCTCACTTTTCTTTGTAGAAACCAGATGTAATAATTCACATCCATTTTACTTGCAAAAGCAACAAAAAAATAGGGAACCAATTTTAAAAATGTATAGTCTGACTCCATTCATGAAGTTCTTTTAAACCTTTAAAGGGGAAGAAGTCTTTTTTTGTCCTTCAGTGTTTGTGATTCTGTTTTTAATTTATTGAATGATTCCAGCTTGCTTTTGCCAGTTTTTTCTGAGCCTTCTCCTGGGTGTCATATTAATAGGGCTGTAGGTAAATTTCTGATGATGAAGATGAAAAAGTAGTTCCAGCAAGTAATTCTGTGGTAAAGCAAGCCTCATACAAAGTACAATTTATTAAACTTGTGTAATAAATAGGAACTGAATGAATTACTGCAGTGCTGTTTTATTCCTTAGGTACGTGAGTTCCAGTATAGTTAAAATAAAAGCCAAGTGCCTTTCATAGTGTGGGCTGAATGCCTGGAAGAAAACAGTCCATATGCTTTAAACAGCTATGTAACATAGCATACTCCTCAGTCTTTGTTCACAAAATGTCTAGGACTCAGAGAGATGAAGATGGAATTACACTTGCAAATCAGAAGACGCTGATCCTACCAAGTACAGGTTGAGGTGGATTAGCAAAGGCAGGCAAGACTGGAATGAGCTCAGACAAACTGTACATTTAATGTATGGGGGGAGGAGGAGGATAATGAAAGACACAACTTTATTTTACCACATATATAAATTTCTCCTTTTAAATAGACATTAGAAAAGAGAAATGTGGACCATAAGAAAATAATTCTTGGGCATAAGCCATCATTTTAGTCCAGCATTCATCAGGACAAGTTTTTAAACATGAAACTATAAATTCTAACCACTTTAAATTTTTTAACATAAATTAGATATATGTAATACCTTTAATATCTCTCTTGTGTACCTCTACAGCCAAAAGGTAACTCTCTTTGGTGTGTGCAGTCTGAAATTCTGCTTTTGCTCTAAGCTTATTTGAGATTAAGTCACTGAAAAAAGAGCAAAGGGGACACAATTAAAATCAATATTACATATTGTATTTTAATGTATATGTACATAATGGTTTCAAATGTGTACAAACAAAATACTTAGTTATCCATTTCAGCATAATTTCTGAAATGTCTTAATTATATAATTTCTGTGCCATTTAATGATAACTGTATTTAAAACATAAATCAAATAGGATTGCCCACTTTTAAACTGTTTTTAAAGGTAATTCTCTGAAGACTAAACTTCTGTATATACCCTATAAATTTAATATTAGACAAATATAACTACATCAGGTCTGCTTATACACTGAAATTGATGATCAAAGAGAAAAGGGGAAACCCCAGCCCAGAGGTGTTACAGGCTTACAATGGAGCTTTCTGTCAGTTGAAGTAATTTGTAGACAACAAAACAGGTCACATAAAGTTCAAGAAATGTGTCAGGTCAGAAGCTGTCCCCCAAAGCAGAATAAAACTGGTGATGTTATAGGTATTACTTACGGTAGATCAGGCAGCACTTTGACTTGGTTCTGCTTATCGCCATTTAGCATCTGTAATGTCCTTTGAGACTCAGGGCATAGCTGTTGCCCTATTTTCTTTGCTTTGTGTATCTTTGTCTCACGCATCCCTATCTCTCGCAAAGCAGGTGAATAGGAACAGACCTGTTGCAAAAGTAACATTTTATAAATGAAGAAATTTTATTTTGTTGCACTTGCTGCAAAGCAGTCATCTATGACCCACAGCTTGCTGTATCTAAGTTTTTAAAAATCTGATCCCTGAATGATTGTATTATCTACATTGCTTCAATTTGTCTTTGCATGCCTTTCTGATGTTTTTGTAATTCACTCTTCACATGGCCTCAGTGAGCAGTTTGTATCTGAGACAGAAAATGGGAAGTTCTAGGCCTCTCAGGTTTCTGGCAGGTGAGAAAATCTGGACCACTTTTACTGGACGTAAGACTTGAGTACTCATCTCTTCTGAGATGAGGGGTGGATTAAGTCTCTGAAGATCGCAAAAGCAGTAAGCCAGTTATCCCTTGGCTGCTCTCTCTTTATTAGGACAGCCTTGGCTGTTGTACATGTTAGCTTCTTTCCAGAAACACAGAGCTTCAAACCCACTTATACTGCTCGTTTTAAAAAGTCATCTAAGTTTCTGCAGTTTGGCAAAACCATAGGTAAAAGGGACAGTGAGGGGAATTCATCAAACACCCAACAATTGTATTTGAAGAAAGGTAGTAAGAAAGGCTTTGAGTATTTAGTATGTAGATCTTGCAAGCAATGTGCAGTAGGTGAGGGGCACCTTACTTGAACCTTCACAGCATATTTACCCACCAGGGAGTTGTTGAACTCAGAGAAAAACCTAGCTGATAAGATGTTGTATGAGAAGAACTGTCAAAACTAGATGATAGCTGATTTTTACTGTATGGAATGAAAATGGAGACTCAGTCATACTAAGGAAAACTACAAAAAGCATGTAGACTTGTTTCAAGCACTATAAAAATGTATAAGTACTTGCAGAGTGATCAGTAGTCATGGCAATACTAAAAGTAGCAATTCTGCTCTATATGTAGCAATATAAATAAAATATTAGCTATGCAGTTGGTTTAAGTTAGGAATTCTGACAGTCTTTTGTTCAATCTCAGTTTAAACACGCTGTATTAACAGTGAACTTTCTTCACAATAAATTCCTGTAAAATTTATGAAAACTTATGTATGGGAAACGTACAAAGGCATAAATTTCTTTTTTTGTGACTCTACCTGTAGAATAGTAGAGCATAGACAAACAGCTATGGATTCCGTATTCCGTTTAGTCATCAGTGTTAAGATTACTGAAATGAGACTAAATTAGGGCATGATATTACCATGTAATTGCCCTGATTTGCCTGCATCCTGTCAGCAGACATGGCTTTGCAAATTTCTTTTGCAGCTTTTACCATGTTTTTCCTCAGCAACTATCACAAATTATGATTTGAAGGCAGGCAAAGGTTTGTAAGTAGGAGAAAATTTCTAAGAGGAGAAATTCACAGGAAAGCACTGTGGTTCAAAAATCATAAACTCTTCCATGTAAAAAATGCCTGGACCTATCTCTTCAAAAGCCCCGAAGGAAAAGGTAGCCAAGAAAAATCACACTATATTTGGCAATCTCCTTAAGAATATATCTAACACTGCAATCATTACATTAGGAGTTACTTTTTAAAGCTTTCACTGTTGTTGCATTGTTTCACTTTCATGATAACTGCACGTAAACAGATACCAGGTGTGACAAATTCTCTGTCAAGAAAAATCTTACTATTGCTCTGGACCCAGATCTCAGGCAAAGATAAATTCAAATGCAGTCGAAAACATGAAAAGGCAATGCAGGCAACAAGCATGACCTTAGATCACAAAGAAAAGATGTATTTCAAGACATTTATGAATCAAATTACTTGTAAAATACTGACATGTGCTAAGCTATTAAGGAGTTACTTACTATTTTCTGAAGAGAAAGAGGTTCTGTAGAAACAGCAATATTCCTCTGTAAACACATTTGTTTGAAAATTGCTTCTGCAAGAAACAGTTGAAGCCAATCGGATGGTATGGCACAAACAAACATTTTTAATTGACATACAGAAAAATCTGGATAAAAGCAATTGGAAAAAAATAAAGTAAGCCCAAAAATGAACATACAGAAATCTACATACCTTGTTACCTAGAAAATAGGTCTTCCAGGCTTTTTGCTCCTATTGCAGATTCAGAAGTTTATTCTCCATAAGAATTAGTAGAATTCAGGTAAGAGTTACAACACACGAACAAGAAATCTGCAAGTAATGCAGGGTGACCTACAAATTCTACTTAAAAGTCACCATAAGCAAACTGCAATGCCATTCAGATGTACCAAGTAGCTTATACTGCTCAAAAAAATGCCCCACAAAGTGCTAGAGGAACTAACATACCATACAAACACCAATATACATCAAGCATCTGTCTGACCTACCTCTGTTTTGGAAAAGAAGACAGAAAGACTCATTTTTTTCTTACAATGGTAAGAATTTGTATTTTGATTCCAAGAAAATAATTTTGTCAAAATAACAACTGAAACGGTTGGAAAGCAACATCTACAACGAGGAAGGAAATCTTTACTGTATTGAGGGAACCTTCTGTTCTGCTAAGAAGTGCTCATAAATTAACTGATCTGAAGACTCAATCAAAACAGAAACCCAAGTCTGAGAATACAGATGTTGGCTACTGTAAGTGTAACTGAATTTAGAAAAACTCTCAACAATTTTGCTTTGAGTCGTGTGGATTGTACCAAGTGGCATGGGTCAAATAATCTCTATAAACAGACTGAATCGTGTTCTTGTTTCCTGACAAAAGTAAGAAAGTCTTAAAGAAACATACATCCAAGATTGTCCCTATTATATGATGGCTACAAAATCCATTGGAGAGGTACATACTAAAAGCTCCATTGGTCTAAACACCATAAAGTTCAAACTGATTTTGTCTTGTAAGAGCTACGTCAGCCTATAAATTTCTCGTAATTTGCTTTCTGTAAGACTGGAGTGGAACAAATTGTCCAGAGATTAAGATTTTAGTTACATTTCTTTTCATGATGGTTCTTCCTGAGTGCTCAGGTAGAAGGCAGATACACTTTAAACGAAGCTTACACATGCCTGTATACTACAGAAAATGATGATTGGAAAAGGAGTCAGGGGAAGCTTCAGTGGGAATTAACTTTGAAAATTAAATTAAAATAATTCAATACTTTTCCTGTGATAATTTTTTTGTCTTTCAAGCTCCTCAACTCCTTGTTGCTAAAAGTACAGATACTTAAACTGACATTCCATGTTAAATGATAATGGTTATTTGAGTTGTGACATTTTTATTTACCTAGTATATTTAATGAGGAGGAACTACAGTAATTAATGGGACTCAATGGAATTTTCTCCCATTCCCTCCATTAAGTTCAATGATTTGGAAGAAGACATTGCAATGTTTCATTTGAAGTTGTAGGAGTCACAAGTCCTACAACTAGGAGTTCAGTGTAGGTTTTAGACTTATGGTTGAAGTGTCTTTAGCAATCTATTGATTTTCTGGGTGATAAAATTTGCTTGGAGTGATAACATTCCCTTGAGTAAGGTGTCTCCGATTGCTTGTCGGAATTTAAGGTTTATTATTATATGCTTAAAGCTTCTCCCAAACTGACAAGAGAGCTCCAAAGATTTTTTTTTCCACCTCAGGCTGTGTGGTCTTGCTTTCACATCAACATTTAGACTTTTTTTTAGAGCGATTTTAATAAAAAACCTGTTCTATTTGATCTTTGCTAGACACCAACGGACACATACAAAATAAAATGTTTTCCTGCATAGGTACACACCACACAGTGCACAGCTGCAACAGGAGGTAAAAAACAATCTGAACCTAAACCTAGGATTTTAACTAGGACTTAGTTTACCCAGTTAGAAGACTTTTGAGAGGCCTTGCAAACACTTACCATCACACGAAATGGCAAGGTAATGTGTCAAATCAGGTACTTGATGAAACACATTTCTGTCCATAAGCAAACCTGAGATGATCCAATAGTCCACTATAGTTCCAAGAATTGCATTTAATAGACCAGCAATTTCACTTCTGAAAGCCTGAATAAAAAAAACAACAGAGGTGTATCTATTGATCTGCAATATTAAAAAAAATTCACACTGATAATGTACCAGAAATAGCAGAGAACTTCCTTAGATAAAAGCCTACTCTGCTGCCACGTCACTCCTTCATTGGCCTTTCTTCTTCTGCTCAAAAGCTAACTGTTACAGTGAGATCAACAAAATTAGTGTCACTGATGCCATATGAATTAAGATATGGCACTGGACAAAAAAAGGTTCTGTGAAAACATAATCTAAAACTATATGCAAAATGGTGTCCAAGCTTACAAGTACAATTGTAATGTGATTTCTTTTTAAATTGGGTTTTGTTTAACCATAAGATTGCAAGTAGCGCACTTATTCCAGTTAACTTTGTGTTTAAATTGACAATTACAGGGATATTTTTCCCCTTGCTCTATTAGAATAACCTTTTTCTGAAGGGGTCATCATGAATTAAAGCTCTTTTTGTGACTATATACGTCTGTGCCAGAAAGGAAAAGGATGCAAAGAGTTAGTTTCCTGCACAGAAGAAATTTTGCCAATCACTTTGCAAAAGGAAACTTTCTTCAGCTACCAAAAATTCCAAAGACATGAGCAGCTGCAAATTTAGGAAAAAAACATACTTCTGAATGTTTAACCTTTACCATTACTTTAGCCTTTAGCCTTACCATCTGCTACCTTGAACAGGCGTGCGCACACACACACATACAAAAAAAAAACAACCTTATGGGTCCCTGCCAAATCAGCTTATTCAGTGATCCTTGAAAATGATCATGAACAAGTAAAGAAATCTGAAGTGTATTATCTTCAGGAGGCATCAAGACAGTACACAGGAATTTAGCTATCCAAACACCACCATGAGAGAGATGAATGCATTTATTCACACATGTGAGAACGGAAATAATACTGTCCAGATAAAGTAGTATTTTTAGTGTCTGAGTTAAGTCTTTGCAAGGTGGCATCTATCTACATATCCTTCTGAGCCATGTAGAAATACTTTATAAAATTTCCCTGAAATAACTTATTCCGCTGACCACATGTACCACCAGATGTTTTGAAAGCACAGCTTGGAAGAATACAGGCACCATAGTAGTAATACCCCAAATTCATGTGACCTAGGGCTCTACCAGAGAATTACTACTGTTACCCTAGAGCACCAATTGATATATGGCATCTTGTAAAACATAATGAGTACTTGAAACTGGACTGAATGTCATTAACACTACAGTCAATGGTTTGTCTGATGCTCCTTTGAGAACAAAATATGCTCAAAGTTGGTTTAAAATAATTTACTAGGATTCCACAGGGAGCTGAAAAGCACCAAAACCAGTTGAGCATCAACAAATCAAACATATGAATAACAGAAATGTGACACAGATGATAATAAAAACATTATAAATGCAAAGAAACAGGATGGCTACTGACACCAACTGCATGTAAGCCTGCTTGCTGCACAGTACCTTTGAAAATATAGGTTGCCCAAATATAAATATAGGTATAAAAGCCTAATTTTAGGCACGTTTTAAATATCTTGACCGAGGATAAAAAGTAGCACTGTTTCACAATGTCTTACTTTGATAGCCCTCAAAAAAGGTAGGAGGTCTGGCTAGGTAAGATGAGTGAAGCTCTCATTATGTTTAATCTTTTTGCTTTCATAGCATAATGAATAACTACTAGGTATTATATTGAAAATGCTTTCTTCTCTCTGTAATACTTGATTTTCCATTATTGTGTTACCATATGGAAAAAGTGAATGGAGTACCTATTTATTGTGTGCTCTCACAATAATTTAAAAGAGAATGCAGAGACAGCAGTTAGGTTTTATTTTATGTGGGAATCTAGAAGTCAAAGATGTTTTACAAGGCCTTGTGCTTCTGAAAAGAAATAGGTTGTATAGAGGACACTTAGTATCTTTCAGGTCAATGTCCTGCTGGTCAGCAGGTCACAGAATAGCAATTAAGTTGCCTTCAATTCCATTTTTACGCTAAGTTCTAGGAAATGTACCAAATGAAACTAAAACACTTATGAAGAAAACCAGGGCATTTTATTACAGTAAATGCACATCTATAGCAAACAACGAAAAAAGTATTAGTTTTGTTAGGTTTCTCTTTCAAACATTTCCTGAATCTGTCACTGTAAAATAAGATAATCACTTCTTTTGCTACACCATATTGTTTGAGAGAATGTGTTAAGCTGGTGTCTCTAATAACTACAGTAATACCTGCTGGTAAGGGCATGTGAACATCTCAATGTAGCCAACAAGCTACTCATGACTCGTTTCTTCTCTACTTATCTATATAAGAATCTTATGGATCAGTTCATTTCCATTAGTGGAGTAAAAACCAGCATGCTTCACAACAAAAGGCAGTTATAACAAGCAGCTGTGATACTTATATATAATTCCTCACAAAAGAATGAACAAAGGGAGGACTTAAAAAAAATATGTGAGTCTTCGTTATTTTAAAGTATAAAATTCACACTCACATCATTTTTTCCATTCAATTCTCTATGGGAAAATATGACCCAATCTGCTAGAATATTTATGTGTTTGGTAAAAAGAACTGCAGTTCCACTTTCAAGCAAGAATGTCTTCAGAAGAACTGTCTGTGGCAAGGCTTGTTGATGCTGTGAATTTGTTCCTTCAACCAAACTGTAGGAAAAAAAAAAAAAAAGGTGAAAAAACCTAAAGCTTTATGTCACTTTGATTATTATAATTAACAGACAGAAACCTTGTCTTCATTCAAAATACACACAGATTCTGTAATTTTTACCTATGGAAAGATCAGACACAGTTTCTGATGAAGAATAAGTACAGTAAGTCTAACTATTACTGTTAGACCTGGGGCATTCTAATACTGTGCCACTATTTACAGTAACTTCACGATTACAAGCCGCACTGTTTTGACTAAAATTTTGCTCCCACACTGGAAATGAGGCTTACACTCAGGAGTGGCTAATAGGTGAATAATTTTCTGACATTTCAAACCCCAAAGTGCAAACTGAGGTGCTGAGTTGAGCAACCGGCCAGTAAAAGCTGGCTTTACCCGATTGTTACACATTGGTTACTCTGTTGCACTGAGGGTGGAGCTGGCTCTGTGCAGGCAGCGCGGGGGGTGGGGAAGGCGGGAGAGCTCCCTCCTGCTGGCCCTGTGGCCCAGGGGGAGACAGGGGGCTCCCGTCCCCTCCTGCTGCCGCTGCCGTGGGTGCCAGCGGGCTCCGTGCCCCCCTGCCACCGCGGGGCAGTGCTGGGCCGGGGTGGGTGAGCCCAGTGGTGGTGGTGGCCGGCCCTGAGCGGCCCCGTAGAGCAGCAGCACCAAGCTGGGCTACCTGGCCCCGTCGGCAGCCCCAAGCCCTCATGGCCCGAGCCGAGCCAGTAAACCCCGCCATGCCACGATTCTGTTACTATTTGGCAACTTTGTTGCACGCAGGTGCTCGCTGCGACCGACAGAGTGGCTTATAATTGGGTGCGGCTCGTGTATGGACAAAGAACGAAATGTTTGCCACCACCCGGCAATGCGGCTTATAGTCAGTGTGGCTAGTAATCGTGAAATTACTGTACATAAAGGCCACCATTTCTACATAAAAGCAATATATAGTCTATATATAGACTTCTTTTATACTTCATAAACAAAGGAAAGGTAACTGTCTCCCTAGGATAATAGGGAGATAACAGTTATTTGAATTTAAAAAACAAAACATATGAATCAAAATCATGCTTGTCTACCTTAAAGAATGAATAGTGAAGTACTGCAAATCTAAAAATATACTTAATGAGCAAAATTAAATGTTTACTGAAATAACAGGACAGAAAAAGCAAAAGGTCTTAAAACATGATTAGGAAAAAAACCCTATGAATTTACAATGAACAAAATAAGAACTGAGAAGTGCTCTGTAGAACAGTATCTTATCTGAGATATACACAAATCAGAATACAAACTGATGTACATAAAGAAATGCATGTATTATTCTATAAACCCCACCTTTTTGTCAGGAACTCTACTTCGCCTTTTACTAAATCAGAAAAAAACTTCAATAATGTTTTATGAACCATCCTCAGTTCATCTTCTCTTCCTGAAACTGTGACTGTATGACAAATTGTTTCACAATAAAGGCAAGATCTGAAAAATAAAAATGAAAAATTCCATTTGTATGACAGAGACAACAGATAATCTATTGGTAAAAAAATCAGCTTTGAATCTGGTCTGTTTTGACAAGGAAATAGCTTGCTCCCCAGCAACAACCAACATTTTAAAGCCTAATTTTCTGGTTTTAAAACTTTTTTTCAAAAGGAAAAAAAAAAACCCAACACGTTTGTGACTGAGCTTTTGTTCCAGATGAAGATTTTGTATTATAGTGTAAACTAGATAATTTGATTTTATTTTTGTCTCTACTTGAGATATTGTACAATTACTATATTAAACAGAACATCTTTAAAATTCTTTAAATACAAGATAATTTTGTAGTATTTTATAGACATGGTAACATCCTACAAACTTCTGTTCAGATAACAGTTCAAACATATTACTTGACAGGACTACAGATTGCCAAACATGACGAAGTTATTACATTCTGAAGTAACATGCAAACACACTTTTTGCCTAGAATTTTTAGTACTAGAACCAGGTATTCAACCTCTGGGTATTCACATTCTCCAGGAAGTACTAAAAGACAAAATACCTCACCTAAAAGACAAATTCTCCTCCATGTCCTTCAAGATATGCTTACAATCACACACACTCACATATCTGTAACCACAGTTGTACCAAAGTATTTAAATGTTACTTAAAGTTTTATCACAGCAATAAGAGGTGCAGTTTCTTTTCCAGATGAAGACTTAATTTTTGTTGATGCAAATTACAAAAAATGACCTCTCAAGATAAAGCAGAGACTTAACCTTCCAAACAGCTCCTAAACATTGTATTGTCTTAATAGTTGTAGATAAGATATAATCAGACTTCCTCAAAAAGATGACAAAGGTTATGATTAAAATCAAAATACAACATGAAACTTCATGTTTGGTAATATAAGCCTTGAATTTGCTTTGTAACTGTACATAAATGCATGTGTATGTGTGTGTGTGTCTATCTATATGCAAACACACAACAACAGCAAGAGTGCACAGATTACCATACTCCATAAAGAGTGAAAGAAATAAAATAATTCGTATAAAATTAAGGCTAAGAAAATACACTTATTTTTCTTTCAAAAAAATTCTATCTGCCTGTAAGCTAACACTTCTTGAAACATAAAGTGAAATGTCGAAATCTGTTACAATTCCAGACTTTCACGTACTGGTAACTTTTCTGTTGAAAACAGGACTTTGATGCAATAGAATGCCAACTTCTCCCATGCTGTCTCCAAGTTTGAAGTAACATAACATTGCATTTGGTACCTCATTAATCTTCCTTACCTTACAAGCATCTCTATCAAGGACCATGTCCCTTTCCTACAGATAGGACACTGAAGAAGATCCAAATAGTACTTTAACATAGATGGGGACTTCCACGGAGGTTCACAATGAAGAACAAGGTAAAAAACATGACAAAGCTTGGCAAAAAACATTGCATCGGAATTTCCCTGTAATAAAATGAGAAAAGATCTCTAATACCATTAATCACTAAGAATTTATTTATTTTCTGTAATCTTTGCAATCCCAAGTGACCAAATTTAATCACTGAAGTAACATGCAATTTAATGCACAACTCCAAGGAGAAAAATACACAGTTTAAAACAAAAGAAAAAAGGGAAGAGAAAAAGGAGCTTGCTCTAGTGTGTTATTCCAAATGAATGCACCACGGTTTAGAGCAAACCTTCTCAATCAATCTCTCTATTCATAGCATACTAGCATAGTGCTTTTCCTAAAAGTAGCAAAAAGTATCCACAACGTTTAGAGCACTATGTTTATTTAGCTTGCAAATAAATACTAATTGCAAAAAATCCTTTTTAAAATCCTTTCTTCTTTTTACAACTCATTGATGAGCAAAAAAGGACAGGTGAATGCATCACTAAAAACCACTAAATGCAATGTCAGAAGCAAAGATCATAATACTTCCATTTATTACTTTTAGTTTTAATAATACTTTAGTCTTCATGTCTCACCAATAGGACGTATCTTAGAAGAGGATGAAGAAGTTTCACAGGAGGGGCACTGTACATATGGCCTGCAGCAAGTTCTCTGACTACATCATCAAGTATGTCCTCTTCCACTAATCCTTGAAGTACAGACCAAGTGCCCCTGGACCAGTCAGTACTTCTAATCTAGAAATGAGATATCATTGTAAAAAAAATATAACAGCTTAAAAAAAAAAACCCAAAACTTTAACAAAACAACTTATCTAACACAGGAAATCTCCAAGTAAAATATTGATTCCTGCCAGGACAGAATTAATTTTTGCAGTAGCCAGAGGGGATGTGACTAGACATGGAGGTTATTCCACACCACCTTACAACCCTGCCAGGGCAGCAGGAAAGGGATTCTCATTTCCAAGCAGAAGGGGTCCTTCCAGTCAAGAAGATCTTAATGGCACAGGACTTCCATCTTATTCTCTGCCACTCATGACAGTGAAACTCTTAACTTTATGGCTTTCAGAGAACCCAGACAGATCACAGATTAATGACACTAATGAACTACTGAAGGTCTCAGCTATATTGCTATTCACATCTTTCCTCTAGTTCAGGCTCAAACCAAAGCTGATGTGCTAGGCAATATTGCTAATTGAAGCACAGCTCTCATCTACCAGGTAACTTCTCTTTTGAAATACGTTTTTTTTTTTGTTTGACCACACAGCCTGAGGCTCTGGTAAATTCAAATTTCTCCTTATTCTGAGATAAGGAGGCACAGCTGAGAGAAGCAGGGTCAGACTGACTGGACCTCTGGGACTTAAACAGATAATAATAATAATAAAAATTATTGTTGCTGTAATCTCTGACAACTTGTAGACTTTATGATCTCTGCCAAAAATCCTGTCTCTTAGTGTGCATTAGATAGAATTGTTCAGGTTGGAAAAGAATTCTAGTCCAACCATTAACAGCACTACAAAGCCCACCACTAAACCATGTCCTTAAGTGCCACTTGCACACATCTTCTAAATCCGTCCAGGGATGATGACTCCATTACTGCCCCTGGTAAGCCTTTTCCAGAGCTGGACAACCCTTCGTAGGGAGAAGTTTTCCTTTTATCCAATCTAAGTATCTTACCAATTGTTTTAAGATTAGTTTAAATTTTAAATTATTATAGACTTTGACTCCAGTTGTGGATTTGAAATCTAAAGAATATACTGCTATTAGATAGCTTCTGAAAATGTTCCAGTAATAAGATAAAAAACATTAGGAGCTCTGTTCAAACATGAAAAAAATTCACATTCATGAAAGAAATTATAATCATGATTAAATCACAGTTAAAGTCTCGGTAAATGAACTCCACCTTAGCATTAGATATTTAATTTCTCTGCAAACGTCTCATATCTCAGATTCCTAATGTAAGTCATTGTTACATTAACAATAAATAAAGCTGCTCATGTAGATAATTTTCTTTTAATCAAGTCTTTGTGCATCTGGTGTTTGCAACTCACATTTATTTCAATCTTCTCATTCATATATGCCCCATTAAAATCTCCACTAAAATTTTCTTTGGAAATAATGGTTGTATTCATACTTCTGTAATGTTAATGACATGCAAACAGCAAATTTAAAGAGCAATCATAAACCGTTTAATGACAGTCAAAGAAGAATATCTCTGCTGCCTGGACTGAAGAAGTCACACTGTGTACTGGGCATGTACAAGCATGTTACCGCTGACCCTCACCAGTGATTACACCAGCAACCAGCTTCATATATTGCGACTGAAACTTTCATGTTTTGAAAATTCTGTACTAGAAGAAACAGTAACATTGACGCATTATTTTGAAAATACACTAAAACAAAGATGATTTGGTACCTCTTGCATAGCATTCAAGTAAAATAGAGAAACTAGAAAATGGTTCAGCACATTTCTAAGAGGTAAAGAAGTATGATAGAAAACTGGAGCAATAAACTTTTGTCAGTATCAGGAGACATCTATTACTGAAGAGACTCAATACTCAATGAGCTGTCCAAGCTTCACTGGCTTGCACTATGACTGATGTGGAATCAGCAGTTTCTTGTACCACTGCTGGTACAATCATTAACACTTTGAGCAGAAACAAATGAAATATGAAGGTCCGCGCAATACATCTTTTAGACTGCATGATGTGGAAGAAAATTTGACAAAAGAGAAATAAGTATTTTTGGGACAATGATGAATACAACACTCAGTTGGGCTAAGCCTTCTTAGCAGATGCAAACTGAGATGAAAAAATATAGTAGACAGATCTAAAATATTAATTTAGTTTGTAGGTTTGCTATTACTTCATTAGTATTATTGAAAATGTTTACTGGAGCTGCCTATAAAAACCATAAATATACTGACTATAGAAGTTAAGTATAATATAAAGGCTAGTAATGGATATTCCATAAAGCAATAAAAGTGACAGAACAGTAAGAGAAGTATTACAGTTATGCTTAAAATTTCCAAGCAAAATATTATATTATTCTTAATACAGAAAAACAATTTCTGCTTACATGTATTAAGAAAGGTAATTTTTTATCCCATTAATTCAATACACTACACAGTTAAGATTAAATTTCAATGTAAACCTCTTCAGGAACAGAAACACACACAGCACTTTGCAGATCAGTGATGGTGCTGGACTATGACAAAAGTATTTTATTGCTTATGTTTTAAAACTATTTTTCTTCCTCCTTGCTTACTGTCAACAGAAAAAAATCAGAAAAAAAAAACTGACTTCAAGTAACTATGTAGTATGGCTCATGAAGATACCAGATGTTCAGTTACTGAGAAATACAGGAAGCCAACACATACTTTAAGTGTTTCCCTTTTAAACTTTTACGTAACACAAGTTGCTATGTAAAATGCACTAGTAGTTCATGGCCACTGTATAAAATGCTTTTTGAATACTAAAGAGGCAATGTTTCAATATTGTTTACACATTTATTCCTAATATTACAGATAGACAAGGCAAAATTTACTTCAGGTATTTAAAACAAAGACTTAACAAAATCAATTGCAGACCATACCTGTTTTATGGCATTTATTTGGCTTAATTAAAATTTTAAAAAAGAAATTAAATACTACAAGAAAGGAATTAAGTCAAAGTGACTATGAAAACAGGACTGAAAAACAAAGCATTCTACCTGCAATCTGCATTTCAGCAGACTCTGGAAACCCATATCATTAAGTATCGGGCATGCGCTGAAAGAACATTGTTTCTTCTCACCTGAGATAACCTCTAGCTAAAATCTGTCTACTAGAAAAAGCAGGTGAGCAGTGCTAAAAACCATGTACACTCCCTCTTTATTGCTACTCCATAAATACAGTGCTTGAGTAATTTAAGATGCCTTAAATCGCATTAGGACATTTTGCTTTTTGTTTTCCTAACGTTAATAGGTAAGGTTCCCTTAACTAGCAGAATTAAGAAGTTTCTTTGTAATAACAGGGAGAGTACTATAAGTATAACAAGAATATACAACATTCAAGATCCAATGATACTCCTTAATGCATCAATAACTTTATCAGAGTTTTGGATAGTCAAAATCTAAAACCATTTCTTTGATAGCTGATTTGGCAAATAAAAACTGTTTGTCTAACTTCATTATAAAATTCCATATGCATACCAGGTCCTCTTTTGAAATAATTCTTACCTCTGGACCGCATTTGTTCAGCTGGTCTGTTTGCATAAGTCTGTGCTTAATAGTCTGTAAAACAGGATAAAGTCAACCTGCACACTGGATACCACTCAACATATTCAATACATAGTGTATGAAACTTTCTAAATGACAACTTCTGTTAAATGTAGTTCAAGCACAACATAGCACTTAGATTTGCCTATTTAGATTTGTCTTTGGATGGTTAAATTATGAAATAAGGGACTAATGACTGCAAAGGAATAAAATACAGACAAATTTTCCTTCCCGTTTTCCCCTGTTATTATCTGTTATGTGGTTGCTCTGAATGGATCTGCAAGTGTTCCTAGATTAGACATTAAAAAACTAAAAGTTTTCACTTTTTCTGTGGTAAAATGCTAAGTTTAGATTCCTCTAACATGCAAAAATATGGTAGTAGGTACAAAAATGTATTACTATTATAGATATATTTAGTTATTAGCTAGTATTACAATCTTACTAAAAGATGTTACTAAGTTAACCCTAGACTATAGTCTCCTAAAACTATCCCTAAGAGACACCATGTCTGAAAGGTTAATCCATCTGCAAAATTTTAAATAATAGTTTGAACCACAGAACTCGCTGTATGAAAGATACATGAAAAGCTAACAACAAATTCATAGCCTTTATAAAATGCCACTGATAAAAGATGCAGCAGCATTTGATGGTGCAAAGATTTAAGCAGCATGAGTCTTCTATTTGTAATATTGTGTTTAAACATTGTGTGTACCTTGAGGACATAAAATTTTAATTCTTCTGCTACTAAGAACTTATAATGCTTCATGTAAACAGGCTCCTAGACACCATCATCTGCATCACTGTAACTTACAAACATAATATATTCTAACTCAGCGTTCAGTTGCTTTTTCTTAACTTGAATTAATGGTGTTAACTACTAATATAGCAATTTTATAAGGATTAGGTCTGTGACAACATAAAACCAAAGAAGTGCATTAGCTCTACTTTTGACTTGTAACAAAAAACATTCATGTGAGTCAACAAAACATTGTCTCTTTTCAAAACAATAAGATTGTTTTGAAAAATGTCTTAGTTTAAGTCATCTAGATAGCTAGGAAAATCACAGAAAGACTGCAATTCAAATTTTGTTGAAAAATATTTGCTACTACTTACCTAATCTATTACACCAAGTACACCATGTACATGGGTACTACATACCCATGTCAATGAATGACTAAGCTTTGTTTTAACTAATGGTAGATGTAGTCAATATGGGATTATTAAACATTTCAAGTTAAAAGGTAGAATCAAAAGTATCTACTTTATTAGCTCAATACTATGGTGAAAGATAGAGGTTTTTAATATAATTCATGCAATATAAAAATATAAAATTATCTGTATATAAAATATATAATGCTAAGAAAGTATCAGCTGTTACGTACCGCAGTAAAATACATATGTTTTATAATAACATTTTTCATTTCAGCAAGTTGCATTTTATGCATGACTTGGTCTGTTTCTTGTGCGTCCAAGAAATGGTTCATCTGTGTATCTTTGGGATTTTGTATTTCACTCTGCAGAGCAAAAAAATAATACTTTGGTTCAAAACTAATGGTCTAACCAACTTTTATGTGCTAGGTCTTTCTATACATTTTATTGCAAACAGTATGTGCCTATGTATGTTTATGTACAGTAATTTCATGACTATAAAGCACACCAGATTATAAGGCGCACTTGCGGGTGTCGGCAAATTTCTGAACTTTTGCCCATGTATAATGCGCACCGGACTATAAGGTGCACTTTTTTTTTGGAGTGAAGATCTGCCGCTGGCTCCCCCTGCGTGGTTGCTGGCCACAGTCCTGCCTCCACCTGGCAGCCATGGCCCTGTGGGCCCGCCTCTACCCGGCTGCCGGGATACTGGGGGTTCGCCTCCACCCAGCAGCCGTGGCACCACGGCCCTGCCTGCACCCACCAACCGCGGCCCTGACGGCTCCCCCCGCGGCTCACACTTCCGGGTTAGCAAATTTATGAACTTTGTCCATATATAAGGTGTACTGGACTATAAGGTGCACTTCCAGGTTCGGGCCAAAATTCTAGTCAAAAGAGTGCACCTATAGTCATGAAATTGCTGTAATTGTGTAAGGGTCTACATCATGTCAGATAAAAATCTGTTGGTTTGGACAAAGTTACAGCATAGGAATTATCAAGTTAAGCTTCCCCATATTTATTTTCCCTAACTGACTTTAGGTCACGTCACAACCCCTAAGGTTAAAAACAAGGACTATTTTTCCATAATATTTTTCTCTCTCAGAACTTTTCAAAAACTAAAATCAGAGCTCACACATTTTCAACTGGTCAAAAATGTAGTGAAGATTTTAGAAGGCATTTCTTCTTCAATTTGTCTATTCATTTTATATAGACCACTACAATGAAATATTTTCAGTTCTTGCCTATAAAAATGAAACAAAGTAGTAATTTAAAATTTGATAGGTTTTACTGTCTTATTTTTTCTTTGATATTTTTGTCTGTTTGTCTAGTAATTAATTCTTGGAGTCCACCTAACATTTTCAGCTACTTCTTCAGCACAGCGAATAAGGAAGTACTTCTCAAACTGGTTTCCAACTCATTTTGAAAAGACTCTCAGTAACACCGCAAAATAACTTTTGCTTGAAAAAAATTACTATAAAAAATATTTAAAATTTACTTAATAGATTGAGAACATACATTTCAGTAAGAATTTCAATGCACGCTTTTCATCAAAGATACACAGGTTAAGAATAAAACATCATGTTTGTTTAAGGTAAATAAAGAAGTAAGCACAAGAACAGACTCCTCCCACAGTGTGATGAGTTAAGAATCATCCGATAGATACAGGTGAAGTATTCCCTTGGCCATTTTCTATTGTGAGCAGGTGTGGAAGGCTTGGTGTAACTTGGCTAACAAATCAAACACTTCCATCTGATGGGTGGATTGAGTCTGGGATATAACAGTAGAGAAAAAAACACAGTAGTGCATGCAATGACAAGGTGCAAATGAATTGTTCAAAACAAAGATATTTGGCATGTGTATAACTGAATCTCTAAACAAATACTGAGAACAAAAATTTCTTACACATTTCAAAAGAGAATATTTTTGGTAACTAGAGTAGAGTTCTAAATAGCTTTTGATGAGCCATGGATAATTGAACTCTGATACATTAACTAGTCTTTACTTCTTATGATCCTTCATGCAGGTTAGTTTCAATATACTCATTAAAACACTTATATTCAAACAGTATATAGTACAATCTTGGCAAAAATTTAGGAACTCCAGCACACATACAACAAAGCTTTTAAAGAGCTGTTTAGGAGACTAAGTATGAGACTAGCTTCCTAAAATCATGCATGTGTTTTAATATCCTGAACTAATAATTTAGACACCTTATAGAATCACATAATCAATGACAATCCGACACAGTATTTTAACAGTATACTTACAAGGTTAACGTAAGAAGAAGAAATAATGAAATATAAGCATGAAGCAAAGACTTACAGTAATTTCATGATTATAAGCCGTATAATTTTGACTAAAATTTTGGTCCAAACCCAGAAGTGCAGCTTGTAATCCAGAGCAGCTTATATATGAACAATGTTCTGAAAGTTGCCAGACGGGAAGTGTGGGCCCGCAGCAGCCCCAAGCTGAGCTGGAGCCTGGCTGGTCCCGGCAGTGGCAGGGCCGGCAGAGGTGGGGAAGTCCGGCAGAGGCAGGCTGGCAGAGGCGGGGAAGCCCAGCAGAGCCAGAGCCAGCAGTGCGGTGCGGGGCCGGCAGCGCGGGGGGGAACCGGCAGCGCGGGGGGGAACCGGCAGCGCGGGGGCGGGGCCGGCAGCGTGGGGAAGCCCGGTAGCGCTGGGCCAGGGCGAGCAAATGCGGCGGTGGTGGTGCAGGTGGCGGATGGGGGCCAGCACCCCGGCGGCGGTGGCGGCACCACCCGGCCAGCCCCGAGCGGCCCTGCTGAGCGGCAGCGCTGAGCTGGGCCACTCAGCCCTGTCAGCAGCCCTGAGCAGGCCAAGCCCGCGTGGCCCCAAGCTGAGCCAGTAAACCCCACAATCCTGCGATTCTGTTACTAATTGGCAACTTTGTGGAAGTTGCACATGGATGCTCGCTGCGAACGAAAGTGCGGCTTATAATCCGGTGTGGCTTACATATGGAGGAAGAATGAAACGTTGCCGACACCTCGGAGGTGTGGCTTATAATCAGGTGCGGCTTGTAATCGTGAAATTACTGTAATTAAAAAAAAAAAAAACCAACAAAAACACAACAAGAATACTCTGAAACATCAGTGGAGTTTCAGTTGCCCTAAAAAGAATATTTTGCTAAATCCATTATCTAGACATATTTGTTTAGGGGAGGAATGATATTTACATTTGCTAGAAGTAGCAGTCAGATAGCAGGACTGAAAACATATGAAGTTGGAACAATCTAATGAATTATATGCCCAGTACTTCTGGGACAAAGAGAAAAGAGCATATCCATAACATTATTTGATAAAACTTAATATATTTGGACAAGTGTTGAGATTTGATTGCTTATGCTTTATTCTTTTCCTTTTAAGGGACTAGGAGCTTTGGCAGTTTCCTGAGCTCTTCAGAGTCACTTAAATAGAAAGGTAATGCTCTCTTGGTCTCTGAGGTGAGTTACTTTAATGAAATCTAAGCAAAAAAAGGTATGTGTAAGTTAACAGACTTGTTAAGACGGAAAATTGTTATCTCGCCTGGGAGGAATTTAGGGTGCATAGCGAGAAACACATGATTTTGATAGAGATCAACAAAAGGTGAGGTAGCCATAAAAAACTTCACGTTAATTCATCTATGAAAACATCCATCTCAGCTGAAAGGTTCAAACGAGAGCAACTTTCCTGAACAAGTTTCATTAAAAGTGTAAGCACTGGAGTAGGAGCCCACATTTATGTGTTTTATTCAGGATGCAAACATTAAGACCTTTCAACATTCTTCTTACCCTTTTGTAATACCTCTACTAAGGGGAGAGCTAAGTGTTTTGAAAAGTTTTACAAATGGTAACAAACACTGTTTTAGCTCCTACATGCTTGCCAAAGGTAGTAGTTTCAATCAGCAGGTGACTAAAGTCATACCAGAATCTGAGAAACTACCACACTAAATTAATATTCTGAAGCCTTTGAGTAGTTCCAGATCAAAATACTAAATT
Organism: Catharus ustulatus; assembly: GCF_009819885.2. Classification (NCBI taxonomy): domain Eukaryota; kingdom Metazoa; phylum Chordata; class Aves; order Passeriformes; family Turdidae; genus Catharus; species Catharus ustulatus. The sequence continues at coordinate 46,627,516 of NC_046262.2, read as the reverse complement.
TCTCAACAGTGCATCTGGTAAGCAAACAAGTATGAAACATGGGGCATCTCTTAAGGGAAACAGTAACACAAAATTCTGATTCTAGTGGATTCTGCATTAGCACAGGACCATGTGCAGATGGCATCTGGAGACTCTATAGCCTCTTCAGACAACCTGTGAGTGTTCCATCAGTCTCACAGTAAAAAAACCCAAACGGTTTCCCGCTTTCCATTTGTACTCATTTTCTTGTAAATGAGCACCACAGACAATTGCCTGGCTCTGTCTATTTTGCACCCACCCTTCAGTATTTGTATACATTCATGAGCTTTCCTACGGCTTGGATACATGGCACCAGAATCAGAAAGTTGTCTTACCTTAAATCAAATCACAAAACATTCAGGTTGATTATATTCCCCTTCATTATTAACACGGCATTATTTACAGTAATCAATAAGTTAGTTTACTCACTTGAAAAAGGTAATGTCCTATATATTGCACAGGGTAGTGTTGAGCTTCAGAGAGGCACTTTTTATTTTGTAAAACAGAAATTTTACCACCAATGAATACATGAGTTATATTGTGCTCTTCATATGATGAACATATGGTTGCCTTTCCAGCTTTAAGAACTCTAAATGAACATATTTAGGAAGATGTATTTACTACATTATCTTAACACTGCCTAAAGCTACAGTAACATTCACAAAATACAAGCATGCAAGTGCAACTGAATAAGGTTTCTAGATGTATGGCACAGCACAAGCTTCATTAGAAAGATAAAAGGGCACTTGATAGTCTTAAGAAAATTAAAGAAACCACTTAACAAAATATCCTTCTCTTCACAATTTAACACTAATTAAAATCAATGTACACCACCAAGAGATCTGATAAAAAGTTTCACTTGTGTACCTTTTCAAGTATCAAATTTGATACAGCAGCTATAATTTATTGCATTATCTACCCCAAAATAATGATCTTTCAGTTTAGTTTTCCTACAAATTAAGCAGTTAACAAAAGATGGTAAACTGCTTTTCTGAAATGTAGTATGATTTTTTTTTTTCATAACAGAAATATACATTTGCAGCATTAGTACTGTCCAGTATCCTCTACAGGAAAGATATTTGCTTGTCTGTGGGGCACCATTACACATAACAGTTTCCCCAGGGACAAATTCCAGACCTGTACAGCTGAAAATGCTCTTATCTTTTAGAAAAAATGCCAGACAAAACAAAAGATGGAAAAATAAGATCCAATGACATTCTGGATATGTGTTTTATTTTTCATAATCCAGATATATAAAAATAAAATTGTGCTGGTCTTGCACACCCATCCAACAGCCAAAATAAAGGCAGAAAGAGCACAGAAAGGCATAGTGTTGCTATACATTAGAAAAAAGACAGACTTTCCCCAAAGCTTTAGCATCTCTTATGACTGAAAACAGCACCTGCTGAAGACAAAAAATATCTACCTGTTGGTGTTTTATGACTGACTAAAAGGATCCCCACACTGAGTGCATGGGAAACAGTCTGAAAAAAATCATCTTCTACAGAACTTGCTCACCTGTCTTACTGATGTTGTTCCTGTTAAAGGTTATTTCTATTGCAAGAAATAGAAACAGACAGCATTGTGCAAGACAGCATTTCAGCAGTGTTATCATGAATATCTACATAAGCAGTTTTCACGGAAAAAGAAGCAGGACATAGTAAATTCTCCCAGTCAGCCAAAAAACAACATACTTAAAATATTTTCAGTCGGCAAAATCAGAAGATAGACTTTAATTACCCCTCCCATTGTCTTTATGAAATACAGACACACAGACATTCTATGATGTAGCACACAGCCCTGTGCTCTGATCCAAGAGACAAACTGCACTTCTTTTCTTTACTGTGCATCTGTGGTACACTCAGACCTGAGCAATCCTAACTGGAATTTCAATAGCAAGCTAGACAGTACCTGAATGAATGAATAGCTCTGAAACTGTGAGGAGATGTTCCTTTTACTGTACCAGATGCAAACATGACTTAAATGTGCACTATTTTCAATTCAGGTGCAGAATTTAAAGTAATGAATCCAAATGTATAGGAAGAAAATAAACATGTTCTCAGCATTCTTGCACTTTCGTTTTCTTTATCTATCTATCTATCTATCTATCTATCTATCTATCTATCTATCTATCTATCTATCTGTCTCTTTCCCCTTACAATTCTGTTCTTCCTTTCTAAACTACCTGTACTTGTAATATATTAGAATAATCTGTTTTACAACAAATTATATCTTCAGAAATACAAGTACCTAATACATAAATGTGACACAAAGCCCATATGACAAAGTCAGGTCATCCAGCCAAGTGAAATAAAGTATCCAGTTCCATGTACTATTTGAATCTAACACCCACATAAAATCATCTGGGTATCTCCCCTCATGAAGGAAGTTTCTGTTGTCAGTTTACTTGATAAAAACATATGCATGTTATTTTTAACACTATACTAAAAGAAGGCAAGAAAAGCAGTGATGTTACAGATTTAAAGTCATTATAAAAATATGAAAATATATTAATGAAAATAATTCAGAGTTTGGATAGCTGGAGGTTGTTATGGACCAAATTAACCGGGATGGAACTCCTACCTTCTAATACATGCCATTCGTTTATCTCCTCTCTTAACAGGGAGAACAACTTTCCATCTGTAGAAGGCCCCAGGAGCACTAGAGTTTGTCAGTTCTTCACGCCATCTTTTAGGTGCAGATTGCAATTGAGGTGAATAATGGGTGTCTCTTTCAATTTCATATCCCCATTCGTACGTTGTTTCATCAAGCCATCTGCCACTTTCAGCACTATTAATTATGTACTCCTTAGTTAGTATCCAGTTTCCTAAATAGAAAATGAACTGTCAACCACAAAACATTTTTTGTGCAGACAAACTGCAATCAACTGAAGAACTAATATAAAATTAACTTAAACCTTTCTTGTGCAAATAAAAGCTGGAATTATAAGTACCATTTTAAAAACTTCTTCCTATGACAAGAGTTCTCCACTTCAGACTCCAGAATCAAAAATCTCACAATGTCACTGAAAATGATAATTTTGTTTTCTTTTAATGATTAAGTATCTTTTTACTCTTCCTAGATAAAATACTTGTCTAGCTCCTCAAAAATCTCAAATATATTTCCTCAGCTTCCCAGATTTTGTTCTTAGTATTTTCACAGTACCTTGCTAAGTCCTTTATTTTTAATACCATTTGACACTTATACAAATGTACTAAAATGAAGAAATATTTTACTATTTATATTTTAAAGAACTAGACATTTAACACATAAGCTCTTTCTCTTATGTATTATTAATATTACTTGCACTGCTAGTGTAGTGAATATCAATATTCAGGGGGCAGAGTTTTAGACTTTTTCTTCTTTTCACATCCTTTTCTCTCATCCCTTGGCTCCACCTCCTCCGCCTCTCCGCTTTCATCTTTCACACGTATTCTTTTGATATAGTATGTAATGATCTTCCCCTTTTCTCTGTCTCTCTCTCTTCTTACAGGTTCAGGTCAAGAGCAGTGGTTAGAACCCTGCTCCTGTATTGAAATACTACCTACACAAGACACTGTAAGAGAAATTGACTTGAATTGTGTGAACCTAATTGGTTTCACAGAACAGCAGGGCTGACTGACAAAACGTCTCAGTGCAGGAACACAGATGGCACTTCTACTAAACCTAGCACAGGTACATGTAGATTTCTGACCGGAAAAGGTATGCTGCGCACAAACTGGATGTTAAAACCACTTTCGTGCGAAGTTTCCACCTCAAAATTTCTGTCAGCTAGGAAGTACGTGACAAGTGGTATCCTTGATAGTATTTATGTGGAACTCTATGGAGTTCTCAATGTGTTTAAACACATGATCTTTCTTCACTACTTGGAAAATAATACAGTAGGAATGAATACGCTGTCTCTGCCATCCAGAGTAAGAGTAACAATAATGCTAAATTAGCACCTCTTCTAGATTAAAAAGTATTAGATGGTATTGGGGAAGATTTGCATGTGCAGAAACACAAGAGAGTTTTGCATTGCCATGAGGACACTACATACACCATTTCTGCTCTGTTGAAGAAAATGTTTTCAAACTTTAACTCCAAAAAGTAAGAAAACATTAACTTCAAAGGTTTAAAATTGCTACAATGAAGTGCTGTGCCAGAAACATAGATGCATTTTAATACTTTTTCCCTCATGGAAATTTTTGGTCTATTTAATTTTTGAAAGACAGCAATCAGAATTTTATTTTGGTACAAAGAATCAAACATATATACAGTAATTTCATGATTACAAGCCGCACCTGATTATAAGCTGCACATCCAGGTGTCAGCAACGTTTAGGTCTTTGTCCACATATAAACCGTACTGGATTATTAGCCGCACTTTCGTTCGCAGCAAGGATCTGTGTGCAACTTTCACAAAGTTGCTAATTAGCAACAGAATCGCGTGATCACGGGGCTTACTGGCTCGGCCCTGCTTGGGATGGCCACCGGGGAGTGACCCCGGCCCCGCTTGCCACCAGGAAGCAGCATGCCTGGCCGCTGCCACCAGGAAGCGGGGGTGCAGCGTCCCCGGTCGCTGCAGCCGGGAAGAGGGAGAGCAGCGTGCCCAGCTGCTGCCGCCAGGAATAGGGAGAGCAGTGTCCCTGGCCGCTCCCGCCACCGCGCCCCCTGGGGCTGGGCAGCGTTGCCACTGCACTGCCACTGCCCCGCCACCCGGGGACTTATAATCGTGAAATTACTGTACATATATATATATATTAAAAATACATATATATGTATATATCCCCCTACTTTCTAGAAGAGACAATTGAAAATGCTTACTAATATGGTATGAAATAAAAAAATTTACGTATGTCTTTAAACCCAAATGCATATTTAGTCATTTGTCTATTATCTCTTAAGATTAACCATCCTAACAACTGCTTTAACACTTCAGAGTAATATGATAAAGGGAAAACAAATATCATGCCTAGAAATGGTATTATGATATCTCATAACCACAAGATATTCAAACATCATCACAGAATCCGGACAGATGATTAGCCTATAAAGAAATCTTAAAATGCAGAATTTTCGTTCTAAAAGCATTTTAATTGTTTATGCATGCAATTTCAGCATCTGACCCTAGTTAAAGAGGAAAAACCAGAAGCTTGTGTCAGAATGGCAACAGTCTGGAATTTTTTCTTACTGCAGAAACAGGAACTTACAGTGACCTTTACCAGTGAATGTTCCATGCGAATTTGTCATCAAAAATCTATGCTGACAACAAGTGCTCATATTACCTCTGCCCTCTTCTAAGCATCTAAATAATTTGAGTATAACCTCATTATCTAATGTATAACAAAGGTTTCTGTTTGGTAACAGATTTAGAACCAACAAATTGAGATACCAGGAATATAATTAAAGAAAAAAAAATCAAAACAAAAAAAAGTGGACTTCACTTCATCATAACTTCAACATAATACCATGCTAAAAATCAAGGTTCATGGAACAAGAAGAGTGAAGGTTTGTAAGACAGCTCATTCACAAAATGAAAACAGATGACTAAAACCCTTTTAAGGGTCCTTTCCAGACTTATGCTGTAATGCTATGAAATTAAACAGCAAATCTTCTACTCACCAGCAGCGCAGGCAGCTAAGACCTTTTCACTCTTGCACAGCTTTTTTGCTACAAGATGTGTACAATTTCTGTATTTCTAAGAAAAAAACCAACACATTTGTATCACTGGAAACATTTAAATTCTTTGTCTGCTTATACAGAACTAATCTATTGCACTGTCCTTTTTTCTAAGACTTGCATTTTTACTTCCAGCTCTAATTCTCTTTGCTGTATTATAATGAACAATACCTTACTCTCTATAAAAACACAGTTCAGCTTGAACAGGCATTTGACCAGTTCCACCTTCTCTTTTTTTGTAAATCCAGTTATTTGTATTATCCTTTTCTGGCTGACACTTGCCATCTGTTGAAAGACGAATGAAAAGGAAATATTAACACTCAAAGTACACACCACGAGAAGTTGCTTGCAAGGCCTGACGAGTATTATCTACCTCTTTTTAAATAAAACAGGAAAACACACCAAAAGGAATGAATGTACACCACATTTTAAGCTCTCACTGCCTGCCACAGCAGACACCTGAAGGGCAGTAACGGAGTAGCTTGAGACCCCCGAACGAGGCCAAGTCCCCCACGTCTGGCAACCCGGCTCCGCACGTAAACGCCCGGAGGTTCAGTCCTTCGAGCCCTGCCTCTCACGGCCCCACGGCGCAAACCCTGCCGCCCCATCACCGGGACGCGCCACCGAGGAGCGGTGGGCTTGGGGGCTCCCGTTCCGGAGGTGAAGAGCGAGCCCCCTACCCAGCGCTCACGTACGGAGGCCATGGGAGCGGGCGCTCTGCCAGCGCTCACGGTGCCTCGATCCAGCCCGGCCCAGCCCGGCCCGTCTCGGTGCCCGCCAGGCGCCGCAGCCCGGCCACTTCCCGCATTCCCGTGCCCCGCCCCCGGATGTGGCGGAGCGCTCGTTCTGGGACGTTGTTACTGACGCTCCGTGGTCGCCGGGGCCGGAAGCGCGGAGCCGCAGGGGGATCCCGGCCGGGTAAGTGGCTCGGTGGGGCTGCCCTTCCTCTCCCCTTACCTTGGCGTCGGGCGGGACAGGGCTGCAATCCGCAGTGGCCGCCTCTCTTGTGCGGCACGGCAGGGCGCTGCGCAGTCCCCGGGCTCTCAGGGGTCCGAGGCACTGGCGGGCGCTCGCACCTGCAGCGCGAAGGCGGCGCTGGCGCTCCAGGCCCGACTTCATGGCGGAGCGGGAAGGGGCGGTCTTCTCTCGGAGCGAGGGGAGGGGGTCCCATCAAGGCGCGGGGAGGCGGGAGCAGGCGGAGGGCGGATGGCGAGCTGGGAAACACTCTGACGCTCTCTCGGGTTCTAGAAATCATCATCGCTGTTCCTCGGCAGAAGTAAAATTGTAGAAGGAGGTCTGGGAGGGGTGTGTGTGGTATGCAAACTGAAGTGTGTTACCTCTGGAACAGGCTGCCTGTAAGAGTCAGGAAAGGGACCAGCGATCTGTGACCCTCAGAACCATTTTCTCAGTATCTGAGAGAAACTTTTTGAAGTTTCAAAGCCGCAAAATGCGTGGCCCTCGTAGGGCAGGAAAGCAGGTAGTGCTACAGCCAGATAATCAAGTCACATAATTTTGGGACGGGCTTTCTGCCCTTTTCATGAAGGGAAGGCATTCCTGCCCCTCTGGTCAAGTTGCTGCAAAGTTTTTGTTGTGAGAATCGAGGCTTTATTTTCTTTTTTTTTAATTAGAAAGCAATACGAGGAGATCAAAATAATGTTTGTCTTGTATCTCAAGCGCTCAGTGTAGAATTTAGAAATGTAGAAATAGCAAGATTTGCTATTTGTGAAACTTTTTCGGTGTCCACTCTTTATTTTGGTCTCTTCTGTATTTGAGAGATGGCTTTTGACTCTTCATCATGTAATGCACTGAACGGATATTGCACAAGAAATCTGTTGATGCTTCTTAGTAAGTAGATGTACCTTTGTAGAGCACTTTTTTTTGGCTTTTCTACAGTTTGAGAGTATGTATGCGTTCAAGAAAAAAAAAAGAAGATATTGTTGAAATGCCGCTTTAGAGAACTGAATTGTGGGCATGTCTCATTGAGCTATTTCAGATACTCTGAAACTGAGATACGTACAACGAAACTCACAAGTGCTGATTTTTTGTCACTGCAGCTTTGATCAATAGAAGCAATGGTTTGAGCTCACCACTGCTATAGAACATAGGCATCCCTGATAAACCGAAACCACATAGCTGCAGACATCTAAAATTTCACAGCAGATTGGACACTGGTCTGAGTTTCCCAGAGTATCAAAACAGAAAAGCAGTTCTTCCAGGCCACGGGTGACTCTTGTCTTGTTGTTTAAAAAGTATTCTGCTACTCCTAATGCTTACTGAAGTTTTTCTATGTCTTGTTTCCTTAACGTTGCAGTTATATTTTTGTATGCAAGCATGAGGAAATAACTATCAACAACCTTTGTCATTGCTCTTTTTGCAAAACTGACACTGGAAAAAATCTTAAATATTTAGAGTTAATATTCAGATTACATTTTTGATTGCACTTCTCTATTGACAATGAAGATTAGTTACTATTTTTACTATTATTTTCTATTTTGTACCTGTTGCACCTTTATACTTTTGATTTTTCTGGACTGTAAAGGTATTGATTTTAATTCCTGTGAACTTTTTTTTAAGCAGTTTAATTCTTACTAACTAGGAGTAGCTACTGTTCATTACTTAACTGATAACTAACAGCAATTTTATGTCACAGGACTCTTAACAGGCTAGAGAAGGTACTGTAAAGTAACTCCTAGTGAAGAAGTTGTACAAGCTGTGAAGCTGTGCCAGGGGAGATTTAGGTTAGATTTAGGCTCTTCACCCCCGGATTGGCTGGGCACTGGAACAGGCTTCCCAGGGAAAGGATCACAACTCCAGGGCTGCCGGAATTCAGTGTTTGGACAATGCTGTCAGGTGCATGGTGTGACTTTTGGGGTGTCACGTGCAGGACCAGGAATTTTACTTCAATGATCCTTCTGGTCCCTTCCAACTCAGCATATTCTTGATTCTGTCATTCATACTTATATGATGATAACTTGTTACCTTAAAGAATTAATTTCTTTTTAGTTTTCTCTGGCACGTAAAATAGTGTAGAGTCAAAATACAGTAATTCCACGACTATAAGGCGCACTGGATTATAAGGCGTACTTCTGGGTGCTGGCAAATTGCTAAACTTTTGCCCATATATGAGGTGCTCCGGACAATAAGGCGCACTTTTTTTTTGCAGCAAGGATCCGCCCCCAGCTTCCCCTGCGTGGTTGCTGGCCGCGACCCCGCCTCAACCCGTCTACTGTGACACTGCAGCCCCACAGGCACCCGGCAGCCCTGGCTCCGCAGGCACCCGGCAGCCCCAGCCCCGCCTCCACCCAGTAGCTGTGGCCCCGCGGGCACCCGGCAGCCCTGACCCTGCGGGCACCCAGGAACCGCGGCAACCCCAGCCTCACGGGCACCCAGCAGCCGCGGCAGCCCTGGCCCTGCGGCCCCGCCTCCACCCGGCAGACACGACCTGCCGGCTCCCCCTACAGCTTGCACTTCCAGGTTGGCAAATTTCCAAATTTTGTCCATATATAAGGCACACCGGACTATAAGGTGCGCTTCTAGTTTTGGGGCAAAATTTTAGTCAAAAGGGTGCACCTTATAGTCGTGAAATTACTGTAACTGAGATCGCAAACATTTCACATCTATTTTTTTCTTCAAAATACAGTAATTTCACGAATACAAGCCACACCGTTTTGACTAAAATTTTGCTCCCACACCGGAAATGCGGCTAACACTCAGGAGCGGCTAATATGTGAATAATTTTGTGACATTTCCAACCCCAGAAGTGGAAACTGAAGTGCCGAGTCGAGCAACCTGCCAGTAAAGGCCAGCATTTCGCGATTGTTACAAATTGTTACTCTTTTTGCACCGCGGGTGGAGCTGGCTCTGTGCAGGCAGCATGGGGCAGGAAGAGGCGGGAGAGCTCTCTCCTTCCCTCCTCTCCCGCAACCTGGGGGAGAGACAGAGGGGCCCCGTACTGCCATTCCTGTGGCCTGGGGGGAAGGCGGGGGGCTCCATGCCACCATCCCCGCGGCCCGTGGGGTAAGCGGGGGGCTCCAGCCCCCGCCTGCCGTGGCAGGAGCAGGCAGACTCCATCCCCGCCCACCGCTGCGGGTGCTGGCGGGCTCCGTCCCTGCCTGCCACCACGGGGCAGTGCCGGACCGGGGCAAGCGAGTCCAGTGGCAGCGGTGGCCAGCCTCGAGCAGCCCCACCGAGCTGGGCCCCCTGGCCCCGTCGGCAGCCCCGAGCGGGCCGAGCCTACACAACCTTAGCTGAGCCAGTAAACCCCGCCATGCCGCGATTCTGTTACTATTTGGCAACTTTGTTGCACGCGGGTCCTCGCTGTGAATGACAGAGCGGCTTATACTCAGGTGCGGCTTATTTATGGACAAAGAACGAAATGTTTGCCAATACCCAGAGATGCGGCTTATAGTCCGTGCGGCTTGTATTCGTGAAATTACTGTACATTGTTACCAAAATGCAGCTTTAAGAAGTTAAGTTTTTAAACCATTATTTCAGTGATGTCTGCTAAGTTGGCAATTCACTTACTCCGTGATACTCTTATTTGCTTCATTAAAAGTATAAAATATTTTCTTCCAATCCATCCTTGTTGTGATCTCATTGTGGTAGCTAAGTGTCTCTTAAGTCTTATAGGTCTCATAGGGAGCAGGCTTTATAACTGGTGTATTTTTAAGTTCCTCTAGGTTTCCATCAATGGGTTTGTCAAATACACAATTCAGTTGCTCACTATTATAAATTATGTTTAAACGGTTTTCTATTGTATTTTCTACTTTTTCACATTCTCTTCTATAGTATCTGTGACATATTTTGTAAAGTTTAGGAAGTGATTTTTAGTGCTACACACATGGCGATTGACTTAATTATGTTTTAAGGATGATCAAGAATAGCTTTACAGCTCTCATGTCCAGTTCATTAAAGAAACCAAAATCAGAAAAATAAATATTCCTTTTCCCCTATCACAGAAAGATTTTATTTACAGTATATCAAATGTCCGTCTCTTTAAGACCTCCTTTATTAATTTTATTACCTAGAGAAAAAAAAAGAATTTTCATTACACTACTCTGGCTTTCTATCATATACTTGTTATTTCCTTTATGTCCTATAATATTTTTATTACCACCTTGTCTTCTGCCTTGAAATTTCACTTTTTAATTTTCCCACAGATAGCTATTTTACTATTGTCCTTCTTCAGGCATTATTGGTGGTGCTGCTGCTTTCTGTTTTATCACTGTTCCTCCTTGTCTGTAAATCTCAGTCTATTTCTCAAAGCCTATGCCACTTTTTCCTTACCTTTGCAAATTTGGGGTTTTTTTGGGTTTTTTTATTTCAGTCTTTCTTTATGTGTATTATTTGTCCCTCGTAAGCCTTTTAACTTCCTGTGTTGAAAATTTTATGTAATTACTTACACATTTTGAGAGTGATAAAATCTATTCAAAAGCAGCTTTTCAATTGCAAAGTATAAATGGACAGATTTTATTCATTAGTGGAATGTATTTTGTAGCATGTGCTTAAAATACTTGCCATCATGCAAACAAGATTATCAATTGACTGATTAATTGATCTAGTAAATATATTAGAGCTTTTTTCTTCTATCTAAACATAATATGTATACTTTTTAAATTATACTCAAAATGCAATAGGCAAGCATTTAGTAATCACAGCTTTGTAAAAAATCCAATCCTGGAACTACACTGAAAAATCAATCATAAAATCTAAAACAGTATGAAGTGTCTCCACACTGCCTTCATGTGGATAAAAGTCTAACTTTATGCCACTTAAAGTCCATTTTTTCTTCCATTGGAAACACTGTCTCTGGCTTCTTGAAACTGAAGTGATAAGGGATTACAAGGATTATAAATAACACAATATAAATCTACAGAAGCTCCAGGAGCTTCTTAGTAGTAATCATCTTTCTATAAACATACATGTAGTTTTTTTCATGAGCTAATGAATATAAGAAAGGCAGAGCAAGCATGTGAAAATTGCTGCTTTTCTTCAGATGATACAAACCCTCTGTTATCATAACTTAACACTTACTTTTAAAAACATCTTCATGGTCTTTTCAGGATATATCCTTTGTGTTTCTTTCATGTAACCATTTTTGTTCCAAAGAACATTTATTTTTATGACTGTTGTAAGCTCAGCCCATATTCTTGCATTCCACCTTTCTGCCAGCTCACTTTCTGTTAATGTATGTCAGTGAGTCAATGTTAATGGACAGAGCATGGAATAGTGTTCAGCAGCTTGTTTAGTAACTCTTCTGTACATGAGTTTCTGTGTATTAGTTCACTCAGTAATGAATTAATGAACTGCATTTTTTAGTGTATTTTCCCTCTCTTATGTCTTGGACTAAGGTTTGGGGGGTTTTATTGTTTGTTTCTTTTAAAATATAGGTATGAAATGGATGTATTTTGCATTTAATACCTAACTTTCCTACCACATAAAGTTTCTTTTCATTGTCTGACATGAGTTAATCTATTACTGCTTCTTAGACCTTCTTAATCATATTACTGCTCTGCTGCCTGTCCTAAATGTGCTATATACACCTGCCTGGAATACTTAATCGACCTGGTTTCCCCAGTGACCTTCTAATAATATTTTTTCCTTCTTATGAGATCCATTCTGATCAGCAGTTTTTCATTCATCAAATTCCTTCTTTTTTTTTTTTTGAGTACCTATAAGCTGATTCACATTGTGTTTACTGATTACTGGTTTTTGGGCTGTAAAATGCATTTTCCTTGTCTTTTGATATTTTTTTCTTCTCTAAGTAACTGCATTTAAAATGGTAAATGTAGGTAATGCTAGAAGATATTACAGATTTTGGTTAATGACTGAATATTGTTAACTACAATCTATATATATTATGAATATTCCAGAATGATTTCTTGTCTGCAATAACACGTCTCTCCCTCCAGTTTTATTCTAACTAGGCAACTGCCAACAGCATGCCCAGAAAGCAGATAAACATGAACCCTGACTTGCAGACATTAGAAAATCAGGTTTGACAGGATATAGCCAGTGGGGTACTGTGTTACATGGACACTTTCGACGTTCTCTGCAGTTCACTGTAGGTCAGTATAGAGGGAAAAGGTAACGATGATTGTGGATGGAGGAAGGACAAAAATACTGAAAAGAAGTTAGGAGAAAGTATGGCATGAATTATTATAGGGTAGATAATGAAGGTTCAACCATGAATTATTATAGGGTAGATAACGAAGGCTCAACAAGAGCAAGAAAGTGTCAAAGTACCCTACAGAATGTTCTGGTTTGTTATCAATATGTAGATGAAATGTAAGATTGCAACGTATAGGTGTCAGACATAGATTTGATACTTAAGTTGAGATTCATAGAATGCGATAGGTTAGAAAAGAACTTAAAGATCGTCTAGTTTCAACCCTCTACAAGCTCCCTTTTAAATATTGGAAGACTATGATAAGGTTTGTCCAGAGCATTCTCATCTCCGCTCTCAAGAGGTCCATGCCCTTCTAATGTTGGGCATCCCAGGGATGGATGCAGTGCTCCAGATAGGGTCTCACTGGGGCTGAGTAGAAGTTTGAGCAGTTAACAGGATCATAGAGGTTTCTTTGTAACTGTTGAGTTGTTCCTTAATGTGGAACATCTGTTCTTGCTTGCCCATCTGCAGGTAACTATTCCTGTTTTTTGATGGTGCAAAGCTTAAACGTAGTGACTGTTCCACATACATGTGAAGACAGTATGGCAGAAGAGGGAACAAAATGGAAAAAGAGCAGGACAAGGATTAATGCAGAGACTGATTGGGAGAATTTAATGTTGTAACATATTGGACATACATGTCATTAATCTTCTGAGGTAAATGCTGACTAATGTGGTAAATACGACCTAACAAAAGATAGCCAGGTTTTTGTGTGAAGATCCTCTCCCCCTGCCTCCAACACACACCTCCTCCCTTTTGTTTGTCTTTGATAGACAATTTGATTTGTCCTAAGATAAAAACATGTGGTGGGAATTGTCCTAAGGTAGGAACACCAGGTAGGAATTGCAGGATGAACTGCATGGTTGCTAAGTGTATTCCAGAGATGGGAGAACTCTGATCACTGTGAATGACTTTGATGCATCTTGGCCTGCAAAAGGTGGGCAAACTGGTCTCCTTGAGCTTTCAGAGCAGCTACTGGGTGAAACGTCTCCCCCTGCTGCCCATCAGGGATGCCTGCAGAGTGTGTCCAACCCATGGGCAGGGAAAACTCACTTTTGGAGGTTTGAGTAAAAAAGCAGTAAGATCCAGCCACAGAGATATCATCTTAAAGTAGTTCCATAGGTACTTTGTTGCTTTGTAACTGTGCATTCTGTACGACCGAAGACTGTAAAGCTGTATGTTTTTATCCAAGCCTCTGATATTATAACCCCTTAGACCCACTTATATTATATACTGGATTGAGAAATTTATGTACTGTATTAGCATTAATTCTAATCATAGTCATCCACATAATCACTGTCATATCTCTTGTGCCTGACTGAGAGTCTTCTCTCTGCTACACTGCTACAAGTGGTGTAGTTGGCTGGATGACTTAATCAGGCATATTGAGCAGAGCATTTGCACACCTTCAGAAGGAAATTTGTGTATGCAAGCATTAAGAACTAGAAATGGACAGTTTGTTGTCTCTCAAATAACTTTTACAGTAAATTAGTCTGTCTGGTTTGAGAGATGCTTCCAGATCTTGATTTGCTGCAATCCTTGGAGGCATAAAATAGGCTCAGTGAATTGTATTTGGAAGTGTTCCCATATTTAAGTTACTTTTCGAAGTAAGATATCCACCTTTTAAATTTTCACAGGAAGTATTATGTGGGTATAATTTTGTCTCTGCAGGAGACAATGTAGAAATAATCTGGGGCACTTAATCTGCTTGAAAAGGTGTATGTATACATGTGTCTAAAAATATATAGGATAGTGTAATCATTTGTTCATCATGGGCTTCTCTTGAACAAGGCAGCACTCTTTGCTAATCCAGGTAATTAATTAGAAAATATTTGTATAACGTACTGACATATTGAAGTATGATTATGTATTCTGTGCAGAAATTTCTGTGAGGGGTTTTTTGTTTGGTTGGTTGGTTTTTTTTTGTGAATAAGTTTAGGTAATTTTATAAGAAATTAAAAGGAAAATTGTGAATTGTGTTACGTAAAGAATCCTTGATGAAGAAACTTTGATTCTTTTTTTAGTTTTCAGTTTCTATGTATACAATGTAGTTTAGAATTTCTTTGAATATGTTATTAGTAGGATTTAATCAGAACTTGTGTGTATTTAGTCCTTAAAAGCACCCTTTTTCACTTTATTGTTTAGATAGTCAGTGAAGTTCCTGCACTGTGGTTTGATTTTTAAAGACCTTTGTAATAGGACTGACATGAAGATAGGAATTTAAATGTTCTCACGGACAATACTATTCTGAGATGGAATTTGATAAGGTTTTGACTTGTTAAGTGTTTTTGCTTTTGGAAGGTGACTCTGATGGGCTGTGCTTCAAATACCAGCTCTGCTGCGTTTATGGACCTTATTGTAGTCTTCAGTTCCTGTACAAATTTTGATCTTTGCCTGAAACACCAAGTAGCATATTTGGCAACTCTTCCTTTTATATCTAAATATGTCATCTTGCCATCAGCTCTGTTATGTGCTTCATCTTCTCTCTTGCAGAATTCAATTCAGTATCAAATCCAAGTTATCTCAATAGCAGTGGAAAATGCTGCCACAGTGTTATTCTGTTGTACTAAGTAATCTCGACTTCTATTAATAGTAAAATTTTATATTTGATGAAACTGAAACTTATATACATTGTTGCTTAATTTTATTTCTCTTTAGTTAATATGGGTGAAATAATCAGCTTACAATTTCAGTGTTAGTAAACTTGTCCAAACTTGTTGAAGGTATTGAACTTCAAGGCAAAACCATTCGTGGTCTGAAAAGGGAACACTGACAAAATCATTCAAAAGGAAAAAGAGGAATAATGTATGAAAGGAACTGTAGCTAATGATGCCATCCAGTTGCTTTAAAGTGCTTCTACCTCAACTTTAATGAATTAGATTTGTCAACAGCGTATGTTTTATGCACTACCTCTAATGAAGTGGCATACCAGCACTACAGTGTACTTTGAGGTTTATTCCATCAAAGCTTTTTGCTGTCATAAAGTAGACCTTTTTAAATAATAGATACTAAAAACTACATTTAAATAACATTAAGGTTGTGACACAAACACCAAATGACAAACTTCAGGCAATTCAAAGTTAGGGCTGACAACTTGTCATTACCTTACATTGTCATTTTTGAAAAAAAAAAGAAGCACCCTTGCATGATTTAAGGATTGAATGTCAGATTAACTTTAAATTTCTTGGCTTTTGTGGGCTGGACTTAGAACCTTACTGTCATTTTTTATACAGGGTTTTTTTTTGTTTATTTTGTTTTGGGAGGAGGGGAGGTTGTTGGTTTTTGTTGGTATTTTTTTCCATATCCTCTGTTTTCAGAAAAATAATAAAAGCAGTGGAAATAGTGCAGGCTTTGTTGTCTTTGTTTTTAGTATAAAACAGAGATGTGAGAGTATTGGTCAAAGAACAGGGGCTATCCTGTTGTCAAAATTACATACTGTTCTTTCAAACTTCCTTTGCTTTTGCCTTTGCTGATTTTTCTATGTAATTTACGAGTTATAGGAATTTTTGCCCTGGACTACTTTAGCAAAAACCTGAAAGTATTGAGAATTCCTAATTCTTTTCCACATAAAGAAGCACTTTGTTTTTATTGAACCCCACTCCCTAAACCATACAGAAAGCCTCGTTAAAATATTTTAAATTCCTTTAAAATTGATTTAAAAATATGTGAAACAAAAGCCAATGAACAGGGGAGTTTCTGATATTTTTTACAAATGCTTTCCCATTTTATTGCTGTTAAATATAATAGAACTTTCTGTTCCGGAATCTTAGCATGCATGTGTAAGCACAGTCCTCTGTAGAGATGATTTCTCAAGGTCTGTAAGTCTAATGCAAGCAATCTATTACTTTCATCATCATTTTGTCAATTTAATCTAGCATGAACTGGTACTGCTGCCAAGTTGTCAGGCCTGCACCCGTCGCTCACTTCTGCCCCATGCCACCATCAGTGCTCATACAGCTGCCTGGTAAATAGGGATAAATGAGCTTGCATGGGCTAAGTGGCTGCTACAGAAGGTTGGTAGGATCCTGTGAAAAAAGGGTCAGAAAATGTGGTCTCTCATTCAACTTGTCTGAAACTCTTTTCTCAGCACAGTCAATGAATTTCCCACTATTCTTTTTATCATGTTGCTATTAGCATGTAATAATACAAAACCCTAATTTGACTAAGAAGTTGTGATAATTCCAAGAATTGGTTTAGAGAGCTAAATCATCTACTAGTGCAGATAAGTGGATTGTCTGAAATCAGAACAGTAGTCTCTGCAATGTTTTAGATTCTTAAGATGCTGCTTGACTGTGTACGTGTAAGTTATGTCAGGTAACGTACATATAGGGAATGGTGAGGAATACGGACGGCCCTTTTTGTGCTTATACTGTAATAAGCTTATCCCTGGTGCACACTGTGATAGAGGAAAAAAATTGAAAAATCATTCTAGTTTGCTTTGATACTAAAAACCAAATTATTTGTTTAATGTCCTTGCTTGATATACACTTGCAGAGCTGTTGAATTTTGATTGACTTATTTGGAGCAAACTTAAAGTTTCTGAGTAATGTTTTGCTACAAAGATCAGCATAAGGGTGTTGTGGTATTACTTATTACCAGCTTACCTAGGAAAAAGTCACTTCAATAAATGCTACCCCACTTTTCTGTCTTCAAACACCTTCCTCATTGTTCAGAGTATGTACATTAATTATTTTTTTCATTGGATATTTCGGGTTTGCTTAAAGTGTCCTTCAAACTACTTCATGGTGGTGTACCAGTGAAGGGAGTCTTGGTTAGGGACCATTTGCTGTTGGCTGGGTTGCAAGCATAATTTATCTTACATGTCAAAGGAATAGAATTGAATATCCGGTTCACTGTAGAACTAGAGCTAGAATCTGTAAAAATAGATGACAACTCATGCCTCTGAAGGATATTCTGCTAAAGTTATTACTTTATTATTAGTTAGTTATTACAGATTTAGGCAGTTAAAAAAGATACAGAGTAAGTCCTAAAAATTTGACTGTAATATTTCTTCCTTGAATCTTTTGTGTTTTATTTTTTTAAGTTGAAAAATTCATAGAAATTACAGTAATTTCACGAATACAAGCCGCACCAATTTGACTAAGATTTTGCTCCTAAACCGGAAATGCGGCTAATAATCAGGAGCGGCTAATACAACCTCAGAAGTGCCTGCCAGAGTGCTGAGCCGAGCAGCTGCAAAGTCGTCATTTTGCGATTGTTACAAATCGCTACTCTGTTGCACTGCGGGTGGAGCCTGGCTCCCTGTAGGCAGCACGGGGGGTGGGGAGAGAGGCGGGAGAGCTCTCTTTCCTCCTCTGCCACAGCCCAGGGGAGAGACAGGGGGGGCCCGGCGCCGCCATTGCCGCGGCCCGGGGAGGAGAGGGGGGACCCGGGCCGCCCCTACCGCGGCCCGGGGAGGAGAGGGGGGACCCGGGCCGCCCCTACCGCGGCCCGGGGAGGGGGGGGGAAGCCCGCGCCGCCATTGCTGCGGCCCGGGGAGGGGGGGCAAGCGCGCGCCGCCATTGCTGTGGCCCGGGGAGCCGACGGGAGCCCCGCACTGCCATTGCTGCGGCCCAGGGAGGGGGGGGGAAGCGCGCGCCGCCATTGCTGCGGCCCGGGGAGCCGACGGGGTGCTTTGTCCCCGCCCGCCGCCGCCGCGGCAGGAGCGGGGAAACTCCGTCCCTGCCCGCCGCCGGCGCCACGGGCGCGGGAAAGCTCCGTCCCCGCCCGCCGCCGCTGCCGTAGGAGCAGGGGAAGCTCCGTCCCTGCCTGCCACCGCGGGGCAGCGCCGACCCGGGGTGACCGAGCCCAGTGGCAGCGGCGGCCGGCCCCGAGCTGCAGCACCGTGCTGGCCCACCTGGCCCCGTCAGCGGCCCCTAGCGGGCCGAGCCTGCACAGCCTTAGCTCAGCCAGTAAACCCCGCCCTCCCGCGGTTCTGTTAGTAATTGCACGCGGGTCCTCGCTGCGAACGACAAAGCGGCTTATATTCGAGTGCGGCTTATCTATGGACAAAAACCGAAATATTTGCCAACACCCAGAGATGCGGCTTATAGTCAGTGCGGCTTGTATTCGTGAATTTACTGTAATATAAGGAAAAAGAAATTAGCTGAAATGTTAGTGTGACCTTGGGAAAAAAAATTTACTCCTTTACTGTGGATGTCCTCCTGTTTTTCTTTAAACTTGAAATGTAGTCTTCCTTAAAAAAAACCAAAAATTGATTTTTAGTTTTCAGTGGAGTTTTGTTTGGATGTGATAGGCAAGTAGTGCACATTGTTTACCCTGTAGTTTCACTTTTTGGCTGGTTACACAAGTCATTTAAGTTTTGTAATTATGTAAGAAATAATACATAGTGCATGGTGTTTAATTGCAAGGTATTTATGAACACTTGCCCTCTTAATCATGAAACCAAAGGCTAAGTGGTTTTGGCACTAAAGAATCTAATATAAATTTTATAGTAGGTTTTTTAAGATAGAGGGGAGGAAGCCTTTCTGCATCACAAATCAGTTGATTGTCTTTCCTTTTTTACATAGTAATTTATGACCTGATCCGGTTCCAAATAATTATTTCTTTTTCCCAGTGTGAATGCATTTAGTAATGATTAATTCTCTCCCTTTTTGTGCTCTTGCCGCTGTCATATCTTGAAATAATATTCTTGACACAGCATCTTCCCAGAAGAGATGGCTGAATGTATTAGAACGATCTCTGAGTATTCTTGAACTATACTCATGTGGCATTTTCATGGCATATGTAGTAACAGTATAAAGGTAAATTAACTTCACCATGAATACAGGATGTTTCTTTCATGAGCTGGCAGCTGTGGGACTCTGTTGCTCTATGATAAGGAGCTTCAAGCTGGAGCTTAAAAGTACAGTTTAAGATGTCTTTGATAAGAAGGAAGTTCCTTTCACTGTAACTATTCCTTTGTTTTTCTTTCATTCTTCTTCACAAGCAATGGAAATATGTTGTGGAATAAATACTCTTTAAAATTGCCACTTGGTTATGTGTCCTTTTGCTTTTGTAGCATTGTAGTTGGGATGACTTATACTTCCTGTGAAGCAATAATGATGTATAAGATCTTATAATGTAAATTATCAAGTAACAAAACTGAATTGAAGTATGGAGACAGTGGTTGGGGATGATAAAGGCTACCACTGTGAAACTAGGTGAAAAAATTATTTATATATCGCTTATGAATTATTGAGAAGACTCTGTCCTGATATTTGTTTTTATTTTCCCTAATAGCTACACAAGTGAAAACTAGACCCAGGGTGTAGTTTTCTGCAATTACAGTAATTTCACAAATACAAGCTGCAGCAATTTGACAAAAATTTTGGTGGAAACCCGGAAGTGCGGCTAATAGTCGGGGGCGGCTAATATGTGAATAATTTTCTGACATTTACAACCCCAGACGTGCCAGCCAGAGTGCCGAGCCAAGCACCTGCCAGTAAAAGCCGGCATTTCACAATTGTTACAGTGTTACTGTGTTGCCCTGGCTCCCTGCAGGCAGCACGGGGGGCGGGGAGAGAGGCGGGAGAGCTCTCTTCTTCCCTCCTCTGCCGCAGCCCGGGGGGGGGGGGGGGGGGGCCCGCCGCCATTGCCGCGGCCCGGGGAGCCGACGGGGGCCCTGCGCAGCCATTGCTGTGGCCCGGGGAGGTGGGTGGAAGCGCGCCCCGCCATTGCCGTAGCTCGGGGAGCCGACGGGAGCCCCACGCAGCCATTACCGCGGCTCGGGGAGGAGGCGAGGTGCTTTGTCCGCGCCCGCTGCCGGCGCCATGGGCGCGGGAAAGCTCCGTCCCCGCCCGCCGCCGCTACCGTAGGAGCGGGGGAAGCTCCGTCCCTGCCTGCCACCGCAGGGCGGCGCCGACCCGGGGTGACCAAGCCCAGTGGCAGCGGCGGGCGGCGCCGAGCGGCAGCACCAGGCTGGACCACCTGGCCCCGTCAGCAACCCCTAGCGGGCCGAGCCTGCACAACCTTAGCTCAGCCAGTAAACCCCGCCCTCCCGCGGTTCTGTTAGTAATTGCACGTGGGTCCTCGCTGCGAACGACAGAGCGGCTTATATTCGGGTGCGGCTTATTTATGGACAAAAACCAAAATATTTGCCAACATCCAGAGATGCGGCTTATACTCAGTGTGGCTTGTATTCGTGAATTTACTGTAGTCTGGTTATCTCTAGCTACATATGGTGTAGACCTACTTTCATCAGTATATGTCGGTATAGCAGTACTTTAATGTAGTGTTCTACAGATGTCTCTCATATCTTCTGTTTTTATTCTCTTCAGTAGTGATAAACCCTGAATCGTATATTATCTGTGGGGTTTTTAATGTATAAAGCTACTTGGCAGCAGTCATGAGTTCTGCTCTGAATATACACTGATAATTAACTACAAGTCAAGTCATAGAGCTAAGCACTTCACATAAAGAGGCTTAAATCAATGTCCTTTTAATTAAAACTGACGATACCATTGGTCTGTGTGTTATATATATTTTTTTCCTCCTTTTCGTGATTGTTTGATCATATACAGTAATTTCACGAATACAAGCCGCAGCAAAAAGACTAAAATTTTGGTGGAAACCCGGAAATGCGGCCAATATTCCGGTGCGGCTAATCTATGGACAAAAATGTGATGTCTGCCCTTACCTAGTATCATGCTGGTCCAGTCCCGAGCCAAAACAGTCTGAAATCCATGGTTTCCCGTTGTTCCGACGATGAACCAATCAGAGAACAACTTATTGCCTGCCTGTGGATGGCGGCGTTACTGAGGGGCGGGGGTTGTTATCGGGGTGAGTTACCTCGGCAGTTCGATAAAAGTGTGTGATATTTCTCTGTACTTTTTAAAGTGTTTTCAGTCTTGTGCGGCTACGGGGCTGGCTGGGCTCGCAGGGAGAGGGCTGGGGGAGCCTCTCTCCCCGCAGGGAGAGGGATGAAGCGGGCAATCGGCTCGCAGGGAGAGGGCTGGGGGAGCTGCTCAGCCCGCAGGGAGAGGGGTAGAACGGCCGCTCCCCCCGCAGTCGCAACGGCTACAATGGGGCCGCTCCCCCCGCGGGGCTGCGAGGGCCAGAGCGGCGCTCGCCCTGCGGGCCGCGAGGGCTAAAACGGGGCCACTCCCCCCACGGGCTGCGAGGGCCAGAGCGGCGCTCCCCCCGCGGGCCGCGAGGGCTAAAACGGGGCCGCTAGCCCCCGCGGGGCTGCGAGGGCCAGAGCGGCGCTCGCCCCACGGGCCGCGAGGGCTAAAACGGGGCCGCTCCCCCCGCGGGCTGCGAGGGCCAGAGCGGCATTCCCCCGCAGGCTGCGAGGGCCAGAGCGGCGCTCGCCCTGCGGGCCGCGAGGGCTAAAACGGGACCGCTAGCCCCCGCGGGACTGCGAGGGCCAGAGCGGCGCTCACCCCGCGGACTGAGAGGGCCAGAGCAGCACTCCCCCCGCGGGCTGCGAGGGCCAGAGCGGCGCTCGCCCCGTGGGCCGCGAGGGCTAAAACGGGGCCGCTCCCCCCGTGTGCCGCGAGGGCTAAAATGGGGCCGCTCGCCCCTGCGGGGCTGCGAGGGCCAGAGCGGCGCTTGCCCCGCGGGCTGCGAGGGCTAAGACGGGGCCGCTCCCGCTGCGGGCGGCGAGGGCCAGAGCAGCGCTCCCCCCGCGGGCTGCGAGGGCCAGAGCGGCGCTCCCCCCACAGGCTGTGAGGGCCAGAGCGGCGCTCACCCTGTGGGCCGCGAGGGCTAAAACGGGGCCACTAGCCCCCGCGGGGCTACAAGGGCCAGAGCGGCGCTCGCCCCGCGGGCCTCGAGGGCTAAAACGGGGCCACTCCCCCTGCGGGCTGCGAGGCCCAGAGCGGCGCTCACCCCGCGGACTGAGAGGGCCAGAGCAGCACTCCCCCCGCGGGCTGCGAGGGCCAGAGCGGCGCTCGCCCCGTGGGCCGCGAGGGCTAAAACGGGGCCGCTCCCCCCGTGTGCCGCGAGGGCTAAAATGGGGCCGCTCGCCCCTGCGGGGTTGCGAGGGCCAGAGCGGCGCTCGCCGCGCGGGCTGCGAGGGCTAAGACGGGGCCGCTCCCCCTGCGGGCGGCGAGGGCCAGAGCAGCGCTCCCCCCGCGGGCCGCGAGGGCTAAAACGGGGCCGCTCCCCCCGCGGGCGGCGAGGGCCAGAGCGGCGCTCCCCCCGCGGGCCGCGAGGGCTAGAACGGGGCCGCTCCCCCCACGGGCTGCTAGGGCCAGAGCGGTGCTCCCCCCGCGGGCCGCGAGGGCTAAAACGGGGCTGCTAGCCCCCGCGGGGCTGCGAGGGCCAGAGCGGCGCTCCCCCCGCGGACCGCGTGGGCCAGAGCGGCGCTCGCCCCGCGGGCCACGAGGGCTAAAATGGGGCCGCTCCCCCCGCGGGCGGCGAGGGCCAGAGCGGCGCTCCCCCCGCGGGCCGTGAGGGCTAGAACGGGGCCGCTCCCCCCACGGGCTGCTAGGGCCAGAGCGGCGCTCGCCCCGCGGGCCGCGAGGGCTAAAACGGGGCCACTAGCCCCCGCGGGGCTGCGAGGGCCAGAGCGGCGCTTCCCCCGCGGACCGCGAGGGCTAAAACGGGGCCGCTCCCCCCGCGGGCTGCGAGGGCCAGAGCGGCGCTCGCCCCGCGGGCCGGGAGGGCCAGAGTGGCGCTCCCCCCGCGGGCTGCAAGGGCTAAAATGGAGCCGCTAGCCCCCGCGGGGCTGCGAGGGCCAGAGCGGCGCTTACCCGGCGGGCCGCGAGGGCTAAAACGGGGCCACTCCCCCCGTGGGCTGCGAGGGCCAGAGCGGCGCTCGCCCCGCGGGCCGCGAGGGCTTAAATGGGACCGCTAGCCCCCGCGGGCCGCGAGGGCTTAAACGGGACCGCTAGCCCCCGCGGGGCTGCGAGGGCCAGAGCGGTGCTCGCCCCGCGGGCCGCGAGGGCTAAAACGGGGCCGCTCCCCCCGCGGGCTGCGAGGGCCAGAGCGGCGCTCCCCCCGCGGACCGCGAGGGCTAAAACGGGGTCGCTAGCCCCTGCGGGGCTGCGAGGGCCAGAGCGGCGCTCGCCCCGCGGGCTGCGAGGGCCAGAGTGGCGCTCCCCCGCGGGCTGCGAGGGCCAGAGCGGCGCTTACCCCGCGGGCCGCGAGGGCTAAAACGGGGCCACTCCCCCCGCGGGCTGCGAGGACCAGAGCGGCGCTTACCCCGCGGGCCGCGAGGGCTAAAACGGGGCCACTCCCCCCGCGGGCTGCGAGGGCCAGAGCGGCGCTCACCCCGCGGGCCGCGAGGGCTTAAACGGGACCGCTAGCCCCCGCGGGCCGCGAGGGCTTAAATGGGACCGCTAGCCCCCGCGGGGCTGCGAGGGCCAGAGCGGTGCTCGCCCCGCGGGCCGCGAGGGCCAGAGTGGCGCTCCCCCGCGGGCTGTGAGGGCCAGAGCGGCACTCGCCCCGCGGGCCGCGAGGGCTAAAATGGGGCCGCTCCCCCCGTGGACTGCGAGGACCAGAGCGGCGCTCCCCCGCGGGCCGCAAGGGCTAAACGGGGCCGCTCCCCCCGCGGGCTGCGAGGGCCAGAGCGGCGCTCCCCCTGCGGGCTGCGAGGGCCAGAGCGGCGCTCCCCCCTGCGGACCGCGAGGACTAAAACGGGACCGCTCCCCCCGCGGACTGCGAGGACCAGAGCGGCGCTCCTCCCGCGGGCCGCGAGGGCTACAACGGGGCCGCTCCCCCCGCGGGCCACAAGGGCTACAACGGCCGCTCCTGTGCCAGCACGGAGCACGGAGATGTGGCTCCGCTCGGAGCTCAGCTGCCTGCCCGCGCGGCTGAGCGGCTGTTTAAAGGCAACGCGGATCCATTGGGAATGCTCGCAAAATGACCACACTATTTTTCCTGTCTTTTTCGGCTTGTAAATAAAGGGTGTGTCTTTTTTCACTTGGAAACAATGTTTCCGAGGTCGGCAGTAAGCCAGTAAGCCCCAGCGATCCCGCGATTGTGTTACTAAATGACGATTTTGTGAAAGTTCGCTGCGAACTAAAGTGCAGCTAATATTCCGGGTACGGCTTATCTATTAACAAAGGCAACAATGTTGCCAACACACCAGCAGTGCGGCTTATATTCCGTGCGGCTTGTATTCGTGAATTTACTGTACTTTTTTAAGAGTAAAACATACAGATGAATCTGATGCAGCCCTGTTATAGAATAAATTGAGTCTATTCATGGGATAATCGTCTGAGATATTTGAACAAATACTTTGCGCGAGTCTTCTGATTACAAGCATCTTGGTTATTATGTTTTGTTTTTTCATAGCTAGTAACGTTTCAAAAAACTTGATTACAACTTTCAGCTGAAATGCCAAAAGCAATAGACTCAGATTATTAGAGACTGGTGTGTCTGTGTGAAGAAAATATTTTGTAGTAAAACTGTGTTTTGATTAATCACGTAAACTTAAAACATAATGCTAATTCTACAACACTCTGCCTCATCAGAGAAATCAATTTGTTTTAAGTTGATACAGGTGAAGCGGAGTGTTATGTTCTTGAGCTTACTCTGAGAACAAGCCAATAGAGTGGAAAATGGTTACAGATGACATCCTTCTGCAGAACTTACTTTCCTTGAACATATTTCCTCTTGTCAAATGCTAACCTTTTTTAGACTGTTGCTGATGTCATTGAATATAAATTTGTCCTCCTTGAAATTCTGATTTATATTACACTGTTAGGAGCACTCATTTGGTCAATCTTAGAAAAGTAAAATGATCTTGAAACATCCTATGAGATCTGCTAAGTTGAAATTTATATGATCTTTTTCTTAACTCAGCTGATGACATGCAATTGTCATTTCTTGCAATTTTTTTTCCTCAAAACTGCTGGATTTTTAAACACGATTACAGTTGTTGGTTTGCTAATCCTGTGAGTCAATCTACGCTGAACAAGCAGCTTATCTGAAACTCTTGGCAGCTTCAGTGAAAATTAAAAAGCATGGTTTGCTACAGAGATTGTCAAGAGTGAAAATAATATTTGTCCAGTCGGACAGCTTGCTTTTGTAGTCACTAAATGAAAGTTGAGATTCTGTCTCTTCCTTGAAAGCTTCTGTGTCAAGAAGGTAATTTGGACTGTTTGTCGTTTGACAGGGATTATTAAAATCAGATGAAGTGAAGGGAAGGAAGTGTGAGAAAGCAAAATTGACAGTGACACTCTCTATTATTTGCAGCTTGGATCATGATGACTATGTTGATATGATAAATTCTAAATGTTAGTTTCACTATGGAGATATATTAACCAGCAAATACAGTAAAATACAGTTAGAGATTATTTTTCTGATTTAAGAGAATGCCATCCAACATTTATTTTCACTGGGAAGTTTTGGAGGGGGAGTGCAGCAGAAGATGAAAGATAGAGGGGGGAGCAGAAGGAAAAGGGTGTGGTTCAGAGAGAACTTAATTTTTTCCTTTGTGATTTGATTTCTTTCTCATTTATGTTTTGTTTGTTTTGTTTTGAATTTATACAGCTTGCTAGTATACTTCAGAGGGAGTAAAACTGAGACTTAAGAATTGGTGGAACAAGTCATGAAGTTTCTTTTTGCATTGACTTGAATTTGGTAGGAATTTTTTTGCATTAATAGTTTTGCTTAAACTGAGCTCAAGTCAAATTGCTATTCCACATTAATTTTTCATGACTTGCATCTTGTATGCTATTTTAAAATAGTGGTATTTTCTGCCACTTTGACATAAATAATTAAAAATTATAAATTACTGCAATATTCATATAGCTGAATTTTTAATTGCTGAAGATACATTAACTACCAACTGTATACATATTTTGGTGTCTAGTGAATATACAATGTATTATTTAATTTTAATCCTTTCTTAATCTCTTAGTTGAATAGGTAAACTTTCAGTTTTTCAATAGACTATTTAGTGCTGAAGTAAGACATCTGATTAGTCAAGTTTGATGAGTGCTGTCATTTCTATTTGGTTTTCTTTTCTATTTGCTGGTATGGAAACTTTGTGAAAAATTGTATTTTGGGACTTCATAGCATAGAGTCTTACGATTTTATAGGAAAACAGGGAACTCAAAAGAAAATAGGTGACACATGAAAGCCTTTGCTGTTATTTAGCATTACCATACCTTCATATCTTTCAAACAGTGTCATGCAACATTTGAACAGTTAGGCCATGCCAGCATCTCCTATTCACCTATCTTACAGCAGAGAGCAGTATATTAGCATCCAGAGCGATTCATCTGGCATAACAAAAGGGATAAGGAAGCAAGAATGACTGACTGAGGGGAAAAAATGGTTGCACTGAGTTGTTTGCAGGCTTGTAGAATAAGGACTGGCATGAGAAGAGATGGTGGTGTGTGAAAACAGGTTAGCAATTGGGGCACTGCTAAAGAAGATGCTCAGTTAACTCAGAATCTGATGTAAAAGGAGAGTGCCAGACCCTGATGTGAGCTGGATGAGAAAATGTGAAACATGGACAGGCACCCTAAAAAAAAAAAAAAAAAATATGGAAAAGACAGTCTTACAGGGAAGTAAAACCTGCCTACATGACCTAGGAAAGCCAGCTGATGTAGTCTTTTTGGACTTCAGCAAAGCTTTTGATACTGCCTCTTGGAGTATCCTTTCAGACAAAATGTTTGGCTTGCAACTGAGTAACTGTATTATGCAGTGGATGAGCAATTGGCTCATGAATCAGGTATAAAGGGTTATGGCGAATCGGGTGACATTAGGCTGGTGTCCAGTCACAAGTGGGGTTCCATGGGGCTCCATCCTCAGCTCAGTTGTCTTTAAAATAGTCGTTAGCAACTTGGAGGCAGAGCTTGAAAGTAAGTCTTGAGATGACACTAGATGGGGAGGTGCTGTTTTGTTTCTTAAAGGCAGAGAAGCCCTGCAGTTAGACTTCAGCAAGTTAAAGAGATGATCAGTCCCCAGTTGTGTGAAGGTTAACGAGATCAGGTACTGGATTCTGCAGCTGTGATGGGGCAGCCCATGTGTGCATGGACCAGGGAGTGAGAGGCTGGAGAGCAGTGCTGTGGAAAGGGACCGAGGGTCCTGGAAAGTTGAATATGAGTCAGTAATGTGCCCTTACAGGCAGGAGGGCAAACCAGGCCCAGCATCACTAGGTGGTCAAGAGAGGTGATTGTCCCACTCTGTTCTGCACTTGATTGGGCCTCACTTTGAATAGTATGTGCCTTTTTGGGCACCACAGTATAATAAAACCCTATTGCAGAATATTTAAAAGAGCGTTATGAAGATGCTAGGGGGTTTGGAAAGAATGCGTTATGAGGAGCGGCTGAGGTAATTTGGTTTATTCAGCCTGGACGAGATTGAGAGGTGAAGCAGAGAAACAGGTGCTGATCTCTGGTGAGCACTGATGAGATTCAAGGAAATCACATGAAGCTCAGTCAGGAGATGTTTAGTTTACACATCAGGAAAAGGTTTTTCAGAGGATGCTTGGGCACTGGAACAGGCTGCTCAGAGAAGTGATTACTGTACCAAGTCTGTCTGAGTTCATGAAGTGTTTAGAGAGTACTCTCAAGCACATGGTGTGACTCTTGGAGTCATTTGCAGGGCCAAGGGTTGGACCTCGATGAATCTGGTGAGTCTTTTGCAACTCAAGAGCTTCTGTGATTCAGTGATATTCTTTAGATGCTTTGTCTACACAAGTGGTTCCAAGCGCAGAAATAAAAGAACATCAGAAATTATAGTATTCTAAAACAGAACATTTAAAATTCTACTCACAATTAAACTTAGTTAAACTTATTCTAGGTTAGTTAGGGTTGTGGGAGAGCTGTATTTCCTGAATATGCAGGTTTTACCATGTTATTTAGCCCAATTCCCATAATTTTGAGAATATCCCTGTTCTGTTGGAATCCATCTCTGTCTCCTGGTGTCTAGTATTCCTAAAACGGGAGATTAATTGAATCAAACTACATTTTGTGCTGTCATCTGTGGAACTGATCTCAAGGGCAAGGAGAAATAATAAACTCAAAACCTAGCATTTCAGTATTTGTGGTGTTTTAAGTAGAGAAAGTAAGATGATTGTTTAGAGATTCAGAACATGGCAGATCAGAGGAGATACACCGGGCAACAGTGAGTATTGATTATCTGGTATAGTTCCAGAGTTAATTTCAGATTCCTCATTGCTTGTTGTGTTAGGATGTAATGGTTGTACGGAGTGTTATTGTTAATGTAAACAACAGAAATCCATTTCACAATTTATACAGTATAGTATTTTTACTGTGGGTATAGTGCACATGCTTACATTTCAGTATCAGTTAGTGTGTGAAGATGTAATTTAATATTTCATTTCTTAGTGAGATGTGTAATTCAACTCAGATCCCTTCCCTTGCATAATTCATTTTTGGAGCAGAGCTTTCAGTTGTGGCAAAGGCATGTCCTTACAATTTTTTTTTAAAGAAACAATGTAGCACCACTACTTGTGATTAGCAGACGTTCTCTTTCCATCGTCCTCTCAAAGACTTAATTCATACAAATGTAAGAGAAAGGGCTTAGAATCTTTCCCTAAAGATATCTCCTAAGAAGTGAAGGATACCAGAGGATTTTGGTGGGCTTCTATGGAGGCCATGGCCACCAGAAACTAGACCACAGGATGATTAATTTTTACACGATAATCTCCTCTTTACATTTCTGTCAGTGTTTTATGTAAAGGGATTAGTTGTTTTGGCTTTTGTTTGAAACAAATGGGTTTTGTTTCTAGAACCACTGCAGCTAGAAAGGTGTGCTATATTTTGGTAAAGTAACGCATTAACCTGTTTCTGATACTGCTTGTTGAAAGCTTGTTGTAACAATAAAATAATGTAAGGGAAAAAAAAAGAAAAAAAATTAAAATAAGGGCATTGTACTAAATAAGAATTTCCAGTAGTTTTAGAAACATCTTGATAGGATGTCAAAGTGAAATAATTTCTACATTTCAGAAATCCCGTAAATGAAATTAACTTGAGTAAAACATACATGAGAAGCAACAGGATTTTGTGGTTTTCTCTACTAAACATTTTTCTTTTAATTGTTACTGTTCCATAATTGCTTTTATACCACAGAGGATCTTTATCTTATTTATCTATGACTCCTATATCTGTCAGAAGGTTTTTGAAGTAGGAAGTAGGATTCAGGGAACTACAGGTCTGTCAACCTGACATCAATGCCAAAGAGGTTTATGGAACAGGTTGTGTTGACTGCAGTCATGTCCCACATACAGCACAACCAGAGGATCCAGCCAGTGTGGATTTAGAAATGTCCTACTTGACCAGCTGGATCTCCTTTTATGACCAAGTGACCTGCTTAGTGAAGGAGGAGAGGCTGTGGATGTTGTGTACCTGAACTTCAGCAGAGCCTTTGATACTTCTCCCCACAGCATTCTCCTGGAGAAGCTGGCAGCCTATGGTTTGGGCAAGTGCATTCTTCACTGGGTTAAGACCATGCTGGAAGGCTGGGCCCAGAATATGTGAATTGTGCGCCAGGTGGTGGTCAGTCACTACTGGGAATCCCCAAGGCTCAGTACTGGGGCCAGTCCTGCTTAATGTCTTTATTGGTGGTGTGGATGAGGGGATTGAGTGTACCCTCAGTGAGTTTTCCAGACAGCACTAAGCTGAGCCGAGTGTTGATCTGCTGGAGCATAGGCAGGCTCTGCAGAGTAACCTGGCCAGGCCAGGCCAAGGGGCCAAGGCCGGTGCCGTGAGGTTCAATAAGGCCAGTGCTGGTTGCTGCACTTGGATCATGTCAACCCCATGCAGTACTACAGGCTGGGGGAAGAGTGGCAGGAGGGTGACCCAGGAGAAAAGGACCAAGGGGTGCTGATTGCCAGCTGGCTGAACATGAGCCAGAGTGTGCCCAGGTGGCCAGGAAGGCAAATGGCATCCTGGTCTATGAGAAATAGTGTGGCCAGCAGGACCAGGGCAGTGATTGTCCCCCTGTGTAGTGGTGATCCCCCAGCTCACATCCTGTGTTCAGTTCTGGGTCCTCTACTTCAAGAAGGAGGTGCGGAAATGTGTGTCCAAGAAAGGCAACAGAGCTGGTGAAGGATGTAGAGAATAGGGTCAGCTGAGGTTGTTTAGCCTGGGGAAAAGGAGGCTTGTGGGAGACCTTATCTCTCTCTTCAACTCTATGACTTTTTATGCCTGAAAGGAGGGTGTTACAAGATGGGGTTGTTCTCCATGGGTTGGTCTCATCTCAGTCAGTGACAGGACAGAACAAATGGCCTCAAACTGTGTCAGGGAGGGTTAATTTTGGACATCAAGGAAGAATTTCTTTACTGAAAGGGTTAGATATTGGAATGAGAGGAAATAGCCTAAAGATGTGTCAGGGGAGGTTCAGTTTGGATGCCAAGGAAGAATCTTTGCACTGAAAGGGATGTTAAATGTTGGAATGGGCTGCTCAGGGAAGTTGTAGAGTAACCATCCCTGGAACTGTTCGAGAAAGAACTGAATGTGGCACTTGGTGCTATGGTTTAGTTGACATGGGGATATTCAGTCGAAGGTTGGTCTTGATGGTCCTGGAGCTCTTTTCCAACCTTAATGTTTTCTGATCCTATAAGCAAGGTAAGTTTTAGTAACATTTGTCAAGAGCTATCTTTTCTACTTCTATCTTCTACAGAGTATTCAGTTTTAAAATATGACTTACACTGCTTTCCAAAGCTGAAATAGGTCCTTAGGTTGAAGAGTTATTGACTGCAAACTGCTCTGTGAGCTAGGAAGCCAAGTTACATGTGGATTCCTGTTGTCTTCCTTTGTTGAACAATCATTCCAGTTATGCTTGATTGAGTAAAAGAATATGTGATCATCTATTAAAAATCTTGAGATTCAGTCATTCAACAACTATTGCAAGGTAGAAATACTAACTACTTGTTCTAGTCATCTGTTTGAAATTTTCTGACAGGAACGTGAACTTTACACGTATACCTCTATAAAAGAATCTTAAAACCTCAATACAGTGTTGCAAAAATTTATTTGTTTGTATCTTTAATTTACCTGGTTTAAGAATGCGTAACTGTGTAAATTTAAGAAAGTGTGTATTTGTAAACTATTAGTAAGTTTAGTCTATGTAATTGCCTTTCTTAAAGTTATGTATTCATTTTAAAAAATTGTAATGTATATAATTTGTCTAATTTTTCTTTATTCTTACATCTTCCCTAATAAATTCTGTACCCATATTACGTCTGAATGAATATTTGGAAGTCCAGCACAGAAACATCTAACTTAATTTCTTGTGATGAGATATCTATAAAAATTACAGTAATTTCACGACGATAAGGCGCACCGGACTATAAGGCCCACTTCTTTTTTGTGGCGAGGATCCACCCCCACCTGCCCTGCGCGGTTGCTCGCCGAGGCCCCGCCTCAACCTGGCAGCCATTGGCCCCTGGGCCCGCCTGTACCCGGTGGGCCGGGCTATGCCCGCTACCGCTGCGTGCAGTGTCCCTGGGGCTGGGCTATGTCCGCCGCCGCTCCATGCAGCGTCCCCGGGGCCCTGCTGCTCTGGGAGTTCCCTGGCACTCCGGGTGTCACGCGCCCCTCTGGCGCACCGGGAACCCCGCACTGCCGGTGCGCTCCGGGAGTCCCTTGGCGCTCCAGGTGACCCGATGCCAGCAGGCTCGCCCCGTGCTGCCACTGCTCTGAGTCCGGCGGCTTTCCCTCCCCGCGCAGCGGCCGCCCCGATTCTGGCGGCTTTCCCCCCCCGCACGGGGACTGCCCCAATGCCAGCGGGCCCGCCTCCCCGATGCCGGGGTGCCTGCCCCACGGGGCCACCTCCCCGATGCCAGCGGCTTTACCCTGCTGCCCGGGCTGCGTCGCCGCTCTTTCCCACCCCCATGCAGCCACCGCCCCGATACTGGCCGGCCCGCCCAGCGCAGGGGCCACCCCAATGCCGGCGAGCTCGCCCCGTGGGGCCACCTCCCCGATGCCAGCGGCTTTGCCCCCCCGCCCGGGCTGCGTCGCTGCTCTTTCCCACCCCCGCGCAGCCACAACCCTGATGCCGGCAGGCCCGCCCCACGGGGCCACCTCCCCAATACCGGTGAGCCCGCCCCACATCAGGGGCTGCCCCGATGCCGCCGGGCTCACCCTGGTCCGGCACTGGCCTGATGCTGCCGCTGGGTGGACTCTGCTCAGCTGGGGACTGTTGCGGGCTCACACTTCTGGGGTGGCAAATGTCGCAACTTTGTACATCGTATAAGGCGCACTGGACTATAAGGCACACTTCCAAGTTCGGGGGGAAATTTTAGTCAAAGGGTGCGCCTTATAGTCGTGAAATTACTGTACTCTCTTATATAGCGTAGTAGTCGTAGTCTTATCTGTGCTCTTCTTAACTATGCTATGGATAACACATAAACCTAGATAATGTAGTTTGTGGTAATTGAGAAGGTAATTCTAGGCCAGAAAACTAGGGTTTGAGGATTTGCTTGCCCATTTAGCCTGCTGCATTCGATAGAGTGGCAGCTGTATTTGAGGAACACAGCAAGTGAAAAACATGCTATAATTTAAAAGACTCCATAACCCTCCGTAACCATTACTAGTGTAATTGGATACTTGTGATACTTTGTTATGAAGAGGGAAAGCACTGACATTTTATTTCTAAAATGTTGGAGTTTTTTTAATTAAATATTTACGTACAGTAAATTCACGAATACAAGCCACACTGAGTATAAGCCGCATCTCTGGGTGTTGGCAAATATCTCGTTCTTTGTCCATAAATAAGCCGCACCTGAATATAAGCCGCTCTGTCGTTCGCAGGGAGGACCCGCGTGCAACAAAGTTGCCAAATAGTAACAGAATGGCGGCAGGGCGGGGTTTACTGGCTCAGCTAAGGTTGTGCAGGCTCGGCCCGCTAGGGACTGCTGACGGGGCCAGGTAGCCCAGCCCGGCGCTACCGCTCGGCGGGGCCACTGGGGGCCAGCCGCCGCTGCCACTGGGCTCGGTCACCCCGGGTCGGCGCTGCCCTGTGGTGGCAGGCGGGGATGGAGCCCCCCACTGCCTCCCCGAGCCGCGGCAGGGGCGGCCCGGGTCCCCCGCCACCTCCCAGAGCCGGGGCAGTGGCGGCCCGGGTCCCCCCTCTCCTCCCCGAGCCACGGCAATGGCGGCCCAGGTCCCCCCTCTCCTCCCCGGGCCGTGGCAGTGGCGGCGCTGGGCCCCCCCGTCTCTCCCCCGGGCTGAGGTAGAGGAGTGAAGGAGGGAGCTCTCCCGCCTCTCTCCCCGCCCCCCGTGCTGCCTGCAGGCAGCCAGGCTCCACCCGCCGTGCAACAGAGTAGCAATTTGTAACAATCGCAAAATGCCGACTTTGCAGCAGCTCGGCTTGACACTCTGGCTGGCTCTTCTGAGGTTGTAAATGTCAGAAAATTATTCACATATTAGCCGCTCCTGAATATTGGCCGCATTTCCGGTTTAGGAGCAAAATCTTAGTCAAATTGGTGCGGCTTGTATTTGTGAAATTACTGTAATATTTGTGAAATACTTATTTCATAGCATAGATATGAAATTTCACGATTATAAACCGCACCATTTTGACTAAAATTTTGCTCTAACCCCAGAAATGCGATTTACACTCATGAGCGGCTAATATGTGAAGTTTTCTGAAATTTCCTACCTCGGAAGTGCAGCCGAGGTGCCGAACCAAGCACCTGCCAGTAAAACCCGGGATTACGCGATTGTTACAAATTGGTTACTCTGTTGCGCA
Organism: Catharus ustulatus; assembly: GCF_009819885.2. Classification (NCBI taxonomy): domain Eukaryota; kingdom Metazoa; phylum Chordata; class Aves; order Passeriformes; family Turdidae; genus Catharus; species Catharus ustulatus. The sequence continues at coordinate 46,593,049 of NC_046262.2, read as the reverse complement.
GTGGGTGGAGCTGGGCTACGTGCCGGCAGTGCGGCGGTGGGGGGGATGGAGGCAGGGTCTTCCTCCTTCGGGCAGCGCAGCCCGGGGCAGAGATGGGGGCTCCCTCCTTCGGGCAGCACAGCCCGGGGGAGAGATGGGGGCTCCCTCCTTTGGGCAGCGCAGCCTGGGGGAGAGACGGGGGGCTCTGTGCTGCCATCCCTGCAGCCTGAGGGGAAGGCGGGGGGCTCCCACCCCCGCCTGCTTTTGCAGGAGCAGGCAGACTCCGTCCCCTCCTGCCACCGCTGCCATGGGTGTCTGCGGGCTCCATCCCTGCCTGCCGCCGCCACCATGGGTGCTGGTGGTCTCCATCCCTGTCTGCCGCCACGGGGCTGTGCCAGACCAGGGCGAGCAAGCCCAGTGGCAGCGGCAGCCAGCCCTGAGCAGCCCCGCCGAGCGGCAGTGCTGAGCTGGGGCCACCTGGCCCCATTGGTAGCCCCGAGTGGGCCGAACCTGCCCGGCCCCAAGCCGAGCCAGTAAACGCTGACATCCCCCAATTCTATTAGTATTTTGCAACTTTGTTGCATGCGGGTCCTCGCTGTGAACGACAGAGCGGCTTATAATCAGGTGTGGCTTATGTATGGACAAGGAACGAAATGTTGCCGACACCCAGAGATGCGGCTTATAGTCAGTGTAGCTTGTAATCGTGAAATCACTGTACACTATTTCTTATGTAATATGGGAGTTTTGAAGAAAAATTCCCTTATCTGAAGAATATCTGTCAGTGCCTGGCTTCTTTTTTGAGAAAAGTGGAAATTGCAAAAATTGATAGAGAACAAAATTGAAATTTTGAAACTAATTTGATCTGCTAAATATTAGATAAAACATTTCCAGTATAATCAATATTGGATTCAGTATAATTGAAGGTGAAAAAGTGTGGCCTTTGTACTATGATTTAAATGTAAGATTTAAGGATTTTTTTAATTAAAAGGGGAAAAAATGAAAACAACTTGAACAAGTCAGAAGGATGGTTTTGACCAGGAAAAGATTACAGTAATTTCACAACTATAAGGTGCACCATTTTGACTAAAATTTTGGTCTGAACCTGGAAGAGCGCCTTATACCCCGGAGCACCTTATATATAGACAAAGTTGGAAAATTTACCAACCCGGAGGTGGGAGCCACAGCAGCCCTGAGCCGAGCCCACCCGGCCCTGAGCCGAGTCAGTAAACCCTGCGTTCGCGTGATTCCGTTGCTAATTCATTACTTTGTTGCGCGCGGATCCTCGCTGCAAAAAAAAAAAGTGCCCCTTTTACGCTGGTGTGCCTTATATATGGACAAAGTTTGGAAATTTACCGACACCCGAAAGTGCGCCTTATACTCCGGTACGCCTTATACTCATGAAATTACTTTCTGACTAGTATGCTGTGTGCCACTCACTTGGCTTCTTATTCTGACTGACACTTCCTAAGTGCCTAACAAAGCCAAATCTCTATGTTTTATAATAATCTGAGTCCTGAAATCCTTCCTGGGACTACTGTTGCAGGATTCTTGACCATTCTGGGTGTAATAGCTGACATTTTCAAAGAGATTTGTCAGGAAATGCCTTTCAGGGTTGTTTTAAACCACTGTCTTTAATGTGCTGAGATCTCCCAAGTGCCACTTCTCATGTTGTGTTTTGAGTACAGATGCAGCTCAGGTTAAACATTTGAGTAAGCTGAAGGACCACAGGTAGCATTGTTTACCTTGGTACAAGGAGACCAGTCAACCAAATGCTTCTGGATGTGGTAGACATTATCCATCAATACTTAAAATTACATCAAGCATGCTTGTGTAGTATTGTTTTGGGTTTGCATGGGCTGATTTTGGAAGCAGGTGGCAAGCTACAGGGGGTGGCTTCTGTGAGAAGCTGCTAGAAGCTCCCTCAGTGTCTAGCAGAGCCGATCCCTTGTGGCTCCAAAGACGAATATGCCACTGGCCAAGACTGGGTCAATTAGAAATGGTAGCAAGGCCTCAGTGATAACATATTTGAGAAGAAAGAAAAACAAGTTGTTACTGCAACTAGAGTGCAATGAGAACATCTTAGTGGAACAGTTCTGCAGACACCAAGGTCAGTGGAGAAGAAGGGGGAGAAGTGCTCTGGCATTGTAGTCGAGATTCCCCTACAGTCTGTAGTGCGGTCCATGGGGAAGCAGCTGAGCCCCTGCATTGCATGGAAGAGCCATGTAGTGGAGCAGGTCAATGCCTGAGAGGAGGCTGTGATCCCGTAGGAGATCCATGGAGAGAGGGGCCTTGCTCCCAGACTGGAGCAGCCTGTCCTTGAAGGACTGCACCCTGTGGAAGACTGACCCATGCTGCACAGCAGTCTGGGGAGGACAGCTGCCTGTGGAATGGACTCATGTTGCAGCAGTTCACAGAGAGCTTTTGCTTATGAGATGGACTCACATCAGGGAAGTTAATGGAGAACTGTCTCCTGTGGGAGGGACCTTACTGTGCAGCAGGGAAACTACTCCTCTCCCTGAGCAGCAGAAGAAATAACACATGGTGTGCTGATCACAACCCCCACTCTGTGTGTGTCTCCTTGCACTGCTGGGGTAGGAGGTAGAACTGGGAAAAAGGGAAGATATTTTTAAGGGTTCATTTTACTTTTTGTTATCCTGCTCTGATTTTTTTAATAATAAACTTAATTCATATCTCTAATTAGAGCCTTTTTTGTCTGTGGTGGTTCTTGAAGAATGATCTCTCCCAGTTTTTGTCTCAACCCATAAATCCTTCATTAGATTTTCTCTCTGCTGTCCAGCTGCTGAGGGAAGGGAGTAAGTGGCTTTGGTAGGTACCTGGCATCCAACCAGCATGAACCCATAAGAAGAATAAATGGTCCCAAAGTGTCCTAGAGTCTCCTTCCATTTGCATTTTCTGTTTTTTGCTTGTCAGAGGTATCTTCTATTTTAAAAAATTAATGTGTGATTGATCTCCAGCTGTTAAACATGTTGTTTGAAATTCAGATTCTCATGACAATCCATTTATTTCCTGCATTTGGTTGATAGGGACCCTTTTAGAGATATGTCCTCATTTTTGATAAGGTGTTTTCCAAATCATTATGTAGATTACTGCAGACCCTAACTAGTAAGTGCCTTTACCATAAGTTACATTGTGCTCCTTTCTCACTGTCACTTTCATCCAGTTCTCTTTTGTAAAAAAGTCTTCAGAGACTGACTTCCTTTTCCTGCTTTCCAAGACCTTCGGGTACCACAAATCAGAGTAAGGATTGTCTGCGCAGAAGGTACTGGTTGTTATTGCTGAAAGCTGAAATCAAGACACAGCTGCATGACCTATCGTGATCCCTGTGAAGGACTGATGCTAGTTGTTCATGTACTATGGACTTCATATTGCCCCTTACATTTAAGGGTCAGTGGTGATCAATTTCCATGTTTTCCAGCATCACAGTGTGATTACATCTTTTATTAGGAATACCTACTGTTTTAAGACTCTGTCTCTCATATTGGATTACAAAATCTGTCTAAATTCAGCAGTCAGTTGCAGGGATTTTCTTTTCCATTCATACAACTATTTTCCTGAAACCTTTTACAATTAAATTATCTCAGAATTTTTTACTCTTTTGTAAAATTTGTTTGCATTGGGAAGAAGGTGTGCCTGAGGCTGTTGGGAGACCAAATTCCCAGGCAATGGTTGTATAAGCCTCATTTTCTTTGGAAAGTTAACTAAAAAGTGGGAATATAAAAGAAGACAAGTATGAGAATAGAAGTTGAGAAGGCAATTAATTAATTAAATAGAGTTTGGTAAAAAAACAGTAGGAGACTTTTCAGTTTTACTATCTTACAGTTTCTGTGTAATCAGATATTCACAACCAAAATACTTTGTCTTTTCTGGGCTTCATCATGAATTTGCTGGTGCACTTTGAGTGAGAACAATGAAGGTTTCTTGTGAGTTCAGTCCTTAAGTCTGATTTGATCTGTTGTGTGCTTTGAAGGTTTGGTTGAGAGGCTGACTAGGAAGCTACTTTTGGATGCGGTGTGTGGGGTAAGCAAACAAGCAAGGAATTTAAACAAGAACTTGTCTTGCAAGTTTGAAAATGCCAAACGTATTTTAGGCTGTGTGTTCTTCAGTATATATACAGTAATATCACGATTACAAGCCGCACTGTTTTGACAGAAATTTTGCTCCCACACCGGAAATGCGACTTACACTCAGGAACGGCTAATATGTGAATAATTTTCTGACATTTCCAACCCCAAAAGTGCAAACCGAGTCAGTGCAAACTGCCAAGTCGAACGCCTGCCAGTAAAACCCGGCATTTACGTGATTGTTACAAAGTGGTTACTGTGTTGCGCGGTGGGTGGAGCCACTTCGTGCAGGCAGCACGGTGCGGGGAGAGGCAGGGGAGCTCCCTCCTGCTGGCTCTGCTGCTTGGGGGAGAGGCAGGGCCTCTCTCCTGCTGGCCCCGCAGCACAGGGGAGAGGCAGGGGCTCTCTCCTGCTGGCCCCGCGGCACGGGGGGGAGGCAGGGGCTCTCTCCTGCTGGCCCTGCGGCATGGGTGCTGGCGGGCTCTGTGCCCACTGCCACCGTGGCGCAGCGACGGGCCGGGGTGAGCGAGCCCAGCGGCAGCAGCAACCGGCCCTGAGCAGCCCTGCCGAGTGGCAGCGCCAAGCTGGGCCACCTGGCCCCGTTGGCAGCCCTGAGCCCACACGGCTGGAGCTGAACCAGTAAACCCCGCCATGCCGCGATTCTGTTACTATTTGGCAACTTTGTTGCACGCGGGTCTTCGTTGTGAACGACAGAGCAGCTTATAATTGGGTGCGGCTTGTGTATGGACAACGAACAAAATGTTTGCCAACACCCGGCGATGTGGCTTATAGTCAGTGCAGCTTGTAATCGTGAAATTACTGTACTCTGCTGTACTTACAGCCTATTTACAGACAGGACTGAAGCCAGGTGGTTATTCTCTACCGCCTTACATCATTGCCATGGTCAGGGAATGAGTGTCTTTTCCAGCTGGGAATGGTGTGGAGTTGGTTCATGCACACTGTTATGTGATGAGCATTTTTGCGTGTGAATAATTTCTTGTACACCCTGTTATTAATATTGTTACTGTGACTGTTAGATTCTTACTTCACTGCTGTTTCTAGTATATTGTTCTTACATTAACCCGTAGTCTTTACCTTTTGTGCCTTCAGTACTCCTCCCCATATCATGGCAGGGGGAGGGCTGAGTGAGCAAATGACATTTGGTTTGAAGTGATTCAGTGGGAGCACTAGATTAGGGGACATCATTCCTAAACCACAAAAATCTTATTTGGCACCCAGCATAAGGTTAAGGGGTTCAGATAACAATGCATCTAGCCAGAGTGGGTTTGAAACAAATTTGGTCGAAACATTTATTTTATTATATACAGAAGTATGCTCACACTGTGATCTGGTTATATGGGTGTGGTACTTAACCCTGTATATACTTCAGTGTGGGTACTGTGCTCTTTTTTTCAGAGCAGAGAAGGGGATCAGGATGGCTTTGTTGCTGTAGTGTGTGATATCAGTTCACGACATGATAACATTAGGGGAAGGAAGTACCAGTAATTTCACGATTATAAGCTGCACCATTTTGACTACAATTTTGGTCTGAACCTGGAATTGCGGCTTATACTGCAGAGAGGCCAACATATGAATGAAGTTCAGAAATTTGCCAACCTGGAAGTGCGAACCCGCAGCAGCCTCGAACTGAGCCGGAGCCCGCCCAGCCCTGGCCCTGAGCAGGGCAGCGCTGAGCCGAGCCCGCAGGGCCCCAAGCTGAGCCAGTAAACTCTGCAATCCCGTGATTCTGTTACTAATTCGCAACTTTGTGAAAGTTGTACGCGGATCCTTGCTGCTAACGTAAGTGCGGCTTATAATCCGGTGTGGCTTATATATGGACGAAGAACAAAATGTTGCTGAGATCTGGAAGTGTGGCTTACAATCAGGTGTGGCTTATAATCGTGAAATTACTGTAATTTGGGATATGTGTTCAGTGTTCCTTTCCTACCCTAGCCTTGGGTGCAATCTCTGGGAATTCTTTAGTTATCATACCCAATCTGTGAGAGGAGCAGGGAAGGATGATTTTCCCCACCTTTTCAGTGGGGATGATTTTTCCCAACCTCCTTTTACTCCTTCACACCTGTTACACAGCTTTTGAGAATTTTGAATTCCCTTTGGATGTTAAGGAAGTCACATTAATGCTACTAGGTCTGCCAAGTCTCCTCAGTGTGGTTTTCACCATGTACAGAGTCAAGAAAGAGATTTTTAAGAAGGTCGTCTGCACCAAAGGTGTATAAGTCATGTAAGTCATAAGTGGCATGGAACGTGCGAGAAAATGGGCCGACATTTGGAGGTCTGTTCTGTTCCAATGATTTTGAAGTTCTCTTCTGATCAACTGCAGGACCATAATGAAGTGGCAGAATATTTGGAAGAAAAATGCTGTGGCAGTCCCAGAGGGGCAAGCAGTTATGCAACATTCTGGGCTTTTGCTGCTATTCAGTGGCTACTGCTTGATACTAAACGCCTCAGGAGTAAGAGGAGGAAATCAGACCGACAGCCACTGTGGCCATTCAAATTGGAGCTGAACTGCAGGAATAGCCCATGCCAATAGAATAGGAAGAAGAGACAGAGCCAGAGGTGCCAGTCTGACCTGGCTGCTCCAATGCTGCAAAATCAGCCTGTGATATGAAACTAGATGGTCATGAGGCCAAGCAGCTGGGATCGCTGTCCCAGGATGTGGGCATTGACAAGAGGATTGGGAAGAGGACAGAAGCTCTCAGACTTTGAGATGATTCCTGTCAAGTGAGAACAAAGGTACTCTCTCAAGGATGGTCTAGTAGTGCATCCAGGCAGGTGGGACACCATGAAGAAAGGTACCCAGTGCCTGAGAGAGCTGGGTGTGCTGGAGGTAATGTCTAGCGATTCAAATAATGTGCAATCCCCTGTAGATCTGCATGAGGTTCAGTGTGCACCATCCATGTGGCAGAAGTTTGTATGGAGCACATGATCATCCTATACCAACTTATTGACATGGATGTCTATGAGAGGAGAGCAAACAGAGTGCTTAATGACCTAGCTACAGCAATATGATGGTCATCTTTTTATCCTCCCTGCTGACCTGCACCCTCTCTGTGGAAAGACTGTCTAATACTGTGGACAGACTCAAAAGACTTCAGCAGATTAGAGAGGAAATACCCTTTGCCCCTCCAGTATGGACCAGAGTCTCTGCTATTGGGAGCAGGTACCCCTCTGCTCAAGAGAGAGGGTACAAAGTACAAGTTAACCTGTTGTTTTTGCTGTGTGACCACAGAGAGGATGCGAGGAAGTGGGATGGAAAATCCACCTTTGTGCTGGCAGCACAGGTACGTGAGTTGAGAGGACGAGCAAACATCAGAGGAAACTCAAGGATAAGTACAGTTTCAGTTTCAAGTGAGCAAGTCCTCAGACAGAATAGAAGATTTGGTGTTACTTCTAATCCTCTTGAAAGGATGTCCAGTTCATATTTATGAGAAATAGCAGCAAGTACCATGACCAGAGCTAGAGAGGTCAGGTGGGGGAAAGGGACAATCACATCTATTGGACTGTATGGATCCAATGGCTTGGCACATCAGACCCACAAGAACCTAAGTCTTTAGCTGACACAAGTGCACAGTGTACCCTGATGCTGTCAAGATGTGTGGGGGCAGAATCCATCTCTGTTTCTGAGGTGACAGGGGGAACTGGACAGCTGATTGTAGTGGAAGCTGAAGTGACCCTGACTGGGAATGAATGGCAAAAACATCCCATTGTGACTGGCCCAGAGGCCGTCTGCATACTTTGCAGAGATTACCTCAGGAGAGGGTATTTCAAGAACCCAAAAGGGCATAATTGGACTTTTGGGATAGCTGATTGTGTTGGGTTTACACAACCTGCTTTTTGAAGTGGAGGCTATAGGCAGTGGATTCTGTAAGAAGCTGCTAGAAGCTTCCTCAGCATCTGGCAGAGCTGATCTTTGGCAGATCCAAATATCAGTGTGCTGCTGGCCAAGGCTAGGCCAATTAGAAGTAGTGGTGATGCCTCAGTGATAACATTTAAGAAGAAGAAGAAAATAAGAAAGATAAGAAAGAAAGAGAAAGAAAGAAAGAAAGAAAGAAAGAAAGAAAGAAAGAAAGAAAGAAAGAAAGAAAGAAAGAAAGAAAGAAAGAAAGAAAGAAAGAAAGAAAGAAAGAGAGAGAGAAAGAAAAAGAAAGAGAAAGAAAGAAAGAAAGAGAAAGAGAGAAAGAAAGAAAAAGAAAGAAAGAAAGAAAGAAAGAAAGAAAGAAAGAAAGAAAGAAAGAAAGAAAAGAAAGAAAGAAAGAAAGAAAACTATGCACAGTTTTTATTGCAGCCAGAGAAGAATGGAGTGAGAATATGTGAGAGGAGCAACTCTGCGGACACCAAGATCAATGGAGGAGAGGAGGTGCTCCAGGTGCCCGAGCTGAGCAGCTTGTGAGATGCAACCTGTGGTGATGACCGTGGTAAAACGGCTGTGCCCCTCCAGTCCTTGGAGATCCATGGGGGTGCAGAGATCCACCTGAAGCCCATGGAGAAGACCCACACCATAGCAGGTGGATGCCCACGTTTCCTGGTAGGATTTGTGACCCCATGGGGGGCCCATGCTGGAGCAGCCTGTCCTTGAAGGACTGAGCTCAGTGCAAGAGTGACCCACATTGCACCAGTTTGGGGAGGACTGTTGCCTGTGAGATAGACTCACCTCTGAGAAGTTTGTGGAGAGCTGTCTCCTGTGGGAGGGACTGCCTGTGGAAATACTGGAAGGACTCCTCTCCCTGAGCAGAGGGAGAGCTATGTGCAATGAGCTGACCATAACCCCCATTCCTTGTCTCCCTGTGAACCACTAGGGGGCAGAGCTGGGATGGAGGTAGGGGTGCAGTAAAGGCGTTCTTGAAGATCTTATTACACTCAGTGTCCTGCTCTGATTTTGTTAGTAATAAATTCAATTAATACCTCTAATTTGAGCCTGTTTTGCCCACGATGGTGTGGGGAATGATCTCCCCTGGTCCTTGACTCATGAATCGTTTGTTGTATTTTTTCTCCCCTGTCCAGCTGCAAAGGGGAGTGATAGTGATAGAGAGACTTTAGTGTGTGCCTGGCATTCAGTCACTGTCAGTCAATCACACTGCTGTAGAGACAGAGGACATTAAGTAGCTGAGTAGGTCTTTCAGAGGACCCTTCTGCAGTGGGACTACTGAGGGTTGAAGAATGTAATGATCACTGCCACAACACTGCAGTGTTGGCAATACCACACCAACCGGACTCAATGACCCTTACCCCTGAGGTGATCCATGAAGTGCAGCACTGAGGAGCAGTCAGTGAGATTCTCTCACCCTTTAGAGCCCTACATGGCCAGTGCATAAGTCCAGTGGAGGGTGGAGACTGGTTGTTCTGATCTGAAGGAAGTCACACCACCACTGAGCGCTGCTGTGCTCTCTGTACTGGAACTTCAGTATGAACTGGAGTCCAAGGCAGCAAAGTGCTGCCATCATTAATATTGCATAATGTGTTTTTCTCCATTCCTTTAGCAGCAGAGTGCAATAATTTGCTTTTACCTGGAGGGTATCTAGTACACCTGCAATCAACTGCCCCAGGGTGGAAACACAGCCCAACTGTTTGCTTGGATTTATCCAGACTGCCCTGGAATAGAGTGTAGATATTGCTGAATGAGAGAAATGGCCAGAGATCTACCTCTACCCTGACTTGTGAGTGGCAGCAAATGCCCTGTGGGGATGGCTAAACCAGTGGAAAAATACCAATTGGCAGTGCAGAAGTAAACCCATTTGGGCTGATGAATTGTGGCAAGATCTCACTGCCCAGGTAGTTGACTGTAAAAGTACATCATGTAGATGCGCATGCGTCCAGGAGTTGGGCTGCTGGAAAACATCATGACAATGGACAGGTGGATTGAGCTTTTGAGATTAAAGTGTCTTGGGTGGACCTGGACTGGCAGCATAAGAGTGAATTATTTCCAGTCAGTGGGCCCAGGACACAACAGGCTATCAGGGAAGAGATGAAACATAAAAATGGGCTTGTGATAGAGGGGTGCACTTAATGATGGACACTGTTTTCCAGATTATTCATAAGTGAAATGTGCTCTGCATTTAAGCAAACAGGTGGGTAAAGTCCCTGTGGTGTATGGATAATGATCGAAATATAAACATTGGCTGATTTGGCAGGTTAATTACATCACGCTCCCACAAATCCACCAAGGCAGGCTCTGAGTGCTGACAGTTTTGTAAAGAGCCACTGGATGGCTGGAGATGTACCCTGCACCTCATGCCACTGCCTGGAGCACCATCTCACAAAGCAAATCGTGTGACAGCATGGCACCCCAGAAAGAATTGAGTTGTACAGTGGGACTGATTTAAAAAATAGCCTCATAGACCTTATAGCCATAGACCATGTTATTGAGTGTATATCCTATTCCCTGTCATGGGCCATGAAAAATTGAATGATACAATGTACTGTGAAAAAACACATAGAGAGCAGTGGCTGGTTGGACATTCATACATTGAGCTCTGCACTAAGCAAAGGCCACTTGTTTAGTTAACACTAGAGGGAGGCTCCATGAATTGACCTGACCCTACTGAATCAAATCTCATACCAAAGAGGGGGATAAAGTTCCTGTGGTGTATGTTAGGGAAGACAGTTGGATTAGTCTTCCTTTAAGCAAAGGGAAACCCATCTGTGGGACTGTTTTTGTTCAAGGACCTGGGTGCATTTGTTGCATAATGCTGATGGATGGGGAAACCCAATGTGTACATGAAAGGGATTTGATTTTTAGGTGAAAGCACTCTGTAATGCTTCATTGTATATTAGTAGCTGAATGACCCTGCCACTGTGTGCTGTAACTACTATGGACAGAGAGCATGGCTGCTCCAAATCATGAGCCTCGTGATGCAGCTTGCAGCCACCTGACGCCACACCAACCCTCCTGCCCAGGAAGACATCTAGGACAGACAGAACTCACAGTCACAGACTCAATGAACTTGATAGATGTCTTGGAGGGATGGCCACTGATGATGGAAATGATGCCTGTGCTTGTGTATGTGTACTGTGTGTGTATTGTTGGAAGGTGTAGGATTTGGGCATAAATTGTATGGTACATAATAAGGGGTGTCCTGGTTCTTTCCAGGACAGGGTTATTTTTAGCAGCAGCCAGGATGGGTGATGGCTATTGCCTGGAGGTTATTCTCTACCACCTCACATCATCACCAGGGGCAAGGAGAGGACATTTCTTCTGGTTGTGGGGAATGTGGCGGCCGTTTGTTCAGTACAGGTTTCTGGGTAGGCATTTCCACGTATGAATCATTCACCTTTCTTGTGCAACTCTTGTGTATTTAGTGTAACATTGTTCCTGTTACATTACTGATCTCATTGCTGTTTCCAGTAAATTGTCCGTTTCTGAGCCTGTAAGCTTTACCTTTTATAATTCTCTCCTTCCTGCGTCAGGGACTGGGGGAGGAAAAATGGGGAGTGTGCAAATCAGTGCATGGTTTGGAGTGTTTTCAGTAGTGATTCCCAAATCACAACAACATGGTAAAAATAGATTGTAATTATTTTACTTATGAAGTGTCTTTTTCTTAAAGAGAGGCAAACAAATGCTTAGCAGTGCTTTTGAAGCTGAAAAACATAGCTGAATGAGAATATGAGACTGTGTTGTGCTGTAGAATCTGAGTGACGCATTGTGCATTAGGCAGTATCACATCAAGCTTTACAAACTGAGTAATGGCAGCAAAAAAAAGTAAACATTTAATTTTTAAAAAGTGAAATAGGGAAAAAAAGGGAATTTGATGCCTAGTAAAATGTTTCACATGGCCCTGTGTAGTACTACTAATAGCAGTAATAATAGTATTTGGGGAAAAAACCAAAATCCATTGCATTTATACTACGGAACAAACTTTTAAGAACGTGACTATAAATTTGGGCCAATTTAAGTGGCATCTTTGTGGAGAGCTTCTGTATTTCATTTGTATAAAATGGACATTTTTCATGCTCTCAGCTTTAAACTGAGTAGTAATGAAAGAAAATAGAGTGTGTGGGAATGAAGGGACTGAAATGCAGCCTACCTTTTAAAAGCTGTGGTGACAGACTTTTTTTTGTAATTCTTTTAAAATATAATAGTTTCATTGGAAGGCTATTTCCTGTTAAAATTCCAGCAACTCTATGTCTGATGTACCAAATGACAAGACCTTAAAGGTCTTGAAATTTCTGTCTTTTAAATACCATTGTCCTTAAAGTGTATTGTATTATGATGGAGGATTTTTCCAATAAACAAGGAAAGAAAAGTCTTTTAGAAGTAGCTACTAGGTATTTGTAAGGTTTTTAGTTGAAAATAGTATACTTTTGGTTCTTCACCGGTGTGCTAAAAGATAAGTTCCTTCAGAACAATTCTATAAATCTGTTCAGTTTTAGACACTAATGAGCAAGATAGGAATGTTGTAGAAGATGCTTTTCAGAGCATAGTTCTGTGAGGGATTTGGGGGGATTTTATAAAGTATTGCCTCTTCTTTCTGAGTTTCTAAGTGCCGCAGAATGAGAAAACTTGAGTATTATACCTAAATAGTACTTCTTATTGCCACAATTAGAAAAACAGTTCTGCAAGGGATGCATCATTAGACTCATATATATCTTATGTTCTTGTTCTTCAGGAAAAAAAACCAATGTCATTCAGTTTTTCTGGGCAAAGTAATTATTGGTATTAGACGTTTTCTCATACTTCTGTGCAAAATTTACTCAGTACTTACAACCCTCATCTGGAGCAGTGGAAAGTAAATTAGGTAATATGGTCTGTTTCAAAATCATTCTATTTATTGTACACTTTATTGGCTAAGAAGATTATAAGAAAATAATGAGCAAGTATTTCTAATTAGGCTTCTAAGAACCTCTTTTCTATGGATTAATGATTACATTGGCCTACCGATTGTTAATTATTGTTTTAATTGAAAATTATTTTAAAACATCCGTAAGACTGATCGATGTAGTCTTCATTGCCAGAGTAATTTTTCCCTGTATTTGTATGTGGCATTGGCAGAAAAGTTGATTAGTAAATTATTTTTGTAAGGTCTTATACCATATATAAAGAAGACAACGCTGCACCAGATTTAAAAAAAACATGAACTTTTAAAATATAATAGGAGTGCAGGCACAAAAAGAAAAAAAAACAAAAAAAAGGGAGGGTGGGTCTAAGAAGAATGAGAAGAAGCATCTTGAATTTTGAAAGCCAGAAAAGGAAAACAAAATAGTTGCATTTGTGTACAGACACACTTAAGTGTTGTCACACTTAGGGTTTTAGTAACCATATAGACTATTATGCACTATGGGATTCCAAGTGCACAATAACCAGCTGAGAGCTGAAGATGATATAGCACTGTTTCTCTCAAGGGCTACTCAGAAAATGGCCATTTCTTTTTTGCTGAAGGTTAAGAAAGCACATTATCCTTTATTCCTTTCTTCTGACCTAGCTACTCAGGAATTTCCTTGTTACTCCAGATGGCACGTTCCTCTTTTGAAGTCACTGCTTTTGACCAATAGTATTTGTCAAAGTTTATGTAAATGAGAATTCTTTCCTTGTGTTTCAACATATTTTACCAGTCCCAAGTAGCAGGAAATCTTAAAAAGCAGAGCTGATTGCTTTCTATTCTTAGCATTTCACTTTCTGTGGCTTGAAGAACTGGAGAGTGACAATAGGGAGAACTCACAGGTTTTAATTATAAATCCTGGCATGTACAGTAATTTAATGATTATAAGCTGCATCATTTTGACTAAAATTTTGGTTCGAACCCAAACTGCGGCTTATAATCAGGTGCGGCTTATATATGGACAAAGAACAAAAAGTAGCTGTTTTAGTTTGGAGGACAGGTGTCTGCTGAGAAAGGCAAGAGCTTCTCTTTGAAATGGAGAATGTAAACCCCCTCCCTCCAAATTATTATAATTTTTGAAATCAAGGGGCTTTCAGGCAAAAATATGGGAATTAGGAATAACAGCTCTTTTCTAGGGAAATTAAAATAGAAATACAGTACTACAAAGAAACCAACTCCAAACCCTGACAAAGTCAGAGTACAACCTGACACCCTGTCAGGCAGGGTGTTGGTAGCAGTTCAATTAAATGGTGGTTGCAGTCCTCCTACAGTGACAGATGTGATTCAGTTGAAGCAGTGCTCCTGTAGAAGGGGCAGTTTCTCTCTAAAAGTCCAGTGGTGATGTGGAGAAATCCAGTTTTCCTCTGGAGTCCAGTGGAGAAAGGGACTCCCTTAGTGTCCCAAAACCTCTGTTTTTATCTTGATAAGAAATGTTGGGCTCTTCCCCCTGGCTGGAGCAACTTTCAATGGGATGCAGTAATTTTATCAGTCACACGGTGGGACTCAATGGGCCATTAGCAGAAAATGACTCCCTGGAGGAAGGATGGGTTGTGAAAAGATAAAGAACAATACCCCACCTGGTTTTAAAGGATGGCCCATTAGCAGAACATCTCCCACGGAGATAAGGATCACTGGCCCAACCCTCAACAGATGGTGATAGAATAGATACCTTTTATCACAGTCTGTATTGTAACGTGCGGCTTTTAATCAGGTGTGGCTTATGCATGGACAAAGAACAAAAAGTTGCTGGCACCCGGAAGTGCAACTTATACTCAGTGCGGCTTATAATTGTGAAATTACTGTACATATGCCTACTATACAGGCCTAAGCTACATAGTTTGAAAAAACTACAGATATTTAAAATGGTAGCATATGCTATTTGTCAGAAATGTGCATTTTCACAGTCCTTTTTGACAATATTATGGTTTAAGGGCTGACATAGCTGCCTTAGATCACAGCTTTACATTCTGGTTAGAGCTTTAGGTGGAAGACATAACTTTCAGTTTCATCTACAGTGAGGACTCTGTTTCTTTTGTTATATTTTATTCCTGTTCTCTTATTTGGTGAGTCTTGTGGCAAAATTTGGAAGAAAACTGCATTCAGAAGCGTTACAAATGAGTGTTTAATTATAGATACTTAGAATCTCTCTTTTAAAAAAATATAAAGGAAAATGTTTTAAATGTAAAATTAACATTTAAGTAGAAGTTTATGACAACAACCAATGTGGTAAGTATGCAGGGAGAACATTGCATGATTTTAGTAAAACTTATTTCAAAGTTATTGTGGCATTCAAAATATTAAGTAAATAAAACTGTCATGAAGACTCATGGTTCTGTTTTGTTGGGGTATTTTTTTGTATGCATTAAATGTCTTTTTTTATTGGAACAATATGGTATTCTTTTTGTAAATGTTGGGTATGCTTCAGGAAAGTGTTCAAAACAGGTGATAGGTAATTTGGAAAATTTTAATAGGGATCTTCAGTACATATGAGCGGAAACAAAAATGGGTCATGTCCTTTTACAGAGAGAATTTTAAATTTTCCTTTTCTTTTAAAAGTCTGTTTTAAACAGTTAACAATTTTTAGGGATTTTTAACACACCCCCCCACCTCCCCCCGAAAATTGGGTAAGAAACTTTTACGATGTCAGGGTAGAGCTCAAGAAATTACACTTTTTTAATGTACCCTTGTACTTGTGTACCCTCTATGTGGTTTTCAAAATAATTTTAAACTATTTAAATGAACAGTAGGAATTTCACATTGAATAGTAGTATCTCAGGCCACTGCCATGGCTCTTGTTGCCTGCTGTGTGATTGCAGATGACATCTTTTGTGCTGTAAAGCAGCTGGCAACAGTTGCACAACTAAAGCTAGATAAAGGAAGTCATTGTTGAGGTCTCATTGAAAGCATAAGATGAGTGATGAAAAATCTGATCAATTCTCTCATCCTCTTTTTTTGCAAGGATGTTAGGGCAATAGAGAGATATCACCTGTGAGATAAGAAGCAGTAACAGAAAAAAACTTCAATGATTTGTCTAGTTCTCTACTTTCAGTAGACATCTCCCTGTTTCCAAGTTATGGGTACATTAAGATGTGCATATTCAACAGATGTGCTCATATAAAATTCTGTTCAAGATTTAGGTAAATGCTGCTTTTACAAACTATGTCTGAGAATAAAGGCTTATTATAGTAAATACAAATATTACAAATTGGTCTTTGAAATCCCATGGAGTTTCGCATGTATGTGCTGGAAGGTTTGTTAAATTTAATTGTTTTGTCAGAATGAAGAAATACCCAATTGAAACTAAATATAATTTTTATAGAAAATTTCTTCCATTTGATCAACACTGAAAAAGAAGAAACCACACAAAAAATGCTTTTTAATGGTAAACATTATGAATTTTAAAAGCAAAAAGTATCTGTTGTATTAACTTGTGTGTTGTGTAGTATTTTTTTAAATAGGCCTAATGATTGTTGGTAAAAAATAGTATCGTAATTTACACTTGTAGAAGTGGGAAATAATTACCATGTTAAATTTTGTTGATATCATGGGTTAAAATAAGAAAATTATTTCTTTTTAAGCTAAACTGTACATAGGTTAAGTTTCTTGAGTAGCTACCAAAAAGATTGACAGCTAGTTGAAATATGATGGAATGATACTTTTTATGAAGCTTACTAGCAAGGGTTAACTTAATCTCCTTTACAGTGGGTTATTAGTGTCTAAAATACTTTACACAAAATTTGGAATTTCAAAACAGAGTTCTCCCACTACTGTTCCAACTAAAAATTTTAGAATGGATTTCTTTCTTAAAAAACAAGCATTTGGGGTTTTGCCATCAGAGGAGGGCTGCGTTATACTGGTTCTTTGGGAGCATCAACGACTGTCTACTCTTTGGCATGACAGGAGAGGAGGGGAAAAACCCAAATGGCAGGGGAGGGCCCTTGCTAACTGATGCCCATCCTGCTGCCCCCTAGGGAGGCAAGGAGGGCGGGCAACAGGCTGGTAGTGTAGTTCCACTTAGAATCCGGGTCATCAGTTAGAGTCTTTTGGTGGATGGAATGCCTTGGCTCTGGTTATGCTAAATAACAGCAAAATTTCTTCTCAATTGTGCTAATTTATGTCTTTATGTTCTTGTTTTCCCTTCTGAAACGTTTTTGGGTTTAGATTTTCAAAAGAAGAAATTAGTATTACCCGTCTAAAACAGTATTTAAAAACTGTATAATCAATGTTGCTTTTCTTCTATAAACCAAGACTGAAAGGAATAATTCCTTTGTTTTGACAAGTATGACAAAGAAGTATGACATAGAAGTCTTACAGGAATGCATGCATGGAAACTAGGCTGTCATGTTTACAAGGTGATTTTTTTCATTTGATGAATTTTTCAAACAGTCAATAGTCTGTTAAATACAGTGATTTTTTTTTTTTTTTCCCAAGGAACATAAGCTTCTTTAGGCTGTCCTTTAAGGGCAAAAGTTAAGATTAAATATAAAGACACAGTTTTGATTGTGCATCTATTTTATGAGAACTCGAACGCATTCCAAACTGTTAGTATTTTTGCAGTAAATATATGTATCTTATCTATTATACAGTTCATTTTACATAATCATTGATTGTTCAATAAAACAGTTGAATAAAATATGGGTTTGAGTTATGGATATTGAATGTAGGTAAACTGATATTCTGTGTAAACCCGTTGTAAGAGAAAGGGGAGTGTATGACTGAGTCTATTTTAAGTAGTATCATACTTGAAGAAAGAGCTGTATTTTCAGTATTCCTTTTATCTCAGTTCTGTGAGGTGCTGTTGAATGGTTTTCATTTAACTTCTACTTTTAATTAGTATCTTTAATTGCAGTAACAACTGTTAAGTTTTATATTAAAAGACTGACATTTCCTTAATGCTTTAAGATATGTATTTGGTTTACATCCAGGCTTTATCACCAGCAAGTGACTGAGTTTCAGCTACATCCGAAAATGTTTCAAGTGTTTGAATTGTTATTTGCAAAGGGGTATTCTGTAGCTTCTGAGAATTTAAGAAAATGCTTTATCCATGAAACATTTAATATTGGTGTGCTGTTAATTGAGATGTGAGACATTATACCTTAGAGAACTTCCATGTTTTTTCAAACATTGCTTTGGAAGAACAAAATCAAAAGTGTGCATTTCTGCTACTTTTAAGAATACACCTATGACCAAAACTAATCATCTTGACCTTGCATCTTAAATCTCTGATACTGTTTTTGAACGTGTGTTTTGTAGACAGTTCACATAGAAAAATTCAATCTGTAGTTGCTTTGTAAAAGAATATTGTGTGCAGGATAAATAATGTGTTTATTACATTTTGTTGCCGAAACTGTGCGTCTGAATATTATGCTTGTTCCTCATGTTGTTGCTGCAATTTGTATAGTACTAAATATAACATACTAAATAGTAGATATGAAATATACTGGTTATTAAGAAGGTTCCAGTTTCTATACGATATTTTTCTTTAATTTTGGGAGTAAATCATCACTGATGGTAAAATCATTATATCTCAAAAAGAGGATGAAGAAAAAAATAGATAACAGGAAAAAAACAAACTGCTAATGCTTTACTTCTGATACAAAGATACAAAGGTAGTGTATTAGTTTGAATAGGCAGGTGGATTCGACCTGTGTTTAGTAAAATGGGTACAAAGCAAGGTGAAGATTGGTTTAGTCTAGATTTTTATGTTTGCATGTATTTGCAATGATGTGCTAAATTTCCAGAAAACAATTACTCCTTGGACAAAATTATAAGTGTATAGAAAATAAGTTTACTCTGCAGTGTGTTTATTTTTAGTTTCTATTTATAAAAGTGAGAATTTTCTTTCTAAATCTTAAAAGGAAAAATAAAACTACCGTTATGATTAAGGTAATAGAACTGATTTCTTTAAGCTAAAGAAATGCAAGATACTACGATAATTATCTCAACATTTGCTTTCCTGGTTTCTTTCTGTAGCAGTCTACACAGAAGCATAACAATCTAATATTTATAATAAAAATATCTCTGAAGAACAAGATGTTGTATACTTTGGTAATTCTAGTCCACATTTTTCTATTATTTAACCATTTTGCTCTATTTGTTTCACAGATTCTAAAAATGGAGTGGGGAGGAGAGTATTCTTTTGATTCTTCCAATTTAGACTGTTTGTTAAATGTCCTCCCTGGAGAATTGGAATTTCAACAAATCCTTAGTGATCTTGATGAAAAAATAAAGAAGAACTCTTCCAGGTAGAGAATATTTTATTTGTATCCAAAATAATAGTGAAAGTTGTTGTATTTGGGAAGAAATGTGGCTTAACTTACCTTTATTTCTAGTAGTAGATTAAAATTTTGATAAATATTTCAGCAGTAATTTTATTTTAGCTACTCAAGCATTTAGCAAATTTTTAATGCCATATAATTATTGTGCTATAGTCTTTCTCTCAATGGTATTTTTAACAGTTGTATCATCTTAATCTTAGGTTCTGTTGCAGTAGGTGTGATAGTGAAGGAAGAAAATATGAATTCCCATAACAGTTTTATTTTCTACTATGAGATAAAATTTCCTACTAATGAGAGAAATTTTTATTGCCTAAAAGAACTACAGAATTTGACAAAAAGCAAAATGTAAACTCAGTATGTTCTTTAAACATTTCTAATGGAAGTATAAAAATTAATATATGTTTATTTTTTTCTTATATGATCCATTGTTCTGTTATTTCAGTTAAAACTCTTGTGCTGCAATTACACATTTTCTTACTACAATTTAAAATATATTTCTTTGTCCACTTCCTTACAACATACTGATTTCCAAAAATCAGTGTTATAAAAACAGCAGAATACTAAAAAAGTTCATTGTTGATGCAGATTTTTTACATGAATACAAATAATCAGCTTAGGGTTCTGTGACTTATTTATAGCTTAACTCTTTAGTACCTTTGTAATGCTTTCATCAGTGAAAGATGCTCTTAAGCAGATAAAGTCTTTGTCCATTTAAAAAAATAAGTGTACCGTCAGATATGACAAATGGCAGGATTTTATATTAAATTTTGAAAAAACTCCCCTTTGGATAACAGTGTGTCTTATAAAGAGTTGTGTGATTTCAAAGAATGTCCTTCATGACATCTCTTTGAAGACTGTATCATTCTAATGTAGCCCATGTTTGTCAGAGGTCTTTGCTCCCAAAGAGCTTCGGGAAGGATAAAAATAAATCATTGCCATATCTCACTGAAAACTGATTTAGGTAATTTCTCAATTATTGTTATACTGGTATGCTGAGCTAAGAGGTTTTTTTGGGAGGCAGTTGTTTCTATTACTCTTGTCTCATATTTTCATTAAAAAGCTTAGTACTTTACTAACTTTGCTTACTAAAGTACAGTAATTTCATGAATAGAAGCCGCACGGACTATAAACTGCATCTCTGGGTGTTAGCAAACATTTCGTTCTTTGTCCATAAATAAACTGCACCTGAGTATAAGCTGCTGTGTCATTCACAGCAAGGACCCACATGCAACGAAGTTGCCAAATAGTAACAGAATCGTGGCATGGCTAGGGGTTTACTGGCTCGGCTAAGGCTGTGCAGGCTCGGCCCGCTCGGGGCTGCCAACGGGGCCAGGGGGCCCAACTCGGTGGGGCCACTCGGTGGGGCCGGTCGGGGTGGACCACCGCTGCCACTGGGCTCGCTCGCCCCGGCCCGGCACTGCCCCGTGGTGGCAGGCAGGGATGGAGCCCGCTGACACGCGTGGCGGGTGGGGACAGAGCCGGCTGGCATCCGCGGTAGCGGCGGTGGGCGGGGACGGAGCCCGCTGGCACCTGCAGCGGCATGCGGGGACAGGAGACCCCTACTTACCCCACGGGCTGCGGGGATGGCAGCACAGGGCCCCCCCGTCTCTCCCTCGGGCTGCAGGAGAGGAGGGAAGGAGGGAGCTTCCCCGCTTCTCCCCCTGTCCCCCCATGCTGCCTGCAGGGAGCCAACTCCACCCGTAGTGCAACAGAGTAACAATTTGTAACAATTGCGAAATGCCAGCTTTTACTGGCAGGTTGCTCGACTCAGCACCTTGGTTTCCACTTCTGGGGTTGGAAATGTCAGAAAATTATTCACATATTAGCCACTCCTGAGTGTTAGCCGCATTTCCAGTGTGGGAACAAAATTTTAGTCAAAATGGTGTGGCTTGTATTCGTGAAATTACTGTACTTGCAATATTAATAATCCCATGATGGCAATGTTAGTGAAGATTTGGTAAATATGCTGTTATGGACCACAATGTAATACAATTTCATGTAAGAGTTTTCCTGCTGTTGACATGAATGAAATGTAGATACCTACTTAGAGGTTAGTTGGTGTCATAACATAGTTAATTACACCAGTAATTGATTTTCAAGTGTCTATGGTCTTGTATATCTGGAAAAAAAAATCAGCATTTTTAGCATGACTGTTGTCACCTCTTCAGCTACCAAATAAAAGTGATTTTGTTGTCATTGTGCAGAGATATCCTGAGACTTAGGAAGATTATTTTCAAAATCAACCTTTAGAATGAACATTTTACTACTATTTTTAATTAAAATGTTTGAAAAATGTATCCTGCTTGTTGAGAAATTAGCTTACTATGGAAAGGGAAGCCAGCTGTTCATTCTTTTAAGTGGTACTTTATAACCACTTAAACACTGTATGTTACATTTTACATTAACATCATCACAGTGGAAATGTTTGTATGTTTTGAAGGAGGCTGATTGTCCCTGTCTTGCCTATCTAGTCTTAAAAATGAGAAGGACCTTAAACTAGAAAAGTTGTAAGATCCAAATGATATTTTATTAAAGATGAGCAGGAAACTAGATTAGGATGTGGTAAACCACAATGCAGGTCAGGAAAAGTACAGTAATTTCACGATTATAAGACGCACAATATTAGAAGACACGTGTCTGGGTGTTGGCAATGTTTAGGTCCATGTATAAACCGCACTGGAATATAAGCTGCATTTTCATTCACAGGGGGATCTGCATGTAACAAAGTAACAAATTAGTAACGGAATCGCGGGATCGCTTGCCCTGGCCTGGTGCTACCCCATAGTGGCAGCGGGAGGGAGGCACGGAGCCCCCCGCCTTCACCCTTGGCGGTGGTGGGAGGGGGAGGCATGGAGCCCGCCTTCCTCCGTGGCGGCAGTGGGAGGGGGAGGCACAGAGCCCCCCATCTTCCCCTCCGCCATGGGGCCGGCAACACAGAACCTCCGCCTCCCACCGGGCCGCGGGGCCGGCAGGAGGGAAGCCCCCTTTCCCGCCCCGTAGGGCTGGCACAGAGCCCACCTTCACCTGCCGTGCAACATAGTAACCAATTTGAAACAATCCTGGGTTTTACTGGCAGGTGTTCAGCTCAACACCTTGGCTTGAACTTCCGGGTTTGGAAATTTCTGAACTTTTTCATATATTGGCCACTCCTGAGTGTAAGCTGCATTTCCGGGTTGGGAGCAAAATTTTAGTCAAAATGGTGCGGCTTATAATCGTATTTCTGCTGAATTGGTACTTAAGCTAGCTTTAACCTTATTTTCACAAGGAAAAGCAGGAAGTAGTACTATAGTTACGAGGTGCTATTTTGCTCCTGTAGTATGTCAGTTTCAAAAATTGAGAGAGTTTAAAATAAGATGGACAGCAGCTGATGTGACTTTTAAATTAAAAAGAGTCCTTTTATAGGTAATAAATTAGAGGTAGCATAGAAGGAAATAATTTTCAAGTTACCATTGATCTTTGTAAGTGGTATGATAAGAGCAACTCTGTATGATACAGTGATGCAATTGAAATACAATCCATTTTTCGTCAGATAGATTTATGTTTTTATTAGACCACAGCGATTGAACATAATAGTATACATCATATATATATATTTTAAAATAAAACACTGTGTAAAAAATTATGAGGCAAGAGTGTATAAAACATTGGACTGCTCATTTATTGCCTTCTAACTGAATAGATTTTATAGAATTGTGTGACATGACAAATTAGATACAGTTTTCAGCTGTTGAATTACCTTCAGTATTTTTGTACTGCACCAATCCTATTTGGTGCTATAACAACAAAAAAAGGCCATCTGTGTGCAATTGTTTTATTTGTAAATTATAATGTAATAAGTGGTTCATTCATTCACTCTTATGTAACAGAACTCTAATTACACTTGAATGTTAAGTTTATTTTTACAACAGTTTATAGGAGCATTTGAATATGAACTCTCAAAACTATTGTCATTGCTGGCCAGTTTGGGTACAGGGGTAGTCTCAAGTTATTCTCAAGTGTGAAATTGTATTCATCAGGTTGACCTTTTGTCTTCATTCCTTCCTTTCACATTTACTTTGACTTTTCCTGCTTATCAAAACTGGATATTTGGATTTTTTTTCCCTAATTGGTGGTTTAAGAATTACTAACATTTCATTTGTAAGCAATCCACTGAACTAAACTTGCACTTATATTTAATACTTCTAAGCAGGACATAGAGTACAGAGCTTGAAACAGGGAACCACAGAGGTGACTTCTGTGAAAAGCTACTAGAAGCTTCCACGGTGTCTGACAGAGCCAATATCTGATGGCTCTGAAGATGGACGTGCTACTGGCCCAATTAGAGAAATTGGTAATGCCTCTGTGATGACACATTTAAGAAGGAAATCTGCACAGGAGCAGTTTTTTCTCATGGCTGACGAGGCACCACATTGGGACCATCTCAGCGTGGCGTGTGTAGTCATGTGGCCACCACTCTGCCACCATCTCAGCACAGCCCACTGGCTGCCCCTGGCTCCCTGGCTGCCCCTCCAGCCGTGCTGAGGGCAGAAGGGCAGGGGCAGAGACAGCAGCTTCTTCTCCCCAGTGCCCCTCATGAAGAGCGGCCTTGAATGGCACCTGCAACTGGTGGCAGTGGAAACATGGCGAGCGATTCCCCCACACAGAGCCTGGACGAGATCAACTTCTCAGTGCTGCGAGATCCTGCAGAGATCTTTAAACTGGTGGAATTTGTTGGCAATGGCACTTAAGAGCAACAGGTTTTTTTCCTAGTTGGAGTAAAAGGAAGAAGTGAAGACATGTGGAAAAAGACAGCATGGTGGCCCCAAGGCCAGTGAAAAGAAAGAGGGGGAGGATGTGCTCCAAGCGTTGAAGTAGAGATTTGTCTTCAAGCCATGGGGGGCATTATCATAAAAGAAACTCTCTCGCTGTAATCCATGAAGTCCATGGAGTGATGCAGAGATCCACTCACAGCCTGTGGGAAAAGTACTCATGCCAGAGTGGGTGGATGCTAGAAAGAGCTGTAATCCTATGGGAGACAATAACAAGAGAGAGAAGGCCCTTGTTTCCAGAGACAATAAAAAGAGGAACCTTGCTTCCAAACTAGAGCAACGTATCCTTAAAGGATACACCTCATGAATTAGTGACTCACACCATGGCAGTTTCGGGAAGACTGTTTTGCCCGTGGGAAGGACTCATGTTACAGTAGGTTGGGCAGGACTGCTTTTCGTGAAATTGAAACCACACTGGAGAAGTTCATGGAGAGCTGTCTCTCATGGGTAGGACCTCATGGAATAGCAGGAGAACAACTCCATTCCCTAAGTGAACTGAAGAAAAATTTTGAGTGACTACCTGATCGAACACCTCCATACCTGGTCTCCCTGCGCTGTCGGTGGGAAGGAGAGAGGGGCTGGAGGTTAAAAAGGTGTTTTAAAGGCTTATTTTACTCCTCCTTATCCTCTTGTGACTCTGTTAATAATAATTTTACTTTACACCTTGAAGTTTGAACCTGCTTTTCCCTTAAGAGTGTTTTCTCCCAATCCTTACTTCAACTCATGTACCTTTTGTTCTGGGTGTCATGGGTGCCTGACATGTTAACCATCAAACCACAACAGACTTCAACCTGAGCTAATTAACAGCAGTCTAGTCGTAAGGATTTTGGAGAAGGTCTGTTTTGAAGAGCTGCAATAAGGTCAATGTTAGTAAGTCAATTACATAATTACATCTTTTCCCATCACTGTTTGATGTAAATTATGATAATTATTTGAGAACTAACAAGATCTTTACCTTGTGAATCATAGATCTGGAAAATGTCTCGATAAGGATGCTAGTATGTCATGGTCCAGCTGTTCATCACAACTGCTGATTTGGCAAGAAATGCTTACCAATATCAAAACTTTGCAACAAAAGTATGGAGGAGTTTCAAACAGGATATTAAGTCAAGCTATCATATTCTGTTTTCCTGTATCAGAACTGACGTGTGCAAGGGCTTGTGTGTTTTTAAAATGAAATGTGCTGCAGAAATTTTCTTTCTGTTTTATTTTGAAGAAAATCTTGCCTTACAGTAATTTCACAAATACAAGCTGCACCAATTTGACCAAAAGTTTGGTGGAAACCCAGAAGTGCGGCTAATATTCGAGGGCGGCTAATATATGAACAATATTCTAAAAGCTGCCAACACAGAAGTGAGAGCCCGCGGCAGCCCCAAGCCAAGCTGGAGCCCGGCCGGCCCCGGCTGAGGTGGGAAAGCCTGGCAGAGGCGGGACCAGCAGTGTGGGGGGCGGGCGGCAGAGCCTGGGCCAGCAGGGCGGGGCAGGGGGGGCAGCAGACACCGGGGCAGCAGGGCGGGGGAGCCTGGGAGAACTGGGGCTAACAGTGCAGGGGAGCATGGCAGAAGCAGGAAGGCCGGCGGGTGGGGCTGCCTGGCAGCGGGGGAAGCCCAGCAGAATCGGGGCCAGCAGCGTGGGGGAGCCCGGCGGTGCGGGGGCCTGCAGTGCCGGCCAGGGCGAGGAAACGTGGCAGCGGTGCAGACGGGAGGGGGCGACCGGCGAGCCTGGTGGCGCCCGCCCCGCCGGCAGAGCCTGGCAGCAGCGGCAGCCCTGCCGGCCGGGCGAGCAAACATGGCGCGGGGCGGCCGGTGAGCCTGGCAGCAGCGGTGGCGGCTGGCCCGCCGGCAGGGCGAGTAAACGCAGCAGTGGGGCGGCCGGCGTGCCTGGCAGCAGCGGTGGCGGCTGACCCGCCGGCCGGGCGAGTAAACGCAGCAGCGGGGCGGCCGGCGTGCCTGGCAGCGGCGGCGGCGGCCGGCCCGCCGGCAGGGCGAGTAAACGCGGCAGCGGGGCGGCCGGCGTGCCTGGCAGCGGCGGCGGCGGCCGGCCCGCCGGCAGGGCGAGTAAACGCAGCAGCGGGGTGGCCAGCGTGCCTGGCAGCGGCGGCGGCGGCTGGCCTGCCGGCAGGACGAGCAAACGCGGCAGCGGGGCGACCGGCGTGCCTGGCAGCGGCGGCGGCGGCTGGCCCGCTTGCAGGGCGAGCAAACGCGGCAGCGGGGCAGCCGGCGTGCCTGGCAGCAGCGGCGGCGGCTGGCCCGCTGGCAGGGCGAGCAAACGCGGCAGCGGGGCGGTGCTGACGGGAGAGGGGGGCCAGTGAGCCCGGCGGCGGCTGCAGCACCACCTGGCCGGCCCCGTCGGCAACCATGAGCGGGCCGAGCCTTCCTGGCCCCGCCCCGAGCCAGTAAACCCCGCTATGCCGCGATCCTGTTACTAATTGACCAATTTGTGAAAGCTGCGCACGGATTCTCGCTGCGAACGAAAGTGCGGCTAATATTCGGGGTGCGGCTTATCTATTGACAAAGACAGCAACATTGTCAAGGCACCGGAAGTGCGGCTTATACTCCGTGCGACTTGTATTCGTGAAACTACTGTACTCTGCTCTGGAATTTTCAGGAAGCACCTATGCTTCACTTTCCTGTTAGTCAAAAGATTTATCAAAATCCTGGCACCTCCAGCCAAAATCCCAAGAGTGGTTGAGTATTTGGAAGAATTTCAAAATGAGGTCTAAATGTAGAGGAAATGTAGGTGAATGAAATTGCTCATTGTACAAATGTATTACTTTCGTGTTTACCTGAGAATTTGATGCCTGTAAAGATATTAGAGCAACGTTACTAAAATCTTTGTCAGAATAGTAGTTGTCCAATCACTTTGTTGGACCAGTTGCTAGGAATAAGTAAATAAACTGAGAAAGAAGTGTCTTTTTTTTTTCCCGTGCAGACTATGTTGTCTTTGTGCAAAATCACTGAGTCTGGGTTAGTTGTTCCATATCAACTTCCTAACAGGGCAGCACAGTTTCTCAGAAATTGACTGTTTTATTGACACCCAATTTCTTTACTCAAATATTCAGTGATTATCACTGTGTCAGTACCTTAGGTGGTTAATTAGCTGTCATCTACATATGCAGAAACTGCAGTCAGATTTTTGACTGCCTTGCAAAGTATCCCATTTTATTTAACACGAGCATATATGAGATGATGGGTTTTGAACCCTTATTTGCCACTGTCATGTTTTGGACAATGGATTTGAGAAACTCATGTTTTACTGCCTGTCTTCTGAAATAATGGACCAAGACAAAGCTTGCATCTTGTGACTGAAATATTTCAAGTCTTTAAAACAAGAGTGGAAATTAAAGGTGGGCAGGCAGTGGTTGGGTTAGAACTGATTCTTCTTATATGGTTGAACTACTGAGTAATTTTCTCTTGCTAAAGTGTAGCAAAGTCATCGACATTCTGTTTCTTCTATTTCAATGATACAATTCCTTTGCAGTTAAAGTGGGTATGTTTTCTAAGCAGCTAAATTATAGATATGAACCTTAGGTTATATAGAGCCTTAGGTTTCTAAGGTCCTTTCACCAGGTGCTGTGTCTTTGGAGTACATCTTAGGGTTCAACGATTAAGAGAAAGTTTTAACAATTAAAATATCTGTGTAATTATACTGCTAGAAGTCTTTCTCCAGATTTTTTACTACTCAGCAGGTCCTCTGATACACAGATTTCCAAACGATATGAGGTTGGTTTTTTTTGGTACAAATGTCCTATACCTCTGGAATTCAAGCTTTTTAATCAGTAATAACAGTAGTTGGATAACACTGCTTACATCTTCAACAGCAGTGGAAACAATGATCTCACTTATTTTGAAACAGTCTGTTCTGAATAAAAGACATGTAAACAGATTCTAAAGCTGTATTTCTATGAATGCAAGGATCATAAGAATAAGGAGCATGAGGTTAAAAGATAATCTCACTTTATAGTTTAGCAGTTAATTTAACCAATGTCGTTGTCATTTTATGGCTGTTCTCTATGCTAGATGAAATAAATTGAAATGTGCTTGTTAGAAATTGAAAGGAGTTACAAGATCATACTTCAGCTTACTCATAGAAATCTTAGGCAATGAAAAAGGATATATGGAGAGAGCAATATTTGTTCTGATACCGTATTTTTTAAAATAATCTGTGACACTGTATGATAGTGTGATAGTGCTCACTCTCTATGTTCCATTACTTTTTAAACTGTTTGTCCATTGATGAAGCCACTTAAAAAGCATTCGCTCCAGATGATTAGGTTATTTGTAAAAATTATCATTAACTTAATAAATAATTACACCTAAGGGCTCTAACACTGAGATTGTCTCTCTGGAGTGTGGGTACTTACTAAATGTTTCTCCAGAAAAGCACTCCAATGCGGACACAGATAATATAACACAATTTTGCTTTGGTTTGTTAAAGAACTGCAAACACTCTCACCTGTAAGGAGGAGAAGGTATTTCAGTCAAATAATTTTCGCTTTCATACTGGTACACTAGTAGTACTAGCCACAGAAAATATGTGCCCACAAAGGCTCAATATACTACTTGTGTGGGACTGAAGATCTGTTTCTTGAAAAATCAGTCAGTTAAAATAAAAAACCAACATACAAGCATAACTATCAGGTTTCTTTGCTACAGGGAAAAGTTTGTTGTTTTAGTTTTTGGTTTTTTTTCTTTGAGCTTTTACATTTGTCACGGTCCGCACAACCTGAGCGGGGGTCATGATGGTTCGTTTGACCACAGGGTGCAAAGGACAACAGCAAGAGACTAAGGTTTTGTTCAGCAGCAAGCAGCAAAGCAATTTATTGAGGGTTAACAATTCAGTTTTGGGGTAATAGTGAGGAGGAGAGGGAAAAGGGATGATGGAATAGGGAGAGAGAGAGGAAAACAGATAGGGAGACAGAGAGAGAGAGATAGAGAGAGAGACAGAGAGACAGAGAGAGAGACAGAGAGACAGAAAAAGAGAAGAAGAGAGAAGGGGGGAATAGCTACCAACAGATGGGACGTCCTCAGATCATCCGGCGATGTCTTCTGTCCATTGGGGAGAGGAAAGTCTCCAAGGTCTCTTCTGAGAGTGATGATTTTATAGTCCATTTCAAGGTGAAGGGCCACTGGCCAAAAGGTGGGGAGATTTATGGGCTATTGTGTTCAGAGGACCATGGCTTCAAGAATCAGGTGCAGAAAGTACGGCAGTTCTAGCCCTGTACCTGCCCGAGTCCATTGTACCGTAACAGCAGAGCACACACCCGACACAGTCCATTAGCAAGCATCCACCCTAGCCAGGCCCAGCAGCTCCTGCCCAGAGTAAGTGGTGGAGGTCTCAGGGTCTCAGTCTCTGACGATGATTTTGAGGCAGATCAGGCAATCTTCAGACCGACCCTTACAACATTCCACCCCTTCCCTAGCAGTTTGATGACTGTTTTTTTTCTGTCTGTGTCTGAATAGTTCCACAGGTTCCAAAAAATAAGGTTGAGTCATCTGTGGACAAAAAATGTATTGAGGATTGTTGATTTGCATAGTATGTGTATAATGTCAGTTGACATCATCTGGATTAATGCCTCGGTATGTTCAAAAAAGGAGCTAATTTGCTGCTCTGGACTTATAAAAATACATTTGCACTTAATGAAAAAAAATTATTGGGAAAAAAAAGAAACTTAGCACTTTATATGGCGTTTTTAAAAATTGTACTTTTAAAAGTAAAGTTAATTAAGTACATTAAACATGATTTTCACATCAAAATTACATTTTTGTTTGCAGTTTCTGAAACTTGCAAATTTCTTTTCTAAACTAGGAAATCAGAATCTCATTCTACCTACACTGGTATGAAATTATAGTTTTTGCTACTAGCCTAGGTGATGAAAATAATTGTAATCATATTTAACAGAAGTCTTTTACTTAAAATGCTTACTTTCTAAACTCAGATAATACACTTTTTTCCCCCTAACCAGATTCCTAAATAATAAATAAATGTAATTCATGTAATTATAGTTAACCATGTTCTTGTATTACTGAGTGTTGACAAAATTCTTAGTAAGATGCAGCAGTGGTTTTGAGACCCTGTTTACCTACAGTATTCTGCATGCTGTAAATAAACAGGATGAAAATATGTTTATTCAATCAAAACCAGCTTTGGTCCTAATTAAATATTTATTTTGGGAGGATAAAAGGATTAAATAAAATGAACATAGTTATCATGATTTATACTTGTGGGGGAGCTAAGGAGCTGGGGAGTGGCACAGAAATCTATCCATATAATCCCCTTATGTGTATTGGGACCAATTACCAAAATGCCTGGTCTTGAGAAGGCTGTAGCTTATTTGTAGCTTGTAGTTTATTATCTTACTCACAGATTCATGTCAGAGATACATGTAGGAATTCAGTCATAATAGTAGTAGTAGATTGACACAGATTTAACAACTGTAGTGTCCTTTATGTTGCACAATGCTGTAATCTATTTAGGTATGTTTGAGATTCATCAGCACACCACAATAAGAGCCTTTGTCCCAAGAGCCAGAGAGTAGGAAGAAGGCATTTAGTTTCATAGTTCTGAGAGCAGGTTTCACAAACTAAAAAGATACTTGCCAATCTTTTGTCAAGTTTAGAACTGGGATTTATTGCTGGGCTATTAAACCTAGTTTTTCCTAGATCTGAATTCTATTTTCTGAATTCTAATTCTGAACTGTAACCGTCTCAAATACTAAGCATTGCTTTTGGAAAAAAAAAATTAAATGCCGAGAAGGTGTTTTTATAGGAAAATAAATAGTTAGATTGTTTTGTATTGTTTTGTTTTGTATTGCTTTGTTTTTGCTTAAGTGTCCACACAAATAGAAATAAAATAATTCTGGATGTTCAATTCTTCTTGTGATCTTTGCAACTGAAATCACTGTAATAACCTAACAGACACATCTGGTTTCTTAAAAGAGTTATGATTCTAGATGAATGTTAAGGAATGGATCAGCTCCTAGAAAACTTAGTCTGTTTTCTTTCAGATATTCTAATGACAAAACAAGAAAGAAAAGATCTGCATTTTCAGCACAACTAGGTCTAAAATTCTTTTCTGTGCATTTTCTGTGATGTCTATGGGACTTTAAGAAGTTGTTAATGTATCTTGTGTTTTATAAAACAACTGCTGATTACTGAAGGAGCTGAATGACACATTCGCTTTTGAATACAGTAATTGATTCAGTTTATAGTCTCTACTTTAGCTAATTAAGCACCAAGGACCAGATATTAGGTTGGATAATGTCTTATTCATTAACTACTTTATTAAAAAGAGTAAGATTGTTTGAAAGTGAAGCCATACATACTCTTACTGAGGATGGTACAGTCTGGCCTGAAGGAATGTGTTTTTAGCTGTAGCTCAACAGTACTTAAATGTTAATTGTTAATTCTGCAAATTCAGGTCTTATTTTGTGAGGGTAGCTTAATCCACGAATAAGAACTACTAGTGTTATCTTCATTTTAAGTAGCTTTTCTTTTTAAAATATGGAATAAATAAAATACTTTTGTTTAAAATAATCAAGAAAAATCCTGTGATTTTTCTTTTTTTTTTAGCATAGAAAAGTCTCTTAAGGACCTGCAATCAGACGTAAATGAAATATGTACTGATGAAGTACTGCAAAGCACAACTGACTGCATTCAGTGGCTAAACAACTGCAATTTTAGTTCTTTCAGACCTTCTACAGACCATGGAGAGCTGCTGGAATTCCTTAAGACCCTGGTAAAATTTTTTATTAAAGACTTTAGTGTTGGAAAGTTGCTTATACGATTGGAGGTGGGAGAATTCAATTCAATTCAATGAATTCAATTAGATTTGTCATTTCAGTTTTTACTGTTGTGAGGATAGTTCATAAATTCATGTCTGCAACAGGGCGTTATGTTTTCTTTTGGTCATGCCTTAAATAGACAAACTTGGAACAAAATTTTTTCACAGATGCTACCATATATTCAGCACTGCTTGGATTGTTTTATGAAACACATGTTGGTAAAAAAAACCATTGGAAGTTACTGACTACACTGAGGCTGGTAGAGTTACTGCATGTTCTTCAGTTGTATCAGTATGAATTTAACTAATGTAATGTATATTATCCTTTATGCATTATTTAACCATGAACTTCCTGGAAAATGTTCAAGGCCAACTTGTTTAAGGTTCTGAGCAGCCTTGTCTGATTGAAGGTGTCCCTGCTCATTGGAGGAGGATTGTACTAAAAGAACTTTAAGAAAGTCCCTTCCAAATCAATTGATTTTATGACGTTACACTTCCCAGTGATAAACGTTGGAGCTACATGCTTTGTCCTACCAAGTTATATAACTAGATGCTACAAGAAATCAAAAACTTCAATGGAAAGTACCATCAGTTTAGAGACTATTTTTATCCAAAATTTTTATTTAAACTTTTCATTTGAATATGTATGGAAATGGAAGTCTGGGAAATTGAATTGGCAAGATAAATGAAGGTTGATCCCTCTGTAAACGATGATCTTCACATTTATATATAAACTTTTTATGTGTGCATTTGATAGCATACATATATATGAGGTCATAACAAATAAATAGTCTCCAGTGATTATTCTTTGTCACTTTTGTGTCACGGTTTAGTTGTAGACCATGAACAACTTTAGGCTAAGATTAGCTGTAATGGAAGAGGAAACCTATAGAGAAGTGGAATGTTTTCCCTGTCTAGAGCATAAGCTTAATAAAATCAGCTCTTATTTTTTTTAACTCTTTAACTCCTGTTGCTCTTTCAGTCACTGTTGATTTCGCTGGATACTGTCCTGTGTCAAATGAGGAAGTAACTTTTAGAGACACCAGGTGTTTAATGTTCATGTGATGAAGAGTGATTTTGTTCTATTCTGACAAAAGAGATCAGTATGAATGTTGCTGTTAATAATCATCCCACTCAAGGGTGTCAGAAATTGCTACATGTCATTCTTGATCTAGATTAAATTAGAGGATCCCAGAAAAAGCTGACTGTGAAGTTCTTTTTTTCAGGAGTCTTTTCTTATTCCTCTTAGTCCACTTAGATCCTTTCTGGATTCACTCAGAATTTGGCATGGCACTGATGACTTACAGTAGTTTCATGAATACAAGCCGCACGGAGTATAAGCCGCACCCCCGGTGCCTCGACAATGTTGCTGTCTTTGTCAATAGATAAGCCGCACCCCGAATATTAGCCGCACTTTCGTTCGTCGTGAGAATCCGTGTGCAGCTTTCACAAATTGGCCAATTAGTAACAGGATCGCGGCATAGCGGGGTTTACTGGCTCGGGGCGGGGCCAGGAAGGCTCGGCCCGCTCATGGTTGCCGACGGGGCCGGGTGGCCCAGCTCAGCGCCACGGCTCGGCGGGGCTGGCCGGGTGGTGCTGCCGCCGCCGCCGGGCTCGCTGGCCCCCCTCTCCCGTCAGCACCGCCCCGCTGCCGCGTTCGCTCGCCCGGCTGGCAGGGCTGCCGCCGCCGGGCTCGCCGCCCGCCCCGCTGCCGCTTTCGCTCGCCCCGCTGCCGCTTTCGCTCGCCCTGCGCCGCGCCTCGCGAGCGCCACGCCCGCCCCGCGCCGCGCCCGCCCCGCCCCGCGGCGCTTTCAGGAGCGGCGCTTTCGCTCGCGGCGCTTTCGCTCGCCGAGTGCCGCTTTCGCGAGCGGCGCTTTCGCTCGCCGAGCGCCGCTTTCGCGAGCGCCGCTTTCGCGAGCGCCGCTTTCGCTCGCCCCGCCGGCAGGGCTGCCGCCGCCGCCACCAGGCTCGCCGGCCGCCCCCTCCCGTCTGCACCGCCGCCGCGTTTCCTCGCCCTGGCCGGCACTGCAGGCCCCCGCACTGCCGGGCTCCCCCACGCTGCTGGCCCCGATTCTGCTGGGCTTCCCCTGCTGCCAGGCAGCCCCACCCGTCGGCCTTCCTGCTTCTGCCATGCTCCCCTGCACTGCTAGCCCCAGTTCTCCCAGGGTCCCCCGCCATGCTGGCTCAGGCTCTGCCGCCCTCCCTGCCCCGCCCTGCTGGCTCAGGCTCTGCCGCCCGCCCCCCACACTGCTGGCCCCGCCTCTGCCAGGCTTTCCCACCTCTGCCGGGGCCGGCCGGGCTCCAGCTTGGCTTGGGGCTGCCGCGGGCTCTCACTTCCGTGTTGGCAGCTTTTAGAATTTTGTTAATAGATTAGCCGCCCCGGAACATTAGCCGCACTTCCGGGTTTCCACCAAAATTTTGGTCAAATTGGTGCGGCTTGTATTCGTGAAATTACTGTATTTGTGTCCCATTCCCTGCTTACTTCCTTCTCCAAGGTCTATTCAAGCCAGATGCCTGAACACCAGATGGCGGCATTTGTTTGTAAAACTAAATTGTCCTCATTTTACACAAAATGTGCTTTCTAGCTTTCCAGCTTCCCAGGAGCTTACTAACTATGACAGTCTTGCTGTGAGCTGTAGTATCCAGTTAAGCCTTGAGAATGGCTCTGTGGCAGGCTGCTAAACAGACGGCAAAGTGAGAAGCCTGAGCGTCTCAATTCTGCACAGTTCATCATGAAAACATTTTTGGAGCTCAGCAGCTTTCTATTCTCAGCAGCATCATTATTTCCAGGTTTATGACTTCTTAGATAATCCAACCTGTTGTGTCGATGGGATTACAAATGAAAAGTGTATCTGTCTGTATGTGTAGTACTGACTGTACTACAGTCTGTCTGTAAGAATTTAAATTCATAGCAGATAATCTTCAGTTCCATAAATAGGTCTGCAGTAAACTATTTTCAGTGATACTCAGCATATTATTATGATCTGACCTTTCTTAAATATATATCTCTGTCTGTTGAACTAATTGGATAATTTCTTCTTGCATGCTTTCAATTAAGTATTTATAGTTCATATTCAGTAACAGGAACCTTCTTTCTACTTCAGGACAATATTCCTATTCATTGTTGTCCATTACTATATGTGTTTATTTAGTGAGGAATTTTGTTTATCTTTTAAGGTGCTGGGACAGTTAAGAAACAGTAAAAATTTCTTCTTGGGCATTGCCTGGGGTTCTGTGTTTAGGTTTATTGTTATTATCATGCATTTTTAAATTCTTATGAAAATACCAAGAATTTCTTCTTGAAACCTGAAAATGTTAATTATGTGTAATTTTGTCATTCTGTGTACTGTCTTGTAACTTAATATTTAAAAGCTGAATATATGTGCTAACACATTGTTCATTAAATTCTGTTCCTGCTAGAATAATGGTAGATTCTTTTTTTAACCAGGCCTTCATCTTATTGTACTTGTTTATTGATACAGTAGGTAATTGTCCATGCTAGGCAGTAGTTCAGTTGGTAAACTGCAACTTGTTTTCTGTATTATTCTGTAATTGGGCACAGAAAGCACTAAATTTCTGTGCTCAAAATGGAACTTTTTATGCTTCTCCAAAATCTTTTTATACTAATTTGGATCTTCTTCTCTTGAATAGTGTTGGCATAATCTTTTGCAATATTTTTATAGGTTGATTTTTAAATTAAAAATCCTTTATCAATATAGGCAATATGTGAAGACACTTGATGGCACTTCTCAGAGCTTTGAAGTTCACATCAGGTCCTCTCTCTGAGTATCACTAAGTCTAAAATGGCATGTGCAAGCAAGCTTTCTGTTTTTAATTTAAATTTAATGTTTAAATTGCAAAAGGCTTGTAATAATCCTTAGGTATATAAAAATATTTCAGCTTTGCCTTAAAAAGCAGCAGTAGGGATTTCCTTGGGAGATCATTTGGATTCACTGTTGAAAGCATCAGGTGCATGATGCACTGTTTTAACAGCTTCTCTTGCTTTGTACATTTCAGGATGTAGTATTTAAGCATGATTTATAAAAAAACGCCAGCATTGAAAGTCCAGAAGTCTACTTGTCAAGAGACAACATTTCAACATAGTGGTTAGTAATCAGGGTTTCAGTTTACACTTTGAAACACATTTTCTTTG
Source organism: Catharus ustulatus (assembly GCF_009819885.2). Taxonomy (NCBI): domain Eukaryota; kingdom Metazoa; phylum Chordata; class Aves; order Passeriformes; family Turdidae; genus Catharus; species Catharus ustulatus. The sequence continues at coordinate 46,557,133 of NC_046262.2, read as the reverse complement.
GGGCCACTAAACTTCATAGAATGGTTCAGCACATAATAAAAGAAAATTGGATCAGTAATATGTATATGGTTTTATGATTTAAGATTTGAGCTAGTTGTACATATTTCTGTTACATACACATACTTTTATAGGATGATATTCAACTGATAATCTCCTTTATTATTCTGTCTTCCACATCTCTCCTGTTTGCAAGTAAAAAGAATTATTAAGAGTTATTTTGAAATAAAGATCTAAAATTGAAGAAAAATAGGTAGTCTGTTATTTTTAAGACATTTTTTATAAGAGGCAATCATGCTCCCAGTCTCTTATTCAGAATTAGGTACTGTAGTGAAAGTGGGTTTTTTAAATTTTTGTCAAGAAACTCTGGTCAAAGTAGAGGGCAATAGAAAGGTTAACCAATCTAACCTTAATGGGAAGGTTAAACCATCTAACCTAAGATATGTAACAGGTTTGAAACATCCAGAAAAAAGAAGTTCTGAATTTAAAATTTTTTGTGGTTCTGAAGAATAATTATCTATTGATAAAAACTTGATCTAAGGGAAAAATTTAATATTTGGCATTCAGAAATTATATTATATTTATAATTACAATAATTTCACAACTATAAGGCGCACCTTTTTGACTAAAATTTCCCCCTGAACCCAGAAGTGCGCCTTATAGTCTGGTGCGCCTTATGTAATAGACAAAGTTGCGAAAGTTGCCAAACCGGAGGTGTGAGCTGCAATGAGGGGGCGGTACCGCAGGAGCACTGAGTCGTGGGTGGGGGTGGGAACAGGTGACCATGGCCAACAGGAGCTGCGTGGGGAGGGAGGGAGCCAGCGCCGTCCCTGCCTGGGCGGAACAAGAAACCGGGTGCTACCGCCCCCTGGCCCAGGCGCGGGGAAAATGAGAAGCCGGGCGATGCCGGCCCTGGCCCAGGGGAAACAAGAAGCCGACCGGCACCAGCCCTGGCCTGGGCACGGGGGGAATGAGAAGTGCAAACCCGCAATGGCCCCGAGCCGAGCAGAGGCTACCCGGCAGCGGCATCGGGGCAGCAGTGGCACGGCGCGAGCCTGCCAGCATCGGGGCAGCGACAGTGCAGCGCTAGCCTGCCGGCTTCGGGCCAGCAGTGACACAGTCTGGGTGGCTGGGGGAAAGCGCCGTGGCAGCGTGGCCCGGGTGGCTGGGGGAAAGTGCGGTGGTACATCCCGGGTGGCAGGGGAAAGCTGCCGACATCGGGGCAGTGGCGACGTGAGGGAAAAGCCCGGGGGGGCACGTGCCTCCCAGAGCGGCACGCGGCTCCTGGAACGCTGGGGCAGCACAGAGCTCCCGGAGCTGCACGGGGCTGCCGCAGAAGCCGCGAGCCATGGCAACCCCATGCCCCACCTTGCCAGCTGGCACCGAGGGCGGGCGGGAGTGCCGGACCCCGTGCACGGGGAGGACGCTTGGGGCTGCGTTTAAAGGCTACACCAATCTGTGAAAAATGTTTGCAAATTGAGCACCTGCCAGTAAACTCCACAACCGCAGGATTCTGTTACTAATCATTACTTTGTTGCATGCGGCACAGATCTTCGCGCAAAAAAAAAAAGTGTACCTTATAGTCTGGTGCGCCTTATATAATGTACAAAGTTGCAAAATTTGCCGACTCCCGGAGGTGCGCCTTATAGTCTGGTGTGCCTTATGGTTGTGAAATTACTGTATATATTATATTTATGCAGTATCATACACAAACTTGAATAATTTACCTCTCTTTCAAAATGGAAATAGAAATGAAACAACTAATTTCTTCAAATACTGTAAGTTAAATAAATCAGCAGTGCTGGAGGTGGAAGGTAGCAATGGTTTTTACCAGCCTTGCTTTATTGGGTGGAGTATGACTTGGAGACTTCTGCTGATTTCAAGTGTCTAGTACAGGGCTGTTTTCGATGTATGCTGAACACACTTGATAATACAGAGATTTTTCTATTATTGCTGAGTAGGGCTTACACAGAGCCTTTCTGCTGTTCATACTGCCGCACTGGTGGGGAAGTTGGGGGAAACTGGGAGGAGACACAGCCAGGACAGGTGGCCCAAACTGACTGAAGGGATATTCCAGACCATATGGCATCATGGTCAGTATATAAAGTGTGGGGAAGAAAGAAGGTGGTTGTGTCTGGAGTGATGACCTTTGTTTTCCCAAGTAATAGTAATGTGTGATGGGGTCCTGCTCTCTTGAAGATGGCTGAACACCTGCCTACCATTGGAAGATATGAATTAATTGTTCGTTTTGCTTTGCTTGTGTGAAGAGATTTTACTTTCGCTGTTAAACTGTCTGTCTGTCAACCCATGAGTTGCATGGTTTTTACCCTCCCAACTTTCTCCTCAGTCCTACTGGTACAGGAGTGAGCAAGTGGCTGGCTGGAGTTTGATTGCTGGCTGGGGTGCAACTATGACAGAGACCCAGATAAAGGGCATGACTGGAACGAACCCGTCTGAAGTGGTTTGCCACAATGCTTTTTCTCTGTTGGAGAGAAGCAATGGGAGATAAAGGAGCAAGTAAGAGGGCTTCTCATCCACTTAAGGCTTTCCTACTGAAACTAAGAAAATCAAGAATACTTCTAATTCCTCTCGGTTTTCTTTTGATGGTAGTATTGAGCTGTGACAAAAGGAACTGCCATTTGCTGCATAACATCTTGAAGCTGAAGCAGCTCTAAGGTCAAAGATCCTAACCCTGGTCTGAGAGAAAGCTCTTCAGACTTGCATGAAGAAGGAACAGCAGCCTTGTGATTTCACTTGGTTTAACTGACTACCTTCTCCAACCCATACAGCATAGATGTATATGGAGATCACTAGCATATCAGTCTGCATCTCGGTTTGATGGGATACACAGCTTCTTGTTCTTCTGTCCTGTGTGATCTAAGGCTCTTTAATTCTTAACAAGTTTTCAGTTTTAGTTTTTTAAGAGGGAGTCCTGGGAAGACTTTCTTATCCTGAGAATGGTCTTTTTGATGATTACCTGCTGAACCATTGAAAGGGACCATTTTATAAATTCCTTGCTTGGTTTTATGAGAAAAACTTGTCATTATCTGTATAAATCTTAGGTAATTTTTTCATACAGTTTTCTTTAAAAGATACTGTGACAACAAAAAGGCTGCCAAGGGTTTCCTTTGAACTGTGGTCTAGAATTTATTGAGAAAAGGTAGAATTTATTGGCAGAGGTAGATAGGAAAATTAATTAGCATAATCCTGTTTTCCATGGTTTTATAATTTCTGTTGCTTGCATATCTTATTTGCTGTTGGGATAATTAGTATTGGAAAAACAGTTTTTCCTCTAGTACTCATTTAATGAACTGGAATTAACAAAAACTTCTAAAATATTGTCTGATTTACCTTTGTTAGCAAAACTTGCTGAAGAATGAGAAAAATCAAGAAGAAATGATTCTTCACTTCCTCCTGGATCTCTCTAGTCAGTGTGGTGTCTCATTTCCCTGTACGGCAAGCGGGACATCTTTTGAGATAACATCTTCCCTTCATACCATTCAGGATGATTCAGCTGTGAATATGACATCTCTTTGGGATGATGTGAGATTGCATCTTCGACAATTTTTAGTAAATAGACTGCAAAGTCAGGAAGAAACAAACATTAATGCTTTGCAACAACAAATGGAGTTTAAAACTCAGTGTGTACAGCAGCTTTTGTTTCTTTATCCCAAATCAGAAGTCTTATTGAAGTATCAAAATCTGCAGAATAAACTGGTTAGTGATCTTCTGCAGAACTGTATTTTGTCTAGTTGTGGTGAAACAAATTTTGATAAGGTGGTTCATGGTTATCAAAGTTCTATACCCAGATTGTGCGCAATGATAAAAGAAGATTTGTACATACTAAGTGGAACTATTGGTCCATCTTCGTCATTAAAGTTTATTAATGAAACCTACCTGGATACCATCACTGAAGAAATGACTGTTCTTCTTGAAAGACTTTGTGAGCTGCAGTTCAAAGAAAATGCTCTACACATAATTAAAGCAAATAAGATTTCAAAGAAGCATGGAGGAACAGTTCACACTGTGGGTTAGTACTCTTATTTTATGTTCTTTGTCGTTAGATATTATTTTAATTATACTACCTTTTTTTTTATAATATATATGATTATTTTCTGTGGAGAGACCCAAAATTAGTAATTACAGCTTTATATTTTAAAGATATTACTGCAGTTGAATTCTAGACTGTGTCAGAACTGCGGTGCAGAATTAGGAGAGAGTAACTCACATAATTTAACAAAACCCTATTATAATCCATTGGATAATATTGTCATGTCATAGTAATTTTTTTTAGCCTGTTTTACTCCAGCTGCTGAAATATGTACTACAATAAGAACTATTTAATCCAGATTTAAATAAATACAAACTCTTCAATCTTCTACTTTTTTTCTTTTTGGTCAGACATTTAAATGAGTTTATAGGAAAGACTGTACAGTTATGTGTCCATGAAACAGATACTGATTCACACATCAGAGCTGACCCAAAAGATTACTATGCAGATTTATATTCTCAAACTAAGAAATAAACAAAAAAACCCATTTACATTTTCTTGTTTTGTGAAAGTACAGCAAGTTAGAGTTAATACCACCTGGTAATTTCTTGTTCCAAGAAATGTCAAGCAGCAAAGGAATCTGTTATAGATGTAGTATTTTCTATAATATTTTCTTTTTGCTTTTTTAAAGTCTGACATGCTAATTTCCAAAGAGAAGGACCAATGCTTTGGAAAAAATAATACAGAATAGAAACTTCCATAACATAATTGCACAATTGTATGCAATTGCTTTTTCAGTGCAATGTTTTGAACATACATCTCTGCAGGAACTGTTTCTTTAAAGCATAGCTTTCCATAAAGTGATTTACAGACAGATACTCTTAAGAGTTTAGAATTATGTGAAAAATACAAAAACAAAAGATCTTTGAATTGTGCAGCATAGAGAAAGAATTAGTGAGGTGATGATTTGTCAGGTCCCTACAGAAGAAAATTACACCCTTCTGAGTTTAAAATCAGCATATGTGTTAGTGTAAGTCAACTAAAAATTCCGGTGGAAGAAATGCAAAGATAATTCTTCAACAGGAACTGAAATATCGAGGAATTTCGGAGCATGTGAAAGACAAGGAAAAGGCATGCAGACACGTGAGAAGTTCAGTGTATATACTTGCTAGTGGAATGCGGTGTTGGTGGGAAACAATGAAAAGAAATTGTGTCAGAGTACTGTTAAGATATGAAATAACAAGAAATGTGTTTTTGAATTCCATACTGAGATATAAGTTATCAGTGAAAGGATTTACTGACAAAAAAAATTACCTGTAGTGAACAGAAGTTTGTAACCTAATTTTTCTTTCATTCTCAAAACAGCTCATGAAAATGGGGAAGTTCAGTTATCTCCATTTTACATCTAAAACATGGAGTTTAATGTGATCACAAACATGTCTCTCTGAAAAATCATACTTTAACTCTGTATTACAAGATGGAAGAAAACAGTCATTCAATCTATTAATACATACTTCCTCTGCTTAGTTTTTGTTTTTGCCATAGGATGTGACTTTGCATGTTTTTGTGCCAATACATCTGTCAGTACAGATTTCCAGCTCACCTTTCTGTTGTACAGTCAAAAATACAGAGGAAGGTGAAAACAAAGTAAATCTTAGGACTTGTTTGTAACTTTAAAACATTTCCTGCAAATAATTAAAATACTTTTCTATGTCATAAATATTAGACTACATTTTAATTTTCATTGAAAATTCATTAAATGTCAGGTTTCAGATGCAGCAGCAGTCTCCTTAGTACCATAAAATGTGTTTAGAATTGATGTTCATTTATATCGTTCAGTTCTCAGGATTGCATTCATCACAGGGGCTGTCATAGTTGTGCCTTCATGTTATTTTACTTCAAGAAGTTAGTATGGGAAGTAGGTATTGAGTTGCCTACTGGTTTCCTGTTATTCCTACTAGTTTTCTGCAGAAAACTGCTCTTACAAACTTCAGGCAGGGAAACCATAAGGCACCAATAGTGAAATCAGGAATCAGAGGGCTAAAACAAAATATGAGGTCAGAGTTGTGAAGTTTTGAGGGATTTTGGTTTTGGGATTTTGTTATTTCTTTTTTTTTTCATATTCTGGATGTGTCATAGCCTATTATTTAGTATTATTCATCAATTCATGCAAAAAAAATCCTGGTATCATAACTCAAACAGTTATTACTGAGTAATTTATTTGTATATGAGGTCATATGTGAAGAATTTTTTGGAAAGAGATTTCTCTCCTATAAATGTATGAATATACTACATTTGTACCACACTAAGTTATATAAATGCATTTTTTTCCTTTGGAATTAAAATGTTCACAAGGCATCACAAGGCAGTTTGTTCACAGTGCAATAACTATGTGGGAGATATTTTAAGAGATGTGGAATGGTGGATAAATTCTTAATGTCAAGTCACTTTTCCTCTTGGAACTCTTAAAATCTGGTACTTGGTTGCCCGTTTCTTAATGTCAAGTGACTTTGTCTGCTTGGAACTCATAAATTCTGGTACTTTCTTGCACTCCAACAAATTAGAGTGCAAATTTATTTTTACATAGGTTAGGTTGAAAGACAGTTTTAATAGATTACCTTGGCAGTGATACCTGGTTTGCCAAGTTATCAGAAGAACCTCGTGCATAATTATGAAGGGAAGGATAGAATGGGAAGGCTTTTTTTCTTAGCTGAAAGACAGATGTTTTTCTTATTTTTTGATGTATGTTGCCTCTGCCCTCTGGGAACCCTCAAACCAGCACATTTCAAAATATGAAAATAATTTAATCTACAGCATTGTGTTGGGACTGTTATCCCAGATGTGATAGAAGGGTTTGTATTTGCTTAGTCCATCCTCACGGTAATGTGGTTTTTAGTTACAGTAATTTCACGAATACGAGCCGCACTGAGTATAAGCCACATTGCCGGGTGTTGGCAAACATTTTGTTCTTTATCCATAAATAAGCCACACCTGAGTATAAGCCACTCTGTCATTCACAGGGAGGACCCGTGTGCAGCAAAGTTGCCAAATAGTAACAGAATCGCGGCAGGGCAGAGTTTACTGGCTCGGCTCGGGCCATGAGGGCTCGGGGCTGCTGACAGGGCTGGGTGGCCCAGCTCGGCGCTACCGCTTGGTGGGGCCGCTCGGGGCCGGCTACCGCTGCCGCTGGGCTCACTCGCCCCGGCCCGGCGCTGCCCCGCGGTGGCAGGGGTGGCACAGAGCCCGCCGGCACCCACAGCGGCAGTGGGAAGCAAGGATGGAGCCACCCCCCTCCTGCAGCGGCGGCACACGGGGACGGGAGCCCCCCGAGCCATGGGGCCAGCAGGAGAGAGCCTCCTGCCTCCCACCCGAGCCGCGAGGCCAGCAGGAGGGAGCTGCCCTGCCTTCTCCACCCCCTGTGCTGCCTGGATTGAGCCAACTACACCCACTGTGCAACAGAGTAACCAATTTGTAACAACTGCGTAAATGCAGGGTTTTACTGGCAGGTGCTCCACTTTGCAGTTTGCACTGACTCAGTTTGCACTCCTGAGGTTGAAAATGTCAGAAAATTATTCACATATTGACCACTCCTGAGTATAAGCCGCATTTCTGATGTGGGAGCAAAATTTTGGTCAAAACGGTGCGGCTTGTATTTGTGAAATTGCTGTAATTTGTTGTGGGTTTTTTTCATAAGAACTGCTGTAATTGATCCTACTGTACAGCATAGGAAAAAAAATAACTGAAGATAATAAAGCAGTGCCAGAACCTCAGAAAACTTTCTATAGACAGCCTATTTCTTTTGGGAAAATAGAGATGTTGTATAATAAACTTTAACAATGTTATCTTTAAAATATTGCATATATAATAATCTAATTATGAAGTAAGGAATTAGCGTTTTTGTTTTCATTCTGTACTAGAGCAGTTATTTGTGAAGTACTCTAAAGAGGTTGTTTCCATTTATCAGTACCTAGGAAGTGTGTGGCTTGACAGAGAAGGTGTCAAAATGGCATGTGAAAAGAGGCAGATTTTGGAACTCAGTGTCCTCTGTTGCCAGCCCTAGTGGAGGCAGGTGGTTTTATGTTACTTGATTCTCTTACCTGTTAGATCTGTACCTCATTACCTTTAACCTATGTACTGCATTCAGCCAATAGTATTTGGGCTGTTATGATAGGAGGTTTTTATATAACATTATTTATAGTTTCTCTGTGTATTCTCAGAACACAATCAGTGTTTCCCACTTGCTATAATATGCAAGGAATGTTTCCCAACCCACTCCCTCAAGTTGATTTAGTTATTAGTAGGATTTTTTTGTTTCAGACTTTCTATCATATTAATAATTTGCATCTTTCAAAAGATTATGTAATGTTGTGGTATTTAAAAGTATACCAAAAATATCAAATTGACAATACTTAGCATGGAAAGAATCACAGCTGGCTTTCAGGTAATCTCTTACAATTTCTTCCTTTGATTTCCAATGTGGTATTTCTCAGAAATTATTTGCTATAAGTCTCTGTACTGTAGTTTTACCTTTTGAACCTTTTTTGTGTTCCTTTGTTTGCAAAAATGTTAAGCTAATTTAATCAGGCATGACTAACCTGTATTAATTTGTCATCTGTTAGATGCATAAACAGCTACTCTTATATATGATAAGACATCTGCCAAAGAAACTTAAAGCCCATAGAATTATGAACAGTTTATGTAATAGTGGAAGGTTTCCTTTGGCTTTGTTTATATAGTTTTTGTATATAGACAGAGTATAAATATTTATGTAGACTAATTAGCTGTTTCTTAAAAATTTCCAGTGGTCAAAATGAAACTGAGATTAGAGCTTTATTTTTTCCTGACATATTCAAATTGATTAATATTTTTAGATTTTTCAGAGACCCCTAAACACTTATAATAATAACTGAGCTTTGTTTTTAAAATCTGAGGCAATAGATATTGTGTTGCTAAATATCAGTTATTCATTATTTTTAAGAGAAATATCAAAGTGGAAGTAAACGAAAGTGATTCTGGTTTGACCAAGCACATTTTTAGCTAGAAAATAGTTAAAATACTTTCATAGATAACCTTTAATATTAATGTATTACACTTTTACCACAGTATATATCATTGTAGTTAGATGTCCAGTAGGCTTCCTTTCTCTTTTCTTTCTCCAAAATATAAACCAGAATATAATTTTCTTTCTCCAGAATATAATATGTTTTATATATATTATCTTTAAATGTTCATGAGTTCCTATAGAATATATTGTGTTTGTGGAACACCTAAAATGAAGGTGGCATATATAGCTAATCTTGAATAGAAGGATGCAGTACCATTTATAGGAGCTGCATTTGTGCAGTGTAGTTGAGAGAAAGAAGAAAAAAAGGCTCTGGAGTAACTTGTTGAAGTGAAGACAACTTTGGGATGTTAAAGTACTTGGTGAGGAAAACCTGTTTTAGGCTCACATATATTCTCAGCAATTTGCTGAAGAGCTAACTTGAGATATGAGTTTTGGTTTTGCATATTTAACTTAAATTTTTTCTACTGTGTTTATTTGCGTATGGTTTTATTCCCTCTAGTTTGTAATTTCCTCTTTTTGAAATTAAGAACTTTAGTTTCAGGCTTGTTTTTATCCTTCTGTATAATTTGCATTCATTTGGTTTGTGATCTCAGTAGCCACCATTATGGCCTACTGTGATTTTTGTCTTTTCTAGCAAAAATATACCTAAAATGGTATTAATACTTCCTGATTTAGTGACTGCATGATTTAAAATACCCTAACTCTTCACATATGGGAATAATTTCAATACCTTTAATTACTGAAACTTTAATTTAGTAGTTCCATTTATATCTGGAAATTAAAGAGTTCTCAACTTGGATTCATGTATTTATATCTTTGCAACTGTTTTGATATTTCTCTACAGATAACAATTTATTGCAGATAATTTACAGTATTTGTGCTGTACTTATGATTGGTTTTCCGCTATGTTTTCTTCAGGAGTCCACTATCTGTTTGGTTTTTTTTTACAAGTACGAGGGTGAAATAAAACAAGATACAGAAAACAAGATGCAGAAAGAATGGTACCTCTGTGCAGGTCACCATTGCAGCTACTGACCCTTTGAGCTGCTCTGCACATATATTTGCAGAATTGTAAGGATTGGAAGGGACCTGAAAGATCACCTATTTCCAGCTCCCTTATCACAGGCAAGAACATCTTCCACTAGACCAGGTTTCTCAGCGTCCCATCCAATCTGGCCTTGAACACTTCCAGGGATGGGGCATCCACAGCTTCTCTGGACAACCTATTGCAGTGTGTCATCATCCTCACAATCAAGAATTCGATCCTAAAATCTAATCTAAATCTACCCTCTTTCAATTTGAAGCCATCTCCCCTTGTCCTGTCAAACTGCCCTAGTCTCCTGTTCTTCTGTAGCCCCTTTAGGTACTAGAGAGGGCCCTAATGTCTCACTGCTCTGTTCTCCATGCTGAACAAACTCAGCTATCTCAGCCTGTCTTCAGATACTGTGAGGTGTGGCACAATCATCCCCATACCTTACACAGGTGGGAATAAAAACCATGGTTTCTATCCATGAACGAGGGGAACTAACAGGTGTCAAGTAAAACTATAGCACTTCTCTCTTTTGCATACGTAACTACCACAGACTACGCAAATTAACAGCAGCAAAAATGTTACTACACAGGGATTGAGTAAAAATGCAGATACAATCATTAGTTGTTTTGCTTTCTATATTGCTGAGATTGCTAAATTTTTATTGTGAACCAGTCAATGTTGAGATATTCAATAGGTTTGTCACGTATTTAAAATAATGAAACAAATAGTGCTGGTGGGAATTTAAAATATGAAGTTGAAATTGATAATCAGTGGACATACTGGTTGATATGATACAGATTTCTGCAGTTTTCTGTCTTCCTTGGGAATCCTATAAAATTTCGACAGGCATATCAAGATCCCATTACTCAGGGGAAACAAAACAAATATCCTTAAATGTAATACCAGAAATAATGTATTTTATAGCTTCTTTGTCACATATTACTTATTTCTTATCCTTGCAAGTATTGTATTTGATTTCTTCTACACAACTACATTAAATGAAAATATGAATAATACTGAGAAGAAGATAAAATCGTCTGTTTGAACATGCAGAGTTGAAGTTTTAAGAAAATGGAAGTACACTCTTAAAGGCTATATGAACATAATATCCCTAGGACCACACATGTGTTTCAATTGCGAGAATGACATTTCATAAATATTACAAAAGCAATAAGCTTGTTAGGTTTTAAGCTTATAGTAGGGTGAAAGATACCAGTATCTAAATTACTGACATGTCAGATGAACTGGCATAATTTCAAAGTGGGTAGTGTACCTGAAGACATTCCATCTTTTTAGAGCATCTTTTTGCTTGAAATTGCGTTTTAAGCCTAAATTATGACAACGGGCAATGAAATTTCCGTACTTACTCTTTGCCATATTGAAAATATGCCTATTCCAAAATTTTATTATCTGGTTATTTATTTATTTATTAAACTTTGCTTTTGCAATTATTTAAGTATTTTTAAAGCAGGAAATTCTTGATGATCTTTTGGTTTGTATTTTTTAAGACTGTTACATTCTAATGAAGTTCTTCCACTTCATATTTTTAAACAAGTATTCAAATCTATTCAGAATTCTTCAGAGATTGAAAGGCACATGGTTTCATTCTTGTTTTTCTTTTTTTTAAAAAATGTTTCACAATGGGCTAATTACTTTCCTTTGTGTTTTCACAGCATACCTGCATTTTCTTCCTCAGAATGGAGAGAACATTTAACTCACTGTGGTCTCTAATCATTGCATTCTCCTCCCAAGTGTAAAAGATGAAAACTGATTTACTCTATAGTCTGACATTTTGTGAATGTTCAGAAGTCAATTTGACATTTATATACTGTAGTTTCCTCTTTAATAGTAAAAAGTGACAAAATCTGAGGGACAATTATCATGAAAGTCTCTCTTACTTCAGAATATGGGCCTGCATGAAGAAGACTGAGTAAGACTTTGGCAGATTAGAGAACACTTCAAAAATGTCTTTAAAATATGCTTCTGCAGAATTGATTCAAAGAAAGTTGTTGCAGGAGTGTTTTGGTTTAAAGGGACAGTATTGCTAGGAAAAGGAAATTCAGGAATTCTCAGGCAAAAAGGTATGGGTTTGGAATAACAGTTCTTTACTGATACATTTACAAGACAAACAAAAACAGCATCAACTATATGAAAGAAAAAAAAAAACAAAACAGTGACAGAATAGAACAAAACTCAGTCTCAGTCTTTTTTTCCAGTCACAGATGCCCTCCTCGTCCGCACAGTTGCGATGGAGCAGGGCAGGCAACTTTTCAGTCGCGGCTGCTGCAGGAGCAGGGGAGCGAGGCGGCAGCGCTATCCCAGGTGGGAGAAGGGTGAGGGAAGAACTTGCTCACCGTGGGCGTCCTGGTTTTCAACGTTTTTCTCAGAAGCAGGAAGCTTTAGCAGTCAGAGTCCAGGGGGCCTGATCCCACCACGGAGAAAAAACAACCTCTCTCTCCAAGGTCGGCCGGTGAGCTGCCAGTGTCCGCCTACCTGCCGAAGGACAAAAGCAGCACTCCACTGTCCACAATCAAGAAAATCAGGGCCATCCCAGCCATCCTTTTGTCTTGAGCACTTAACGGCTAAAAGGGGAGCCACCTCGGTCAACTTAACATAATAATGGGAAAAATTTCTAAACCTCCCCCAGCCCATAACAAGGAGTCTTTTCAATATGTCCATTTGCCATCATTAACTACAAGTTAACGAGATGGTCTTGACTGATATTTATCAAGAAGGACAACCTCTTCTGACACAAAAATTGTACAGTAAAAAGTCAAAATTATTTTAGTTGCAATAGTTTGTTTTGAAAAATAATATATAGGTGGTTAGATTAGGGAACAGTGTCATGCCCACAAGATAGTTGTAACATATTAAACTAGAATGTTAATATTCTTTTCAATGAGGCTTAGTGTCATAATTTTAAAAAATGCCTCTGTCTTCAGTCAATGGGCCACTGTATATACACTGAGTTTTTGAAAAACACAACTTTTGGTCATTTTATTAGTACTTTTCACTATCTTTACTGAACAGAGCAAGATGATGGATATATGCTGGTCTATCTGGCCTAGAGAGAATAAGGATGGTTAAAAACCAGTCCAACTTCTTAATTACAAATCTAGCACATAATGCCCAGAAATATTGTGGACTGTGGACTGTCTGAAATTAGATCAGTTACTAGTCTCAGATTTTCCAGAAGAGTTTCCTTTGCCTCAGTAGATTCACATGCTGATCATCCTCTGGCTAAGAGCCAGATCTTTGTACTCTAGCACAAGGCACAGTGTACTCATTTTCTCTTCACATGCTGGGAAATTCCAGCAATTTCTGTAACACAGAAATTATATGTTTTGTTATGCCCCATGCTGTCAGCTCATGCATAAAGAAGTGTTTTAATTATGTAATCTCAGCTCAGTGCATGGCAACTTGTGTCTTTACTGACACATGTGATTAATCCTTCTTTTGTATATTAGTCTTTCTACAAAATATTTGTTTAAAAATTACGAATTTTGAAACATTTCTCTAAATGTTGTTAAATGGCAGTGTCTGCCCTCTTTCCTATCTGTGTAGACTTATTTTTGATGTTTGTATTCCTTGGAAAAATAATCATGAGATCTTTGTGGTGACTTTGCCTAACTGGGGTTTTGAAATACAAAGGCGCAGCAAGCAAAAATTTTTTTAGCTGATTTGAACAAATTAGAGCTGGCTCTGTTTATATCTTGGAGTAAGAGAAGCAGAAATGACATAGACATTTAAATCTATTTTTAAGGAAATACGTAGTATCTAATATCATGCATATTCCTTCCTACAGAAAAGAATGATCAACGTGTGATAGAAATTACTGATTGCTTGAAGGTTCCTAACAATCTAATCTGCATAGAGTAATTTCACGCCTGTAAGGTGCACCCTTTTGACTAAAGTTTTGGTCCGAATCCAGAAGTGCGCTTTATAGTCCGGTGCGCCTTATATGATGTACAAAGTTGTGAAATTTGCCAACCTGGAAGTGCGAGCCGTTAGCCGAGCCGCAATGGGGGGCGGCGACACGGGAGTGCCGAGCCATGAGCAGGGCCGGGAGCGGGCGGCTGCAGCTGGCAGGAATCGCACGGGATGGGCAGGACCGGGCAGCCCCCAGCCAGCAGGAGCCGCACGGGGTAGGCAGGACCGGGTGGCCCCCGGCCAGCAGAAGTCACATGGGGTGGGTGGGACCAGGCAGCCACAGGCAGCCCCCGGCCAGCAGGATCTACACGGGGTGGGCGGGACCAGGCGGCTGCGGACAGCCCCTGGCCAACAGGAGCCAAACAGGGAGGGAGGGAGTGGGCGGCCCCATGCCACAGGCGTCCCTGAGCCGCCCAAGTCGCAGGTGGTCCTGCACCACCCCAAACCACGTGCGGCCCCGAGCCCTGCCTCGCCAGTTGGGGGCGGGCGGGAGTACCAGGGCCTGCGCACAGGGAGGATGCTTGGGGCTACATTTAAAGGCTACACCAATCTGTGAAAAATGTTTACAAATTGAGCACGTGCCAGTAAACTCCACGATTGCGAGATTCTGTTACTAATTCATTACTTCGTTGTGCAAGGCATGAATCTTTGCTGCAAAAAAAAGGTGCCCTTTATAGTCCAGTACGCCTTATATAGTGTAGAAAATTGCGACATTTACTGACTCCCGGAGGTGTGCCTTATAATCCGGTGCACCTTATAGTCGTGAATTTACTATAGTTCCAGTGTAATGAACCAATCTATAAGAGACCCAGCCTCTGTGAATGTAGATGCTGAAGCATTGAAATTCAGCTAGTAGACATTTACATTTGCTGGCATTAAAAAATGCAAACCAGATTCAAATAAATATGTTGATTACTGTGTTTTCAAATACACATTGGAATTGTCTTCTATCGGCAAAATATGATAAAATGGTTTGCAGGGCAACACATGCAAGTCCTATGAAAGTTAGAATTCATGAGAAGGTTTGACAGACCTGGCAGTCTTTAGTTTCTCTTTAAGCAAATACTGAGGGAGATCAACTTTTAGAGCTTTTCAGAGACTGCTGTTTCAGTGTAGGTACTATTTTCAGTTTTTTTCAGCAGGCTTTCTTACTTTTTATACTCTCTTAAAACATTCTACTTTGGTGTTTTCTGTGTGTGAGTTGTGAAGACTTCAGAGAATGTGATAACTCCCTCAGCCCACAATGTAAGCAAGAAAAATCAAAAAATACTTGTGGAATCATTTTATGTCATTGGCAAGGCCAAAATATTTTTTCAGATCTCTGAGAAGTTTTATTGAGAGCATAATTTTGTCATAAGACATTTGTTGCAGTTTTCAAAAAGGACTTTTTGGTGATAGTTACTACTTCAGAAGAAATTATTAATTGTAGAATAGCACCTAAAAAACTACTCTCAGCTGCTGGAATCAACTGCAACTATTGTCTGTGTACAAGTTTTTAAAGTTATTTTAGTTGAAGGGATGGTTAAAAAATGTCTACTATTTTGATAATTATCAAAAAATTATTGGATTTCAGACACTAAATTCTTTAAATGGAACGGCCAGTTAATTAGTTCTAATTCAGAAACAGAAGAATTCATTTACATTTGAATTATTTAAAGTGTCGCTGTCATGTATGATAGGAATGTGTTGTAATCTATTAGAGGTTATGCATACTTTTGAGAATTAAGGAGGAGGTTGAGTCTCTGGTTTCAGAGCTAAGCTAAGATAGGTATCTGTGTATAAAGTAATTTGCTTGAACATGATTACAAGGCGCTTCCTCCTCAGAGTGCTTCAGGAAGTCTCTCTTGTTTGTTCCTCAGGGCTGTAAAAGAGCTGTATGCTGTCAAGGAGTCAGATTTTTGAGATCACTTATTTAAGATGACAGCATAAATTTGAAGTCAGAGTGTGATTCAATATTCCTGTTCTCCATCCAGTGTTTCCACCACTGGACAATACTTTTATTCATCAGTTGGTCCGTAAACATGATTTACAATTAAAGATTTCATTTTGGCCAACTTACCCATGCAATTTTCATAAAGGACTTTACATTTGGTAACAAACATCTAGCAACCTGACATGGAATCAACCTTCACTATGAGGTCAAAACTGATCTCATTTTACTGGGAAGGCATTATGGAGCAGATTTTAATAAATTTTAATCAATAAAATAAGTAAAAATAAAATCTAAAAAAAATTAAATTAATAAATTCAAGTTTTAATCAGTGTCATGTGTAGTGAATATCTTTTCAAAAAGTATGGTTTTCACTGAGATTGTTTGATATCTGGCAGTGACATCTCTGTGAGACACCCTCAGTTAAGTGTATGCAAGTTTATACAAGCTTATCATGTTTGTCCATAAGTTGAGACCCCTTAGTTCACTGCATTTTTTTACCACATGCACAGTATGGATGTATAGTATAAAATTATGCATTTATGAATAATAAAGTTCACACAGTAATGGAGATGTCTAATAAGAATATGTTTACCATTTTTAGATCTGTGACCTTTTTTTTTTAATGGACAAAAAATGCCAATTTGTAGTTCCTTTGTGAAGGCTGATTTCCAGATTATCCTGGAACTCCTGGGTTTCACTGCACCTAAGAGGGAGCCACAAAGCAGGACGTGTTTAAAAAGCTTTAACCTCTCAGATAACAGCTGCATCACTAATATTTATTTTAGGACTGTCAGTTTCAGTCAGCAGAGAGCACATGTGATCAGTCTATCTGATAAACTTGTCAATGCCTTTTTAAAGCAGGATTTCCCAATTTATTGTATTCAACTCTACTCTCTCCTTTCCTTTTTCACCATTTCAAGTGGAATCCTGATGAGACAGAGATATAAGCAGCTGTGTATAGCTTGCTCAGGCTACAGCTAATTTGTGCAGAAAAAAATTAAATCGGGAGGTAAATTATTTCATGATTGCTCATTCCCAACAGAGCTGGGTATCATTCTGAAGAAAATATCAAATAATTGGTTTCAGACCATGTCACACACATGCAATTCCCTTCTCTAATGGCTATGTGAGGTAGGACTAGGCCTCAGGGGTCACCAACAAACTGAAAATAGCTTAGTGCCAGGAGCAGCAATAGAGAGACAGAGCACACAGGAAATGAAGTGGCAGTAAGTGCAATCTATAGGGGAAATATGCTTCACTTGGAATTTAATGTATTGGCTTAGAATCTGGCAGTAAGCCATGCAACAATTGTTTACATTTGTGTCAGCATCTGCATCTGTTCCGCTTTGTAAATGGCACTTATCTTTGAGTGAGTAAATGATGGAATCAATAACAACTGTTAAGGGATTTCCTTTTTTTTTTCATATTCCATAAAAATTCATGTTACAAACAACATAGCCTTAGATTAATAAGAAACAGACATTAACAGGGTCAAAGGGATTTGTTTAGGAACATTTTATAGCTTCTTGGGTTTGCAGTAATTGTATCCATGTGACTTGAATGTATCTTGTAACATATCCAAATTAAACTGTTAAAAAAATGCTAGCTTGCAGTAATGAAGATTATTTTTTATAATTAGCTTAACTGCTGTGTATAGAAAACTGCTGGCACTGTTTGTAATAATTTAGTTTTGTGTAATACCGTGTGTTGCATCTACTGTGCAGAAATACTAAGTTGCTTTTTACAGTATAAGCAAATTACTGATTATATCCAGCAATACCAATTATTTAAACCTAGCAGTTGCATTAAAAATTGTATACCAACATGCAGTTTGAGAAAACTGTGAGCAGATGTCCATAAAAATGGAATATATCTTTACTAAATGCAAATGAAAGAATGATTACAGCTTATATACAAACTCTGTTTCGGAGATAGTGTGCAAATGAGTACTGCCATAAATGCAAGATTATTTTAATAGTTATAGCATCACTTAAAAGTCAGTACTACTGAGGAATACATTATTGTTAATGGAATTTATGTATGTAACTGCATGTGCACGACTTTGAAACTTTAGCTCTTGAAATAACCCTATATAAAATGACTGTCAGCAGCTGAGTTTGTTTTGCTTTATTAGACTATTTCTTTTTGGATTTTAGCAAAATGGTAATTCCATTTTCATGTATGCAGTTTGTAGTTAGATTTTAAATTTAATATTGCACTATAATTTTTAAAATTTTCTTCCTTATATAGCTTTATTGAATGAAATTCCTAACATTGCCTACTTGCATCTGTAGTAGAACAGTATTATAGATCTATCTTACATGAAATCAAGTCTTAGAAATGGGGACAGATGAATGATATCTAATGTATTGTGTATTGGGAAGGTAGTTTATAATATAATTGTTAAAGAGGGTTTTAGACCCTTGGTTCTTGCTGAGGGAGAAATCCCCACTGTAATCACTGAAGAAAACAGTCGTCAGGTTGCTTTCCAAGGATTCCACCGTAAGTCTCAGAAGCAATTTAGCCATGTGGCTCTGTAATGTAAGTAGTAAAGGCTAATTAATCTGAAAGCAATGCTATCATAATGTATTTATTCTTTAACATTTAGAGCCAGCTGACCTCTGATGCAGCTATTTTTGTGCCACACTTTACTGTGTCACATGCCTAGATGAGCTGAAATTATCAGAATTAGGCACTCAGTTTTTGAGATGTTGTGTATTCAAAATTCTTTAAAACATTTGAAGTGCCATGCTCATTAAAAAAAAAAAAACAAAAAAAAACCAAAAAAAAACAAAGTTACATTTAGCTTATGGGTCTCATTCACACATGTTTTCTTATGCCTTTTGAGATTTTAAGTGCCTCCAGATTATAACCAAGAGAGTGGAACACTTTTTTTAATGGTTTCAAGAGCTACAGCTTTGAGGAAAGCATCACTTTTGAAACTTGCTATAAAATCACAAGTTAACAGATATTCACAGGTCATCTAGATCTAACTCAGCCTTATTTCTCATGTGTCTTCCTTTTCAGAGATGAGGGAAAATCTTTAAAAGTGCTAAGATAAAGGCAGATACATTGCTACTGAATTTAAGTACTTAGGATAATGTCATGTACAATAATCAAGTGTTTCATAGAATGTTTTTCACTTTGTGTTACTTGAAAAATGGTTTAATTAATTTACAGTAATTTCACAACTATAAGGCGTACCCTTTTGACTAAAATTTTGGCCCGAACCTAGAAGTGCACCTTGTAGTCCGGTGCGCCTTATATATGGACAAAGTTGTGAAATTTGCCAACCCAGAAGTGTGAGCTGTGAGCCGCGGGGGGAGCTGGCAGGGCCGCAGCTGCCGAGTGGAGGCAGGGCTGCGGGGCCGCAGCCCTGCCGGGTGGAGATGGGGCCGTGGGGCCACAGTGCCATGGCTACCAGGTGCAGGCGGACCCGGGGGTCCACGGTGCTGCGGCTGCCGGGTGCAGGGGAGCCTGTGGAGCTGCAGCTGCCAGGTGCAGGCGGGCCCAGGGGCCCACGGCTGCCGGGTGCCGGTGAGCCCGGGGTCCCGCGGCGCTGCGGCTGCTGGGTGCAGGGAGGCCTGCAGAGCTGTGGCTGCCGGGTGGAGGCAGGGCCTCGGCCAGCAACTGCATGGGGGGAACTAGCAGCAGATCCTCCCTGCAAAAAGAAAGTGCACCTTGTAGTCCGGTGTGCTTTATGTAATTTGCCGACACCCGGGAGTGCGCCTTATAGTCTGGTGCACCTTATAGTCATGAAATTACTGTATTAGCTGTCTTAGAATTCATATGGGCACCTCTCAACTTCATCACTGGTGAAGTGAAATTCTATGCTACCATCTGTCCAGCTACATCCAGCCAAATGGTCTCTGGTAAAATGGACAGCTTTATTCTTCGACAAGGGTGGCATGTCCTTCAGATCTTAGGAAAATTTCTTCAGCTTCAATACATTCTGCTAACATGAATGACCAAACCTGAAAATAGAATCCCTAGTTTCTCCAGTGTTGTATAACTGCATCAGCTGCCTTGGCACGAGCGCACAAATCTTGCACAAATTGATAGATATCCAATATTGGTTTTACTTGGGTATTCTTTTTCTATAAGAAAAGCTCTCTTATGAGTAACCTTTTGGGTTACAGATTGGGGTTGACAGACTTCTGGTGCCTGTTTTTTGATAGATGGGATAGTAAATCAGCATTCCTCAATAAATTAGGTTCCCTCTGCCTCTATGTGGCACGAACTCAAGAGTAGAGATTATCTAAATGTAGAGATTTTTATTGCATGAAAGTTTTGAGCTTATTCCTTTGCTTCATTCCAGTTTTGTGCAATGAACTATCAAGATTTATTTACTTGCTACTAATAAATGTAGAGCAGCTTCAACTACATTCAAGAAATTTTTTTGTCTTCTCCCTCCTATCCCCCAGAAAGAACTGCATCTAGATAGCAGAAACCTCAAGTACACTCTTTTCTCCTCTTAGCAAAATAGCTGTACTGTCCTCCGTGGAGCAGAAGGACAGTTTCCCAGTTTTTCTGCAGTTTTTGCCTGAAAAGTCAAGTTCTTTAAGAGCTATACAGCAAAGCCTTGTGCACACTAGTGAGCCTGAAGGCCCTGACCAGCATTTTCAGGGACCTACCCCACAGCCCACTCAGGAGATCTATTTCAGCTGTGCTTAGGTCTTCAGTCTCTGCTTGAACTACATCACAGGTGTCCTGATATTCATTTCCCCCAGAGCTGTGGACCCCATTTATTCAGTTTTTCTGCATTGAGCTTGAACCTGCCTTATCGTTATGGTTCCACTGAGTAGTCACTGAACTGTGCCTGACTTGTGGTTAGCTTCACCAGATCAGATCCAGACTCAAAAGGGTGAATTAGCTTCCTAACTTGACCTCACATTTGTGTCATCTGTGTTATGCTTATGATCTGGAGTCTTGTTTGAAACCTATCGTCTTAGGGTCTGCCTTTCTTAGTATCTGCAGTATGGGGCCCTGGCTGGCAAGGAGCCTGTCCTCAGGCTTTGTTATCATGCTTGACTCTCAGTTCCTCAAGAAGCAACCAGACTTCAGTGGTCCCTGACATTCTGCTTGATTGGAATATTTTCTGGTGTAGCTAAAGATAGCTCATTTTCCTGACTTGGGATATTTCTACTAGCAGATTTGGCCTCCAGAGCAGTTTAGCAATCATCAGCATAGGCATTGGTTTTGTACAGCGGAGTTGGTGTTATTCTTGTTTTGCAGAGATGGAAGCCTGGGGCTATGTTCAGGAGCTTAGAACCTTTTCCTAGTTTTCTGTGTTTGTTTAGGTCCTGATCTCAACATTTTTTTAAGCAATATTTGCAAAATCAGCTCTTTGGCACTCTAAAAACGCTTTAGAACACACTTTACCTCTCTATAGCCTCTGTAGCAGCCTTTCTGTCCCTTTTTAGAAATTATTCTCTGTAACTATTGCTTTAGCAAGAAGCCAACATGTCCTGTTGTTAGTAGGTGGTATTGAGGTACTATTGATGTTTGTCTGTATCCAAAGATCCTGCTGCAACAATTTCCTTGTCAAAGGGCTACATGAATTAAAGTCAGACATCAGAAAAAAATCCCATTTAGAAGAATGATAGTAGTAAATTGCAGGTGGTTCAGGAAGGAAGTTCGTTTGTATCATGTAACTTTCTCCATTTCCTTTCTATCCTGCACTTAGACTGGAATGCCATTGCTTAATTGATTCATGGCTGGCTGAGATCAGCTTCATGAGATTTCAGCCACCCTGTGTATGGTCCTCTGTGGATTGGATAGGATGTTAACAACAATTTTAAACTATTTTCATTGTGGAGGGGTGTTTCTCTTGCTGTACTGTGTCACCTGGGTAAATGAGTTACAGTAATTTCACGATTATAAGCCGCACTGATTATAAGCCGCATGTTACAATACAGAGTGTGACAAAAGGTATCTGTTCTATCACCATCTGTTGAGGGTGGGGTCAGTGATCCTTATCTCAATGGCAGATAATTTGCTAATGGGCCATCCATTGAAACCAGGCAAGGCATTGTTCTTTATCTTTTCACACCCCATCCTTCCTCCAGCCAGTCATTGTCTGCTAATGGCCCATTGAGTCCCACTGCGTGACTGATAAAATTACTGCATCCCATTGAAAGTTGCTCCAGCCAGGGGGAAGAGCCCAACATTTCTTACCAAGATAAAAACAGAGGTTTTGGGACACTAAGGTAGCCCCTTTCTCCACTGGACTCCAGAGGAAAACCGGATTTCTCCACATCACCACTGGACCTCCAGAGGGAAACTGCACCTTCTGCAGGAGCACTGCTCCAACTGAGCCACATCTGTCACTGCAAGGGGACTGCAATCACCATTTAATGGGACTGCTACCAACACCCTGCCTGACGGTGTCAGGTTGTACTCTGACTGTGTCAGGGTTTGGAGTTTGTTTCTTTGTAGTACTGTATTTCTATTTTAATTTCCCTAGAAAAGAACTGTTATTCCTAATTCCCATATTTTTGCCTGAAAGCCCCTTGATTTCAAAATTATAATAATTTGGAGAGAGGGGGTTTGCATTCTCCATTTCAAAGAGAAACTCCTGCCTTTCTCAGCAGACACCTGTCCTCCAAACTAAAACAGCAACTTTTTGTTCTTTGTCCATATATAAGCCGCACCTGATTATAAGCCGCACTTTGGGTTCGGACCAAAATTTTAGTCAAAATGGTGCGGCTTATAATCGTGAAATTACTGTATGTTAGTTTTCTGACCTAACACTCTAAGTCAGGATCCATCCATTCAGTAACATTTTCAGGGTAAGCGTACTCCACTCTGTGAATGGGGCCAATTTTCCTCCAAACAGGTTGATGTCACTGAGGTTTACTTGAACATGGATCACAGTCTTCATGTGTATTTCGCATCTGTCCACATGGAGACATGTTCTCTTCATGACAATCTTCTACGAGATTTCTAAACCTGTTTTGAGATGTTCTCTATGTCATCGCATTGGCTGTTAGTTCTTAAAGGTTTTTGTCCTGTGATTGTCCAGTCAGAACAGTGTCAGAAAAGAAGCGTCTTTTTAATCTGCTCTGCCATAACATGGACAGTGATGTGCTTGTTCAAGCAGGCTGGTCAGTGGTCTTCAAAATTAAATGCTGCCATCAGTGTCTTAAACCTAAGGATCTGGATGTATATAAGGCCTTTTAGTCAAGCTTTGGATCCTCAGGTCTCTGCACACTACTTGAACATCAAGCACAAAATAAATGAGTTTTCATTTCTGAGAAATAATAAAACTGAAATGTATTCTGAATGATCATTAAAAGTTTTTACTTTTTCTGAGTTTGGTAGTGTATTCTAAAAATAGCATTACTATGGTAAACCTCTGTTTTCTACGGCCACTTTCTTTCAGTCTAATAAGGAAAATATCATTTGAGGCAATCAAATAAGTGGATAGTTTCCTTATTCCTCAAAAGATGGCGCAGAAGCATCACAAGGTTTTCAAATTGTAGGAGATAGAACTAATGTTCTGTTCATGATGTGTTTTGTGGTTCTTGTATTGCATACTCAGGCAGTCTTTTCATGTCGGTTAAACTCAGATTATTTTCTCCAATTTTCAGGTAAGGAGTAAATTCCTCTAAATAGCAGAAAGTAATTTTTTGTAGGTTTAAGACTTAAAATTAGAAATCCAGTGGTAGATTTTTTATTTATTCATTATTGAGGGAGGAAAGAGACTCTCAGGCAATTATGCATAACTCTTTTGATGATCTTAGAAATGCAAGGGACTGACATGAATACATCTGTTTGGAACTTCGTGGAAATTTAGATGTCTATGCAAAACCTGCAGTCCACTCTCTGAGACTGCAAAACAGGAATAGGAAATTATGGAATTATTATTCAGAGCTCATCTCTACTACTTAGATCTATGTCTATTTAAAAGTGGTTTATAAATGCCTAAAAAAATATTTAGGAACTTTGAAGGAAAAAGAAGATACAAAGTACTTAAAATTTGCAAAGGTAAGAAAGATTTGACACATATATTTCAATCAATTTCTTTCTGTTTTCATCTTTCAGAGCTTCCCTTTCAAACTGATCTGGCTCTCCCTCTAACATTTCTAGATTAACTGTTGTGCTGATGTTACATCTGCAACAGAACTGTGTAGGAACATGGTATCAGTTCACCACAATTTCCATAGAAGTGCAAATTTGTTACATTTAAAGACATTATAAAATT
This sequence comes from Catharus ustulatus, assembly GCF_009819885.2. Classification (NCBI taxonomy): domain Eukaryota; kingdom Metazoa; phylum Chordata; class Aves; order Passeriformes; family Turdidae; genus Catharus; species Catharus ustulatus. The sequence continues at coordinate 46,532,978 of NC_046262.2, read as the reverse complement.
AAAGAGCTTAAATCCGTGTGGTTTGGTAATACTGAATTTGAAACATCTCACAGTAGTTTATAGTCTGACTGTGCTGAAATCAGAGTTCCCTGGTTGATGTGACATGATTATATGTTATGAGTGCATGTATTAACCTTTCAAAATAAAATGTTAGGTTTCTTCTTTTAAATACCAAATGCTTATAGTTATAAAACTTGCTGATATTTGCTCACTGACAGTCTCACTTGTTTTCAAACCCCACATGTTTAAAGTTGTGGAGCGTCAGATTGATGTTTCTTTCACTCAAATGTCATATTCATCAACTGTATTGTGCTGGCAGATTGTTAAACAGACAAAGTGACTTGCAGAGTGACAAGTGATGTGATGTCCCAAACCATTAAAATACAGTAATGATGTGTTTTTTCCCTTTTTGGCTTTTGCAACACAGTGAGTTTTCTGCAAAACACAGGTGAGAACATTTCTGAGTAGATATATTGCGTGGAAAAAATCCTAGTTAATGAATAACAAACCCTGGAATTCAATTGGAACCTCACAGATAATTCAGAAATGCTGAAGACTTAGGAAAAAATAATGTAAGAATGTTTTATAATGAGAAAAAGATACATTATGTTATAAGAAAAATTACATTGCTTGATACATTATACTGTCTTACATAATCAGTTTTGCAGGTTCTTTTTTTTTTCAGCTATAATAAAAGCTATTTTATAATTTTATTTGAGTAGCCTCCCAGGAATACCACAGGAAAGGACGCAACTTCTGCTTAACCTTGTATCAACTCAAATGTCTTTCTCAACTTATCAAACTCTTTTCATTAATGGAGGAAAAAATTGAAGAGCTCTCAACAGAAATTCTGCTGCTGCCTTCATTTACAGAGAGGAATAAGAATGTTCAAGGTAATGAAATTTTGTCCTGATTTATTAATTTACTTTGTGTAAAAGAATAATTTTATACTATTTTAAACATTAATTGCCTAATTTATGTCATCATATTTTCCAAATAAATATGTTACCATATCCATTGAAAAGGCTTTTGAAAAGTGCAGATTTACATTAGACCAAAATGACTTGGAAAAAAGAACTGATCGCTCTTTTTAAATATGTGATATACTAACTGTAGATATTGGTGGAGAACCATGATGTAAAACTATCAGTGTAACAAGATATATCCTTCTAGATTCTCTATAAAATCCTGTGTCTCACATAGGACACAATACTTGGAGTCTGAATTCTTTGAAACTGACTTTTTCTGAACTTGTCGTTGTAAGCTGCCTTTTTCAAGAGAGAAAAGCACTGGCTTTAGTATCAGTTTAGTTTATCTTAGTGTACATGAAACTAATTGCTTAAGGATATAGTCCTTGTTTAACCCGTATTTCTCACACTTACTTGTATGTACTATGTTTACTAGCATGCTTATCCCACTGGCTTCGGTGGGTGTCCTACATCAGTAAAATGATCAAGCCTCAGGTTTACATTTGCTATAGGTTCCAAGCTCACTCTTTTTTTCATCTAATTGTATTCAGGAGAACATGGTATCGTGAAAATTCGGGTGAATAAAATCTTCCAGGAATATGCTCATAAACGTTCTTCTACTCTGCTGCTTCTGCCAGTAGAGACTCCAAGTCATAAGAGAGAAGTGGTTTCAAGAACTTTGATTCTATTGCAAACCAGAAATGAGGCCAGGCTGCTCAGGGAGAGAGAGGATATGTGAAGTCAAATGTTCCCTATCTCTATAGTCAAGCTGCAGGCTAAGGAGAAAGGTTTTTTGGGAATGATGTAGTCTCAGAATACTAAATTGACAAAAATTAAAATACTAAATAATAAGAAGAGTTCCAAGGCACACATTTTTTGATGTATTCTTCACCTGTAATATTGACACTCCAAAAGAATATAGGTTAACCTATATATTTTTAGAATGTACATCAAAGATGTAATAAAATGTGTGTTTCATTTTTGCTACTGACTTCAATGTATTTCTGGCTCATTTAGTCACTTGGTTTTACTAATTCTCAAGAAACGTTAAGCTATTATATATTATAATTTATGTTTTATGGCCTTGATTCTACAAAGAGGTGTTAGAATAAACTTGTGAAGTTTTTCTCATGTGTTGGACAGCATATATATTCAGTAAGGGCAATGATAAATGTACTTTTTATTACTGTATTATGTGAGAAAGTGTAAAAAAGATTCAAAAAGCCTTGAATGGGAGATTTATTTGCTATTTATATGACTGTATTGTAAGGCATGTGGTCTCCAGTAATTCAGAGGACTTAAAGATTTCAACATTAGCAAAAAATATTTTACTTTCCAGGAAGTAAAAATTACCCTGCAGGCATTTTTTCAAGCTTAATTACATCCAGAACTGTTTCTCCAAACAGTGTTAAGCGGCCTTTTTTGAGAAATGTTCTTTTAGAGTAATCATGGCTGTAGCAAGTCGGTTCTTAATTGGTATCTCTACTTAAATCTGAATGGGAAATATTATTAGATCTTGTAGGAGGCAGTCTTGTGGGTAGAAGGTACATTCTAAAAAAACAGTGGAATTTCTTTTACCCTGAAGAACAAGTGAAGGTAAGTATTTTTCAGATGCTTTTAATGAAGTCTTCAGACATATTTATGTTTTTAGAGTTGCTGTTCTGATCGGGTGGTTCTATTCACAACATTTTGCTCAGTGATATGTTTACAGATAGGTTGTGAAAAGAGGACATGTCCAGATAAATTTTTAACAAGAGACCTGACTAGAAAAAAAGGTTTTTTGGTGTTTTTTTAATTTCGTATTGTTGGAAATCTCAGTTGTAATGAAGTGAAAGATTATTTGATCTGGGAGAATGAAAGCTATGTTCCCATTAGCTCCAGATTGTGTTAAGTACCAAAAGTGGATTTAAGATTGTCTCTGTTAATGTCCTATATTGGGTTGATAATCTTACTGCTTTAACTTAAGATGGCCGAGTTTCTTGGTAAGAAAGTTTAGTTGGAATCCTTGTTTTCTTTTCATCAGAACACATTTTAATAGCATATAATAACACATTATAGACAATATAATGACCATCTTCTGTACTTATTTAGAAGCCTTTTTACTAGGAATCTTGTTTAATTTGACAGAGTCAAGAGTGTAGATATGCCCAAAGCAGCTTTAAGTTAACTTGGATACAAAGGTCAGGTTTATAGTGCAGCACAGGCTGCAGAACCAGCCTAAGAAGCAGAGTGAATAAGCCCAGGCTGAAGTGTGTGCTGATGGTGCTAGACCCATACACTCAGAGCGTTAAAGCTAGGTTGGGTATATCCAATCTGTCTCAGCAGTGAGGGATATCTGAAGTGTCAGTGCTCAGCGAGTAGTACTGCTGGCAAATTAGAGAAAGATGACCGATTCATGAAAGGTGGATGAATGTCCAAGTCACCTAAATTTCCCTAGGCATTGCATAGACAGAAGCCTTGTACCTCTTTCCTTTATTTTTGGTTGCTTTTAGTATTCATGGGAGACTTAATCTATGTGACTCACACAAAGATGCAACAAAAATAATGTTTTTTTCATGTGCTTCTGTCAAGTGGTGTGTTTATGTGTTTATAGCTGTTCCAATGTGAGTTGATTTTTTTGTCTTATATTCTATAGTACTTCATTTTTGATATTTAGAACATGTATAAAGTTCCATCAGAAACAAAACAGTTCTTTGGATGGTTCCTCTTTTTAAATTTTTTTTTGTCCCAAAGATAACTTCTGAGTTTTTATCTTAACCAGACGGTTTCTTGGCCCTCATTTTTCCCCTAAACCCAGCAATGACAAAGAGCAACGGCTGCATAAATTGGATGTAAGAAGAACACTTAGGGTTTATCACAGAAGAATCAAAGATTTCATATCTTCTGACAGATTGTTTGTACTCTTAGGGGGGCTTAAGAGGGGTCAAATGGCTTCTAAGAGTTGCTTAGCTAGATGGTTAAGGGATTGTATTAGAGAGGCGTATGTAGTTAAGGGTAAAGAGGCTCCTGGGGTTTGTAAAGCTCATTACACTAGGACTATAGCTGCTTCTTGGGCGGAGAGGTCGAAGGCTTCCACATTGGAAATTTGCAAGGTGGCCACCTGGGCTTCTCTTCATACTTTTTCATTGCATTATTGCTTGGATGTAGTCTCTTCTGCAGATTCTGATTTTGGTAGGAGGTTGCTTGTGAACCAAAAAAAGAACAGTGAAGAAAAGAAAGACATGTAGTTCAGAGTTCTAGCTGGCAACAAGACAAGTTTCTTTGCAGCTTGCACAATGGAATCCTATGAAGACCAATTTAGGCTGTTGAAAATAGATGTTAGAGGGAAGTACTGCCTACCAGTGTTCTCTGATGGTAACCCCATGGCAGACAATAGCACCAAAGGAAACAATGAACCAGAGTGAACTCTGTAGGGAGATGGATGTAGAGAGTTTTTTAGGTGTGGAGAGTTTTTTAGGTGATACAGATAGGTCCCTGAGTTCAGTTTGAGAGTTCTTTATCTGGCATCTTCTGGAATATATTCAGAATCCTCATTTTCAGAAAATTATTTGCATAGATTGGAGAAGAGAATTCTCTGAATTGCATTTTCCACTCCAAATTCTTTTCACTGTTCTCCATCCAGTTCCTCCTGATTTTATTTTTTGACTTTACCAGGAGTAACTTAGTGTTCCTCAATGAGCAATATGTTCATGCCAAGATTTGACATTAATTTCAAGTAATTTATATTATCTAAGCACAGTTTTTTTAAAAGATAGTATAAGTGTATATTTTATCTACTATCAATGTGTTCTTGAAATTATCATTCAAATCAAAATAAAGAGAAAATCATGCAAAGTTCTTGGGCAAACAAGTGATGGTATGGTTTTGTTCCACCTCTGAACGTTAGTGTGACATCTGGACAAGAGTATGACTCTGCCTTTCAGAGAAAAGGTATCTGTATTTTTCTATAATTTATTCACAGTGGTGCATAACCTCACTTCAGTCCACTACAGGCATTGAATTTTATTCTATTAAAGGAGTTACCATCTCCAGTTTTTGCTTGACTATTTAACCCTTCCATCTGCAGGCGTCTTATCATGCCTACTGTGATGAGATAGTCTACTTCTCTATTTACATTCAGTTGACATTCGTGGGATGTTCTGACATACCCAGTACTTCCAGCATCGCAACTTCTCTTTGAAGCAATCAGGAACATGTTTGTCTACAGTCAAGGGTTAAGGAGGAGATTTGAGTTTAGACTCTGGCAAATTGCATTCTTTTTCCATTGTTAAGTCAGATTTTTCTTTCCTCTTGGGTTTTCAAAAGCCTGTTGTTAAGACTTCTAAAATATAAAAAAAAATATCTAATGTGCTTTCATCTCTCTCACTTTTTCCCCCATTTCAGTGAGAAAGATGAACTTTGGACTATCTGACAGATCAGATAATGAATACCAAGAAGGGCTTTTTCCAATGGAGTGCTTGTAAACACTGTGGTCAAAGTTGTCAAGTCCTTGGGTTTACAAACTCTGTCTCATGGGCCTAGGAAGAGTTGCGAAAGTCTTTCCTTCATACGTTAAAAATAAATCCTTAACTCTATATCCTTTTCTGGAAAGTGTAATAAGAGAGTGTCGAATAAAATTTTTGAGGTGCATCCTAATAGACTTCTGTTGCAAAGTTGCAATGTTGCAAATTTGCAACTGAAGATTAAAGAAAGTTGTGATTTTTTGCTTCGGTCTCAACATAAGATGTTCACATATCTTCTTTTACAAATACACAGCTTCAGTGAATCAATCCAAACTGAAGATTAATTTACACTAGGAGGGGAATATGATTTCAGAGGTACATTTTCTGCATCTGGTTTAGTCAGTTCAGTATGAGTAAAAGAAGATAGAAAACAGAGTGGTTTTTTGAGCCATAGTTAGTCAGGGATTTTTAAAATTGTTATTTATATTTCCCACTTCTGCAAGATGTGTTATTTCCAGTATCATTTCAATGAAAGTTCTGGCTGAGCTGACTGAATCCAGTTTGTAAGGTACTTTGATAGTACTGTTAGCTTATACACAGATAGTGAGTAGTCATTCAAAAGCATTCTTTGATGCTTTGCTATTCTATGCTGCAAGGAAGATGATGTCACAATGACTGTTCTTATGGTCCTAAATGCTATAAAAATAGGAAAGCTGTGGAATTCTATGGAAAAAAATAGAACTTCTTATAAGAAATAAAAATAATTATATTTAGAATGCAAGAGGTGTCACTGTCATTCTTTATAATCATCATTACAAAACCAGAAAAATATTGAATTGGAGAAAGAATTAAATAAATTGTAGATAAAGGGGACTAGGCAAACAATTATTTTGAAGAGAAGAATAATCCCAGACATTTTAATACACACAAGGAAAGCTGTCTGAAGTCTTGATTTTATGTGTAGCACTGGATATACAGTAATTTCACGATTACAAGGTGCACCGTTTTGACCAAAATTTTGCTCCTATACCGGAAATGTGGCTTACACTCAGGAGCAGCTAATATGTGAATAATTTTCTGACATTTCCAACCCTGGAAGTGCAAACCGAGTCAGTGCAAACTGCCAAGTCGAGCGACTGCCAGTAAAACCCGGCATTTACGCGATTGTTACAAATTGGTTACTGTGTTGCACGGCAGGTGGAGCTGGGCTCCGTGCAGGCAGCACGGTGGGGGGAGAGGCGGGGGAGCTCTCTCCTGCTGGCCCCGCAGCCCAGGAGGAAGGCGGGGGGCTCCGTGCTGCCATCCCCACAGCCCGGGGGGAAGGCAGGGGACTCCCTCCTGCTGGCCTCACGGCTTGTGGGGAGGCAGGGGGCTCCCTCCTGCTGGCCCCACAGTTTGGGGGGAGGCGGGGGGCTCCCGTCCCTGCGTGCTGCCACCATGGGAGCGGGGGGGGCTCCATCCCCGCCTCCCACCACCACCGCCGGTGCCAGCGGACTCCATGCCCCCCTACCACCACAGCACCGGGCCGGGGCGAGAGAGCCCAGCGGCGGCTGGCCCTGAGAGGCCCCGCCAAGCCGCAGTGCCGAGCTGGGCCACCTGGCTCTGTTGGCAGCCCCGAGCCCTCATGGCCCGAGCTGAACCAGTAAACCCCGCCATGCCGCAATTCTGTTACTATTTGGCAACTTTGTTGCACGCGGGTCCTTGCTGCGAACAACAGAGCGGCTTATAATTGGGTGCGGCTTGTGTATGGACAAAGAACGAAATGTTTACCAACACCCGGCAATGCAGCTTATAGTCAGTGCGGCTTGTAATCGTGAAATTACTGTAATCTTGTTCTCATTATTTGCAATCAAAATTATTAAAGCTGCCTGGCTGTTTAACTAAAGGAAGTACACAAATTATAAGCAGTCCATCAAGACTAGATGTTTGTAGAACATCAATTTAAAAAAAAAAATATATATATATGTAGCAAGGATTTGTGGATAATACAGTCTTCCCTAATAATGAAGAATGGTGAAGGTATAGAATATGCTCTGGAAAATAAGCAAATATGACAAAATTACATGTTTTCCTTCAACCCTCATTTTCTTTAACAACATTCACTTTTTTCTGCTCTCTTTCTGCAAATTCTCTTCTCTAAACAACTATGTGAGAAGAATCACATGCATTTCTTTCTACCTGTGCAAATGCAGTTTGATATGTGCTATTTAAAGAGAGGAGTCAGAGAATTTGTCTAGAAAAATGACTGTCTAGATAAGTATGCTTCCTTCGACCCATGCCTGCTTTCCTGTTTGCAGTGGCAAACTACTTTGGGCTGAATAGCGGCTGTACCTTGAGTAAAACTGTGCTTCTCTCTCCCAAGAGAGTTTACTGATTAGGGCAAAACAGTCAGAAGACAAGTTGTAAGGCCCTGAAATCCTTGCTTGATGACTCTTAAAAGGGCTTGTTGTTTTTCATGTATTCTCAGACACACAGTACAAGTACCAACAAGATTTTCTCAAGAGGTTAAAAAAAAACTTTACTGGCAGCTTCAGGATATCAAAGAACTTTGGCAAAAGGTTTAGGCCAGCATTCAATCAACATAAAACACTTTTCAAATTATTAACTTAGCCCATTTGACTTTGCAAACTCTAAGCCCATTCAATTTTAAGTTATTCAAAAAATTCAAGAACAGGGAATTAGAAGAAAGAGAAAAAGATAGAAAAAATATAGAAAAGAACAAACATAACTACCATTCCTGGTTCTGGTGGTGTTCAGCTCATAGAGATTCCAAGAGGAGGTAGGGCCAAGATGTGCTCATCTTGTGTCTCAGGTTAAATACCCTTTGGCTTTCCTGGGCTCTTTCCCAGGTGGGAGTTCCAGTCATCTGGCTACTCTGGGGCTGGACTGGGGCTCCAGGGGTAGGTTGTGCAGGGACTGGCAGCCACTGTGGGGCTAGGATACAGGCTCTAGGGTGTTGAGTGTATGGAGCAATGCGCTGCCTCACCAGAACAAGGTCTGACTTGCCTTTTTCTCTCATACACACACCCCTAAAGTATTTTGAGAAAGCAATCCTAGTCTCCTATGCACGTGAAGAAGTTGCAGGACAGGAGGGTTGTAATTTGTTGTCTGTCTCTGTGAAAATAGTGTTTGAGAGGGAGGTTGTAGTAGCATATGAAGAGCAGTGGTTTTATGGGGGCTGTGCCTAAGTGTACAGTATTCAAAAGTGTGAAGGCAACCCTTGCTAGCTGGAGGTTAAATCGAAGAAGATTAAGGCCTACCTTGTTAAGGCCAGCCCAGATGAGATTTGGAGTAAGCAAAAATGTGAGAAACCAAAGGAAGTTAGTAAAATATGGGAGACTTGAACCTGGAGCTTCTTTGAGAAGACCAGTGAAGTTTTTCATGTGTGTAAGCCTACATGCACAAACATAGATACGTATGAGTATACAGCAGGAGTACCCAGACCGTTAATTATAAAAGGAGGTGGGATAATCTAGTTGAACATGTTAATTTAATAATGAAGGAACCTGTAAAATAACTGGTGTGGGTGTAAGCATCATTTGGCTCTTTGCCTGTGATCCCAGGGTCACAAATCTGCCATCAGCAACATACCTATTTGTCTCAACTGTGAGTTCTTAACAAGTAAGGCAGCAGTGCTATGAATACACAAGCAATTTGGGTTGAATGTTTTTCTTAAACGTCTTGACATAAAAACTTATAAATCTAGATATAGACCTATAGATCTACGTAGCGACAATAATACAATAATATGAATACTTGTGGTTATATATCATGGTTAGAATGTGTTGTTAAATTTATAAAAAAGGAGAATTACAAGAAAGAAAAAGTAAATTTAAGGTAGAAAACACCAAATAGAAAACAGGGAAAATTAGAGTTGTTTGGGTTTTTTAAAGTCTGGACTGATTTCTAAAGAAAATTGTTAGAAACCTCACCATAAGTTACATACATAAAATACATTAAAGTGTGCTGCAAAAAACCTCGGTTTCTGGTACTGTCTATAAATCTGGTGCTGTGTTGAACGATCAGCAAGTTTGATGGCCTGCTTAATATATTTTGGTTTTATGTTCTACCATTTTATCTTTCATTTTTCCAAGGTCAAATCTCTCAATGTCTTTTGAAAATGCAAACAAAAACGGTATTTGGGGAAAAAAACCCCTAAAGTACAAAAAACCCCCAAACAAACAAAAGCACACAAAAAATTTCAAAGCTTTACAGTGTTGAATAAGTGTATGAAAAACAGTGTGTTTTTTCAGAGTGCAAATTGATTACGAGAAAGGTAAAATCTACTTTGGAAAAATTAAATCCAATGCTAAAAATGTCATGGAAAAAGAAAAGCCCTTTAAACCTCGGCCATGTACTACTAGTAGCTTCAGCTCACTGAAGACCTGTAAGATTATGCCTGGAAGGTAATCTTTAACAATGCTTTGGCAGCACCTGGTCATTTAAAACCTCTTTTAATTTTGTATGAAGTATGTTACAAATATCCGCACCAGTGTTGTTTATCAACTTTATGCTACAAGATAGATTTTTAGAATATCATATCCTTTGATGTTTTTCTTGTATTTCTGTGACACACAGAACCACAAAATAGTTGGGATTGGAAGGGACCTTTGGAGTTCATATTGTCCAACAATCCCTGCCCAAGTAAGGCCTCTGGAGCCAATTGCTCATGATTATGTGCATATAGCTTTTGAACATCTCCAAGGATGGAGATTCTATAATCTCTCTGGACAACCTTATGATGCGTGGTCACCTTCACAGTAAAAAAAAGTGTTTCCTGATGTTCAGAGGAAACCTCCTGGCTTTGCATCTGTTTGTGCCTTTGACCACTGGCCCTGTCATTATGGATCGTGGCCCCTTTGGACCCTCCTTTCAGGTATTGTTGTACATTAGTGATATATTCTTCCCTTGTGTTCTTTTCTGTTGGCTAACAGTCCCAGTGCTCTCAGCCTGTCCTCCATTCCCTTTGTCATCTTCCATGCCCCTTTGTTATACACCCTCCAGTATGTTCATTTATGTCTTGTACTGAGTAACCCAGCACATTACACACGACTCCAGGTGTGGCTCATCATGTTGAGCAGACAGGAAGAATCATTTCCTTTGACCTGTTTACAATGCTTTGTTTGATGCAGACCAGATACCATCAACCTTTTCTGACTTGTGTTCAACTTTGTGTACTTCTGGATCCCCAGATCCTTTTATGCAAAACTTCTCTCCATCAGGGAGAACTTCAGCTTGGGTTGATGCCTGCATTTGTTCCTCCCCAGGTGTACAACTTTGGTTCTTGGACTTTATGAGGTTCTAGCGTGCCCATTTCTCTAGCCTGTTGGGGTCCTTCTGGATTTGCACCATGACCATCTGCCATCCAGTTTGAAGCTGCAGACTTGTTGAGGGTACACTGTACCCCATCATCCAGATCATTAATGAAGATGTTAAATGGGATTGGACCTAATATTGACCCCTGAGATAGATTGCTAATTACTGGTCTCTAATTGGACTTTGTGCCACAGATCACTGTTTTTGGGGCTTGTCTATTCAGCCACTTTTCAACTCACCTTGCTGACTGTTTGTCCAGTCCACATGTCAAGAGCTTGTCTACATTTTGTCCCATAACAAGATCTTGTGGGAGACATTACCATGGACTTTATTGAAGTCCATGTAGACAATATACACTGCTGTCCCCTCATTTACCAGGCCAATCATTTCTTTGTAAAAGTCTATCAAATTGGTCAAGCATGACTTCCTGTTACTGAAGCCGTACTGACTGCTCCTGATGAATTCTTTGTAATGTGCTGGAAATGTCTCTATTACCTTCCCTGGGGTTGAAGTGAGGTTGACAAGACTCTGATTCCCTGAGGAATCCTCCTTGCCCTTTTTGAAAATAGGAGTGACATCAGCGATGGAGAGACGGGGCGATCCAAGTTTAGATCAGAAGCCAATTTTATTGAATATACAAGGCATTTATATAGGATTTTACTTGTATGGCACTTATATAGGGTTCTATTTTTGGTAACATTTTCCTCTTGGTTACATATTCTTCATGTCATCATGTCACCTGGTAACATTAACTTATTGCAAAGCTTCTTAGCAGTTAGAGCAAATAGGGCTTCGTGCCCAGTTAGCATTTATTTGTGTTTGTCTCTCCCACAGTTTCTTCTCAATCAGGCCTAAAATATCAGGCCCCTTTAACAGTTACATTGTACTCTCTGTTTTATTCCCTATATCTGCCAGCTCCCTCTACACTTGCAGGTCCATCTCATGAGGACTCAACGATTTCAATATGTTGTGTTTGCTGAGTTATTCTTAGATCTGATTCCCTTCCACCAAGAGTACCATCTTCCTTGCTCCAACCTTACCTCCTGGTCTCTGGGGACTGGAATTCCTGAAGGCTGGTCTCGATAGCAAATACTGAGTTGAAGACATTCAGTATCTCAGCCTTTTTCATATCTCTTATCAGGTCCCCCATCTTGTTGAGTAGTGGGCTCATATTTTCCCTAGTCTTCCATTTATCAACTGTGTACCTGTAGAAGCCCTTCTTGTTGTCTTTGACATCCCTGCCCAAATTAGTTGCATTTGAGCTTTAACTTCCTTAACTTCCTTAAATTTTTTATGTGTCTCTCCCAGGTTACCTGTCCTTACTTCCATGCTCTGTATGCTTCATTTTGTGTTTGAGTTCAGCTAGCATCTTCTTGTTCATTATGCAGGTCTACCTTTTTTGTTTTCAACTGTCTTGAGCATAGCAGAGGTGGTCCTTGAATATTAATCAAATTTCTTGTGTCCCATTACCTAAGGCCTTATCCCATTTGACTCTCCCAGGCAGATATTTGAAGAGGCCAAAGTCTGCTCTTCTGAAGCCTGGGGCTGTAAGCTTGCTTTTCACCCTCCTTTGTGCTTTCAATGTCTGGAATTCCACTATCTCATAGGTCACTGGAACTGAGGCTGCCTTGGACTTTCAAATCCCCAGCAAGCACCTCCATTTGTGCTTGTATCACTTGGAATCATCAATGCACTTCAGGAAGCCAGATTTCTTGAAACACTGATAAAAGTGAATTCAACCCCAGATATTGGTTTGTCTTTTACAAAACTGGGGCGATGTCCCATTACTCTAAGATTTATGAGTGAGCTTTGTACCAGCCCTTCTTAAGGCACTTCTCTTGTTCTTTATATTTTCATAAGCCATAATTTTGATTATGATAACTGTACTATTTAACTGTCTTTGTATTCTTATTGCATTGGTGTTTCCAAATAAGTAAAAACTGTAAAAATATATTAGTGTTCAATTGATATAATTCTTTGAACAAAAAGGAGAAATTAATTTCTATACAGCTGATCTGTATAGCGTTATAAGAGGTGGCTCCACAATCAGTATAAAATGTATTACTGACAAAAGAAACCGTATTTTACAAATTATATGTGCGTTTGTATAAAATACAAGTATAACCAGATGTTGATTTCATCGTGTTATATAAAAGAAATTGTGTATAACTTGAATTTGACTTTATTATAACATTAGTATTCCCGTACATCTTCTTGAGGGTTTTTTAATGCTTCATATTGGTATATCAGAAGATGTTGTAGGCTGCTGACTTTTCTACAGAATTAATCGTAGCTTTGATCTCTTTTATCATACTGTGCAGGAGTTCTGAAGAGAGCTAGTGGGGAGCTTTTAATAGGAGAAACCAGAGCAAATGAAACCAGCGTGCTTCCTGAACAGTTACTTCATGTAGAAGAGGTGAGTATGAGAAGTCTTACACTTTGTAAGGGGTTTCTTTTGTGTTTGTCTTCAGTGTAGACTTTCACCATGTTCATTATAAACACCTATTGCTATAGTTTCATTACTTCAACCACTCTCATTACTTTTATGTGCAAAGTTTCAGTTTAGATGGAATAAAATCTTGTGGCTTTCAAAGAAGTGGTTGGTTTTTTGTAGTTAATAACAGAAAAAAACATGATTATAAGATGCCTCATAACAAAATGGGAAAAAAAGATTAATAAATTATGATAGCTGTCTTAGTATTATAATCTCAGATAATCTTGAAGAAGGACTTATGAAGTTCTTTGAATTTGATCATAATGGTTCTTCCTAGAGGTATAGGTATTCATAAAACGTCTAGTTTCTTTGATGCCAACAAACTACTGTGTAATAACCACTGTGCTTTATAGAGTGCATGTACAAGATTGTTTTTATCTAGCTCTCATTTACTATAAAACACATTTTTATTGTTGATTTTCTGGCACCAAATGCTCCAACAATCTGATACTTTATGATAGTGGAGTTTAATTTCTTTATGGCTTGATTTTAATGTTGACTTTTTTTTAAATTGTGCTTTGGATTGGTGTGTGAGACTGATACTAATATGTATTACAAAGAAGAATGTTTTAGGTAGATGGGGATGTTCTTGATCGCCATTAAAAAAATGAGGGAATGCAAAATTGTATGTCCATGGGGGCTGTCATTGGGCTTACAAGAGCTGAATGTTGCTGGTGGGGAAAGGAAGGAGGATACAACTTCAAGTTGAAGTAAACTGAAAGGGCTTTACTTTGCAACCCTTCATTCTCTTCCAATTTAGTATTATAACTGCACAAATACTTAGGAATCTGTCTTTTCTATTCTCCTACTGTGCCCTCATGGTGGAGGTATTTACTGAACATCATCTTATGTCATTAAAGTATGTCTCTTCTCAAATGAGTGCTTCTGGAAAGGTTTAAGTCTGATGTAAATCATAAGAGCAATGCAAAGCCATATAAGTCAAAAAGTAATGATGTCCTACTGTGTCTGCTTCTGTAAACTATTACACTTCAGATTATTTCAGAAGTCTCTGTTTAAAGAAGGCAAGGAATAGATGTAAGCCATAGTAAAAGCCAGCACTGGCTGGTTCTAGAGAAGTTAAATACAGAGAAGCTGTGTTAAAACCAGATCCTCTTAAGTATTTCCCTCTGAGATTCATGGTTAGTAACTTCCAGTTGTTACCTTGCAGTGAAAAAAAAATTATTACAGGGTACATTGCTAAATTACATGTTATACTATTGAAAGTATCTACAAATGATTTGACTTTGTTAAGTAGATTCTGATAAAGATTACACATTAAATAAAGATGAAGCATGTTTTTTATAAAATCTGTCTTGTTTAAACAGGAGGGGTTCTTTTAAAAAAAGTGATGACAAGTTTAATGTTGTTATGCTAAAAACACTGCTTCTAGTATGATTTCAACACTAGTGGACTATATTTTAAATTCTTTGACTTAATTTCAAGATATGACAGTGTCCTGTAACTTAATTGCGAATGTGCATTTAATTTTCAGACAATATTAACACTCAATAATGACTTAGATTGATTTAATTTTAATATGTATTTCAGCCTATTTTACTGAGTTTTGGCTGGAGAAATGCATTTAAAGACCTGTCTTCTTCTGTGGCTCACTGTATAACAATAGCAGTTGAGGATTTTTCATCTAAAATTCTTCAACATGAGCAGAAGGAAGAGTTTTCGGCTGCAGGCTGTGCAATGAGTCTTGTAAACAACCAGCAAATGAGGGAGTCCTGCAGAGCAGTCCAACAGGAGGAGCAACCAAAACAAATTGCTAAGGCAGGTATCAAAAGATCTGAAGTTTGAAGGGAGACAGAATGCCAAGAATGCCGCCATCTATGCTTTGAAGTACTTACAGTACTATTAATATTCTATATCTTATATAAATGGAATTAAGAAGAAAGCGAGAGGCATTACAATGTGAAGCTGAACAGAGCTTTTTACAATAGCCAGTAATTTGTTCTTGAAAGAATTAACTTTTAAACTTCACTGGCATTATTTTTTTCAGCCAAAAAGTTCTAAAGCATTCTGATTAGTATCTGCTCTGTTACCAAGTGGTTCGATGGGAAAGTGCTGAAAGCTTTGAAATATGGCTATAAAGGGATTTCCTGCATTCATATCATTAGACATGCCATTCAAGTAATTGGCATAACCAGTAATAAAGCCAATTTAGAGTTATTTGATTTGGCTGAAAGGTCATCTATTAATTAAATTCCTTTTGTAAGGAAAGGTATGTTTGAAAGACTTTTTTAGTAAGATTTGCAACTATTCTAGCAGATTTGGAATGCTGTTAATGAGTTCATGCTTGAAATAACACTTGAGCTTTGGGGAGATAATTTTAGGGAGATTAATGTATGAATTTATGAAGAGATGACATGTTTGTTTCCAAATCTAGTGTTAAGAAACATGTTTGTGTATTTTTCAAAATTAATTAGTTTAGAAAATTATCTTTATTTACAAGGAATTAACCTTGTGCTTTGAATGTACATTTAGTGACATCAAAAGAAAATGAAGGCATTACTAGCATTAAATGGTTTTAATTTTTCTCCTAGTATAGAATATGCAGCTCTAAAGCAAGAAGGAATGAAAAAATATTTAATTTACTTTAAAGAAATGTTACTCCTCTGTTTAAGAGATTAAAGTGTTGGTAAAGCTGATTCAATATTTATGTTTCATACCAATTTCATTACTCAAGCATCTGACCCTAGCGTGTATAAAATAAGCAGTGCTGTCAGAATACAAATAACTTGGTGCTGCATTTATTTCTCTCAGTTTTGTTCTGACATCATGGAAGAGCTTGACACATTGCTTCCATTGGCTCTGGCCTGCAGAGATGATTCTCTTCAGGAAATTAGAACAAACTTTGTAGAGGCCTGCAGTAAAGTGGCAACAGCTGTTTTGGCAAGACTGGAGGAGAAAAGCAAAGATGTTCCCTTGAAGGCACCCGTGCAAGACCTGTATGCTGCCCTTTCCACAGCAATATATGTCTTTCAGCGTTTTACAATGTATAACAATTTAATGAGAGAAACAAGCAAAAAGTATGTCCTTTTTACTTATAATATTTAATTCAAACATAAATAATATGAGACTTTATTCCATTTTGCTGATACAGTATAGTGGTAGTTTTCCAAATTGCGACATATTTTTTAGCACATGCAGTGTGTGCACTATTTACGAAAATACCTGAATCAACCTGATAGTCTAAAGCAGTCATTGCATTAGATTTGCAGATCAATTTTTAAAAATTATTATATTTGAGAAAATAGGATTGTCCATGGAACTGAACACATAGTAATTTCAGGATTATAAGCCGCACCATTTTGACTAAAATTTTACTCCCAACCCAGAAGTGTGACTTACACACAGGAGTGGCCAATATATGAACAAATTTTGAAAATTTCCCAACCTGGAAGTTTGAGCCTGCAGCAGCCCCAAGCCAAGACGGAGACTGCCCGGCCCTGGGCGGTGGGGCAGTGGCGGCGCAGCGACAATGCTGTGACAGCACTGCCCGGGCCCCGGGGGGCGCGGCGGCACTGCCTGGCCCAAGGAAGTGTGGCGGCGACAGCGGCTGGACATGCCGCACCCCCACTTCCCAGCGGCTGCGGCTGGGCATGCCCCTCTCCCTCTTCCCGGCAGAAGCACCTGGGTGCAGCGCACCCCTGCTTCCCAGCAGCAGGGGCCAGGCGCAGCGCACCCCTGCTTCCTGGCGGCAGGGGCCAGGGACGCTGCACGCCCACTTTCCCGCGGCAGGGGCCAGGTATGCCGTACGCCTGCTTCCCAGCGGCAGTGGCTGGGGACACTGCTCCCCCACTTCCTGGTGGCAGCAGCGAGCGGGGCCGGGGCCACTCCGTGGCAGCTGCCGTGAGTAGGGCCGAGCCAGTAAACCCCATGATCATGCGATTCTGTTACTAATTGACAACTTTGTGAAAGTTGCACATGGATCCTCGCTGCAAATGGAAGTGCGGCTTATAATCCAATGCGACTTATATATGGACAAAGACCTAAATGTTACCGACACCCGGAGCTGCAGCTTATAATCAGGTACGGCTTGTAATCGTGAAATTACTGTACTTGGAATGTACTGAATGACTCATATAAATGAGTCATATAAATGAAGTGCTAATGTCTTGATTTCCTTTTCTGACCTTTGCAATACCTAATTTTCATAAGATCTGATTCAGCACGTAGCAATCGTAGAGAACAATATAAAAACACATTTCTGTGCTTTTTCCTAACACCGTGTGTATTCAGATGTAAAGAAATACATACATTGTAGTTTTAGAATTATGTTTATTATTGCATGCACAAACTAGAAAAGATATGAAGTAGAAGTGTAAAGTCAAAGGCAGTGTTTGACCTGAGGGGAAATATGACTGCACTTGATTTTAGGAGATTTTGTCTTAAGGTATTAGGAGTCTATTGGTCCACATGTTTCTAGCCATGTGCAACTTAAAAGTAGAAACTGTTTCTGGGGAGGGACACAGAAGTAGCACGATTTCTAAGGAATGTATGATTTCTAAGTGGTTATATGCACTGTTGAGCTGCTTTCCCTGTGGTATTTTACTGTCTCCTGAATGAAGTGTATCTTTGTGAGTGGAAAGTCTGAGCCAAGATACTGCTCATTAATTCTGCTTAGGTGTATTATGAAAGATTTTTAGTGCATACCTACCACAAGCAATCTCTGTACTCTGTGCTTATGTTTTCTTTGTCACAGTCGGTGCTGATGTAATAATTACTGATGCAAGAATGCTGCAACATCCAAATAAGTGAATGACAAATGTACTTTTCTCAGAAAATAGGATGAAGTAATTTATTTCTCAGTGATAGGTTAAATGAGAATTTATAGACAAGCAGACATATTTTAAGAATTTATGAAACAAAACATTGCAAAACTGAATGCTAGGTTCAGAACCAGGAGGAAATGAATGATTGATAGCTACAAATCAAAACTACTTGCAGTACTAGGGATTGTTACCTCGTAGTGCACAGCCGTTCAATCATTGTCTCTTTAATAATTTTCTCTGAACAGACCCCTGTTCCTTCTGCCTGTCCAAAAATATAAGGAATTCATCAATATTTTCCAGTTTCAAGTTACGAACTACTGCATCAGAGTTTGTGCTACAAGCATTTTACAGGATGCTGAGAGCCACTACTGGGATGACTGCAAAGCTTTTTACGAGGTGTGAGGTTAAGTTTACTATGGTTCCTTTTTACAAAATATGTTTTCCTGCTTGCCAGGTCTCTGACTGATCAGAAGCATGAGATTATTGTTTCTACATAAGGATTATTGGAATTTACTATTTTGAAATATCTATTATTACAGGCAAGTGTCTTTCTAAAATGATGTAGGAAAACATAGTCATTTAAAGATGAGATAGAATGTTACCATGAAGTGTTTGTCATTTGCTTAATAAAATATTTATTGTGTGTCAACATTTATATAGAACTCAGTAAAGAGGACACCATCATCTTAATCTCTAAGAACTTTATACTTCTTTTAGAAAATTTTTTCTAGGAAATTTTTTATCTGATTCTTTGATTTTGATTTTCAATTGGTTTCCTTTTTTACTGTTTGTGAGTGAAGGGTGTAACAAAGAAAGTTAGTCAATATGGTTACCTAAAGCATTCAACAATGTATTTCTGAAATAACCAGTGCCATTTCACCTGCATCTTGAAGTCACAGGTCTGATCTGTAGCTATAATCCTAATGATTCTATGAAAAAAAATTAAGATAATTATTTTCATTTGTTAGATTTTTTCCTTCATCCTAGTTAAATACAAACATAAGGTGACATAAACTGTTTGAAATTATTTTCACTTAATTTCAAGATGAAGTATTATATGGGGTTTTAATCAGTTATAAGTGAGATCTCTTGGAGATAGCCTGCCTTGTGTAATTTTCTGTGTGAGACAATTGGTGTGTTCTGTTAAGCATTTTCTAGAATTCTTACATGAAAACAAATTCCATCTGATACATGTAATCTACAGATATAGTATGAGAAGCTGCTCAGTCAGTAACAAAATCTGTGCTGGACAGAGTATGCAGACTGTAGGGTAATTTATCAAAATGTCCATCCCTCATAGACAAGTAAATAAATTCAAACAATTTTGTTTAATGGTAGATTACAAGGTAAGAAATGCAGTGGCTTTTGGCAACTGCTGAGTCATGATATGATCTTCATTGTCTGTAGTGCCTGTGGTGCTGTGTGCTGTTTATTGGTGACCCAGTAACTTCACCATGCAGAAATAGTTGTCTGATGAGAAAGAATATGAAGTAACTAAACAGTTTTATCATAACTGAACAGAACTGATGTGTGTAGGAAGGAATAAGGAAAACTGGTGTCTCAGCTCTGTGTGTTTGCAGGATTTGAGGTGAGAAGTATGTAATATTACATCATCACTCCTCTTTTTACTGGGCCAAGGGAGATGGGCAAGGGTGGACCATGATCTGCTCTGAGTTCCTTCAGGAGGTGTGCTGCTGAGCAGATGTTACTTCAGTTGACGTCTTGTAGGAGTCCTAAATGGAAGAGATTGGATTAAGATCTATTGCTTGTAACAGAGACAATTCCCTGCTGAAACCTACAGCAGTGAGAGGTGGCTTCTTCCAACATACGAGCTCAGCAGGAAGAGTGTGCCACTGGGCCAGCTCTCCAGATTATATTTTTGAATGAAACTCTTAGTGCAACAGACATCTGTTGTAGCTGTGGGAACTTATGTTTCCTAACAGTCAAAGAATAAAGAATTGTCTGTTCAGAGATAATACTGAGTGGCTTATGTAATAAAACACAGCTGCTTGTTTCCTCATATAACATAAATAGAAGCTCACATCTGTTTTTATTGTATGAAACCTGCAAAATAGCAGATGTTTATCAGTGGAATTGTCGAAATGGCAACAAATAGATACACAGGTCAGAAAAGAGGAATGAATCTCATTTACATCTTCAGTGATACTGTTACTTCTGCAGTGAAAGTACAATACTTAAAAAGGGGAAAAGAGCTATTACTTAAATAAACCAAAGAGGAGAAAGTGATACAATTTGTGTTTTTAATTACAAAGTTAAAAAGTAAAACCTGTCAACAAGCTCATTTATTTTGTTCTTTGACATAATTTTTGTCACTTTTTAATAGAAAATGCGCTTCAAATATTATGTCAGAGAAAAACAAATGGTGTCAACTTCCAATAATCTGCTAATGCTTATGCTAATGTATTTTAAAAGAAGCCAGATTATTCTTGATTTTCATTGTTAAAGAATGCCTATCAAACTCTAAAAGTGTTTTTAAAATTGTGAGGTTATTTTATATTTCTAATAATGCTAAAATATCAATAAATTCTTAAAATATTTCTCAGTTCCTTTAGGATGTGGGAACTGAAGATTGAAGTCTCTGTTCTCAAAAAGCTTCATGATAATGTTATTTGCTGAAAAGGTATTAGTTGCAATATTTAAATGTGAGTTTCCCTCAGTATTTTTTAGAAATATTATGGATTAACTGCTGTGATTTTGACTCCTGTGTATTTATTTCTGTGTCTTAATGGGACAGATCTATTTCGACAATGAAATATTAATGCCAATGCTAATTCCTTACCAGAAAATTTTTGGTTTTAATACATTCAAATTACAAGAGGAAAAAATCTTAGTAAAAAATCTGGGTATCTCTTATTATAGGTTTAATATTTCAGTTGTTCTTTACTCTTCCCTTCTTGCCTATATATATCTATTATATATAACAAAAGCTTTATAATCATGGTTATGCATAACATTTCTGAAACTGGGTAAATACATATGCTTAAGTTTCTTTGAAGACAAAGAAACTGCTATGTTAACTTTATCTGGCTATTCTTCTTCATACAGAATACTGTCTTACGTTTTTAATCTGAACTTTCAACACTATGGCTTTTTAGAATAGGTTAATTGAGGATATGAGAGTTCAAATGCTGTGGTTATATTTTTGTGGTACTAGTGTAATTTTTTGACTGAAATGCAATGTGTTTCCTTGCAAATAAAGATGTCTCACATGTTTTCTAGGATCATTTCTGGCCGCCATATTCCTGGAACTCTTCAGCTATTTTCTTGCAGATTTAATTTATTAGACCTATAGGAGTTAAATTGACATTTTGGAAGGTGTGTTTTTGTTATGTAATGTGTGTGGTTTTGATAGGGCGAAAGATGCTCATTCTCTGTCCAGATGTGGCATTACTTCTGCTGTGGTCTTCATCATGATCTATGGACTATCCTACCTCCAAAGACAGCCCAGGAAATTCTTACAGATGTACTAGAGCAATCTTTGGATATTCTGTCCTCCAGATATTGTCAGGTGTGTCCGAGTTACAAAAGAACACCACAAATCAGGTAACAGTTGTATATTTAATGCACCATTTTGATAGATAAAAGAAATAAATGTTAGTTTTCTATTACTCACTGCTTTGATTCAAATTTCATGTTAATGAACGTGGCAGAATCAGAGACCTCTTTCAATTCTGTGAAATTGTTCCACAAACTGCTTGATTGGTTTGAAAGCCTCACAATGAAAGTGCATTGAGGATTGGTGATGCAACCAAAATTGTGGACAGAATTTGCAACATAAGGATTAGAAATCAAGCTGTTGATTCATAAAGAAAATTTAATGGTTTCCAGCATAATTTCTGTTTTTATAGCACTTTTCAAGTGAAAGAGCTCACATCAAAAGACTTGTCAGAATGATACCAGTGGTGTAGAAGGAGAGAGGAGAAAGAGGCTATTCCTTTTTCTGTCATTTTAGGAAATAAGAAATTGGAAGTTTTTCTTGCAATTCTCATATTTTACCAGAGAGGAGGGTCTTATTGAGAAATACTGAAGCGAGTGTCTTCAAGTGGAAGTTTACCCTCCCTTTGTCCTTTCTATCCAGTGTCTTATTTTACTGAATAAATACGTGTATTTCTCCTAAGAGAATCACACAGAATTACAGAATGGGTGAGGTTGGAAGGGACCACACTGGGTCATCTGGTCCAACCCCCCTGTTCAGGCAGGGTTATCCCAGAGTACATAGCACAAGGCCACATCCAGACAGCATTTAGATATCTCCAGTGAGGGAGAATCCACAACCTCTCTGGGCAATCTGTTCCAGTGCTTGGTCACCCACCCAGTAAGGAAGTTCTTCCTCATGTTCAGGTGGAACTTCTGTGCACCAGTTTATGACCATTGCCTTTTGTCCTATTGCACAGCACCACTGAGAAGAGTTAGAGTTTGTAATTTTAGAGGTTTAGAGACACTAAGCAGGTACATGTCCTATGTGAGCTAAGAATTACATCTCAAGTTTTATTACGAGAAGGAGTATTGTTATGAAAGCTCAAGTAACTTGCACAAGTTCACATTCTTGAAATGGGTAGGAAAAAAATGCAGTTTTATTCTACATACCTATATGTGTGCCCTATTCCTACAATAACTTACTGTAATCATGCTCTTCTATATCTTTTGGTACAGAGTGGTTTCCTGAAAACTTGCCTGGAAATTTTTTTGGAGGAAAGTTCCCTGAATGTGAAAAGTGCAATATTACAGTAATTTCACGACCATAAGGCGCACTGGACTATAAGGCACACCGCTCGGGAGTCGGCAAATTTCGCAACTTTGTAGATCATATATAAGGCGCATCAGACTATAAGGTGCACTTCTTTTTTGCCGCGACAAAGTAACTAATTAGTAACAGAATCCCATGATCGTGGAGTTTACTGGCATGTGCTCAAATTGGAAACATTTTAACAGATTGGTGTAGCCTTTAAACGCAACCCCAAGCGCCCTCCCCGTGCACGGGGCCCGGCACTCCTGCCCGCGCCCGGCTGGCGAGGCGGGGCTTGCGGCTGCCACGGTTCAGGGCAACCATGGCTCACACCTCAGGGTTGCTGCGGTTCAGGGCGGCTCAGGACCGTCCGCGGCTTGGGGCAGCGCGGCACTGCCTGCCCCCTCTCTCCCTGTGTGGCTGCTTCTGGCCAGGGGCTGGGTGGTGTCTCTCAGCCAGTGCGGCCGCCGCTGGCCAGGGGATGGCCGCTCCTGCCCCACCTCGCGGCTGGGCTCATGGCTCACACTTTTTTTTTCCAGCAAGGAACTGAGCCGCGTGCAACAAAGTAACAAATTACTGGCAGTTTGCAAACAATTTTCACTGACTGGCGTAGCCTTTAAACGCAGCCCCAGGTGCCTTCCCCGTGCCAGAGCCAGGGCTGGCGGCAGCTCCCTCCCTCCCCATGCAGTTCCTGCCGGCCGTGGCCACCCACTCCCACCCCCGCTCACGACTCGACGCTCCCGCGGCACCACCCCCCATTGCGGCTCACACTTCTGGGTTTGTGAATTTTGCAACTTTGTCCATTATATAAGGCACACTGAACTATAAGGGGCACTTACGGGTTCGGGGGAAAAATTTTAGTCAAAAGGGTATGCCTTATAGTCGTGAAATTACTGTACTTAAATGTCGTATTAATTAATTCTATATGAATTTACTTTAAGCTACTGAACAAGAAAGAATTTTCTACATTGTCATTTTGTAGAAAAGTTGTGTATTCGTTAACGTGATTCTATAATTTTTCACTAAGTAAGTTGAACTATCTAGTCATGAATACATGAAAAAAAATACTCTATATAATTCAATATATTTTATCACAGAATCTTTACAAATTATTTAATGCTGTTGTAATTTGTGAGGGTACCTTTTCTCCCCATGGTTCTTCAAATGGTAGAGAGCTGATGTCTATCTAATATGGACAAATGTCTATTTATGTGTGTTTGCCTAGATTTTTCAAAAATAGCACAATCCTTAAAAATGTATATGATCACACATGCATCCATGGCTTTTAGGTACTTCAGTAATTTTAAAAGTCCAACCTTATACTGCCTATATTTTTTGTGTTATTTACATGTCTGCTGTGTATTGTATATCACCATAGTCTTATGAGATTATTCTGTTGTAGTTTGGGTTCTTGCTGTTGTTCAAGCCAATGACATGTGATCCTCTGCCAACCAGTATCAACAAGCAACAGATTACTGACTCAGAAATGTTCCATATTGTACGATATTGCATTGTTAGTTAGTTTTGCAAATTGAAGACTAAGTTCCTTCATTGCTATTTTTTTGTCCCATCAGGATTTGGAAATAGTATGTACATTTTAATTGTAAGAAAACAAAATTTATATTTATTTGCTTGTAGTTTAGAAAGTAAATTGTTCATGTCTAGTGACACTGTCCTTTGAAAAAGGACATTTCCAAAGTTTTAAGTCTTCTTTTTACTAGTTTCAGTAACAACTTCTCTGTGAAAGAGTTGATTTTTTACAGAGTAGTGGGTAGAGACTTCCTGCATCACTGAAGAGGAAATTTGAGGTCCATGCTATGATTCTGGTGTTTTATCCTGTCAGAGAAAATACATGTTTAATTGGAATTTAACGACTACCAAGATGTTTTAAGTAATGTTATTCTTGGGCTTTTTTTCCCTACAGAATTGATATTGCAGCAATTTTGATGTCTACTGAAGATATACTCTGGTCAATTTGTAGTTCTGTGCAGGAGTTTCTAAATCCACACAAAGACAGAGATCTCAAGATCTATAAAATACATTGCCACTGCAATAGTCTGATCTCTGTTCTGGCTATTTTAACTTCACCCCTGAAGAATTTGTATGAGTGAGTATGAAATAAACATTCGGTTTGAGATTCTTGAGCTTACGTGGATAGATCTACAAGGTGAATTTTTGTGTTGAAATCACATGCAACGCATAGTATTGACACATTTTAGTAATCTTTGTCTGTTTCTCAATTTGACCCCATCCTTATTTTTGTGATCTTACCTAAGGCCCAATTGTATCCTGCTGAGATTTTGTTAGCTGTGGATCAAACTCCTGCTGTACATTTCTTTTCTGTTAATAACATAGACCATAGTGAATGTCTGGGTTGTTCTCCTCTGTGAGAAAACTACAAGAATTTCATTAGTTATTACTGCTCCAAATTTGCAATTTATTTTTCCAGTTAGGACATATTTCTTTTTAAATATGGTCTTATTGGTCTGAAAACATTTACTACTGTGCTACTAAATACTTTGGAAAGGTTTTCAAGGACTTAGTCATTCATCAATTGAAAAAAAATCATCTTACTAGTTCCGATTTATCTACTTTAGGCTTCCAGCTAAATCAGAATGTTCTGTTGCCATCTGATAATGTTTCTAGAAGTATTGGAATGCAAAGATAATTTACTAAAATGATCATCTCGTTACTTGACCAGTATACTTCAAGAAATAGAATTAAAAATGTAAGAATATATATGTATAAACATATATATTTATAAAATCATGTATTTGCAAGTCACAACTGTAAAAAATGGACGTGTAACTTGCTCTGAAATTGGGTCTGAGTCTTTTGTTGATAAAATCTTCTTTGAATTTGGTGTAAGAGACAATAATTTGTGAGGTCACAAATCAAAAAAAAGAGGGACAACAAAACCCCAAACTAATGAAGCCACATCCTATTCAACTGGCTTTTACTTCATTATTCAAAGTAAGAAAATTCTAGGTAACACTAGGATGGAGACCTCCTGTATATAAGCTTCTTTAACTAAAATTTTTTTGTCATGGGCTCATTTTTTGTGTAGGCTCCTTTTAATATTTTTGGGCTCTAAAGAACATGCAAAAGTGGATTGTAGCTGGATGTTTGATCTTGTATAACACAGGCCTATGTACAGATAACAATTTAGAAGGTGTCTCAGATTAGGTAGCTCTGCTGTGGCAGTAGAAATGGAGACAGGAAAGGTCATTGCAGTATCTGTAACTGCTTCTATTATCAGTTTTGGTATTTCATCTTTTATGAAAATCCTTGAAATGATAGACCTAAATAAATATGCAGTATAATTTGTTCCTTTTAGTGCTTCTAGTCTCCTCCACGATAAGTGTTGTTTACATATTTATGTATATATTGCATGACAAGAAATGTGTGCTTACTGGAGAACTCATGAAATTTCAGAACAAAGTACCAATAAAAAGCTTGTTTTTTATTTTATGCAAAATGCTGCAGGTGAACAACTTGGTCATATAACTTTCATAGTTAGGAACGTGAATTTCATTACCTAAATTTGCTTATCTGGAGATCAAAAACTTGACGTGCAGAATGTAGCAGCTCATTTAATTTACTGAACTACTGTGCAAATCACCACCAAAATATGGCAGCCTTGTTTAAAAAGAATACTGAAAATTGTCATATTTTGTTACAAAAACAATATCTTCCCTGAAGACCATTTCCGTATAGATGCTGCATGTTTTAGAGTAAGTAAAATTGGATTTTAAAAATGAGCTTCTATTCAGAACTTGTGCTTTTCACAATCTGTGAGGTCCCATTATCAAAACAATTTTTTATATTGTATATTTATTTGCAACCAATGTTTGTCAGGTAACCTCACCCAGTGTCCAGAGTACAAAGAAAAAAAATGGTTTAGCCAATCAGTTTCTTAAATGACTCTATTAAATTTGAAACAACTTGATATAGTGTATTTTAGGTATAGTACCTAGGTCTGTTGTATACTGGGGTATGCGTAGTTTATTACATCAAGAATCTGTAATCTTTCATGAATTCTCTCTGCAATTATATTGTGTAATCACAATTTCCCTCTGTTACCTTGGCTCTATATCTTTCACACATTTGATAGAAGTAACTGGAAGTGAAATCTTTTCTTTTAAATCTATCATGCTGTATTTTGATACTGTAAGGTTTCTCTTAAGTGCCTAGAAGTCATTTAATCTATAAACTTCTCAGGAAAATTCTGTGTAATCATAAAAGTGGCAATGATGAAACATTCTTTTCCAGGAGTTGCGTAATAACATGACTGGCTCATTTCCAACTTACTGGTGAGGCTGTATTCTCTATTGCTTAAGGAAAAACTATTCAAAATTTTAAATTATTTTGTGGAAATTGAACAAAACCATAATGGTTCTGAAAAATTAGTAATATCTTTAACTTCAAATGCAGTGATTCTGTTTTCTCATTAGTAATTTTTTTTGGACTGGAGTTTCTTTTGTATGACAAAGTTACTTAAATCTGGTCCAAAATTCACCTATGAATCTTGCGTTGTCGTTTAATACTTGTTTTTCTGTGCTTCATTTCTCTCCAGTCTTCTGTGACCTTCCTGAAGTATCTTTAGCATAATGGAAATGTTGGTTGGAAAGGACTGCTGGAGGGTGTCTAATCTAGCCTCCTCCTCAAAGCAGAACAAACACCAAGAGCAGTCAAACATGACTGTGTTAGGCTGACTCAACTGATACATGCCAACTTCCAGGAACTGAAGTTTTACAACTTTTTGTGAAGCTTTCTCCACAGCTATGATGCCTTAGTGCAAAATACTGCCTCATATTTAGTGTCAACCCTCAAAGCTGCTGGCTATAATTCACTGTGTCACATCAGCCCTCCCTGAGAAAAGTTGATCACTGTTATCTTTGTAGTTACTGTTTGTGTGATTGTAGGCTGCCATTAGATGAATTGACACTTCAGCTACCTCTTCACCAGAGTAAAGGTGTCTAGGGCCTTCAAACATTTCTTACAGATGATTCAGTTTAGTTTTCTCCAGTTTCCTCACATCCTCCTTGAACTTCAGGCCAACTGCTAGACATATAGTAATTTCACGAATACAAGCCGCACCAATTTGACTAAGATTTTACTCCTAAACCAGAAATGCGGCTAATACTCAGGAGCGGCTAATATGTGAATAATTTTCTGACATTTACAACCTCAGAAGTGCCAGCCAGAGTGCCGAGCCGAGCTGCTGCAAAGTTGGCATTTTGCGATTATTACAAATTGCTACTCTGTTGCGCCGCGGGTGGAACCTGGCTGCCTGCAGGCAGCACGGGGAGCGGGGAGAGAGGCGGGAGAGCTCCCTACCACAGCCCAGGGGAGAGATGGGGGGGCCCCGCACCACCCCTGCCGCGGCTCAAGGAGGAGAGGGGGGACCCGGGCCGCCCCTGCCGCGGCTCGGGGAGGCGGCAGGGGACCTGGGCCACCCCTTCCACGGCTCGGGGAGGCGGTGGGGGACCCGGACCGCCACTGCCGTGGCTCTGGGAGGCAGCAGGGGACCCGGACTGCCACAGCTGCGGCTCTGGGAGGCGGCGGGGGACCTGGGCCACCACTGCCGCGGCTCTGGGAGGCGGCGGGGGACCCGGGTTTCCCCTGCCGCAGCTCGGGGAGGCGGCGGGGGACCCGGGCCGCCACTGCTGCGGCTCGGGGAGGCGGCGGGGGGCTCCGTCCCCGCCCGCCGCCACGGGAGCGGGTGCGGCTCCGTCCCTGCCTGCCACCACAGGGCAGCACCGGGCCGTGGTGACCGAGCCCAGCGGCAGCGGTGGCTGGCCCCCAGTGGGCCCACCAAGCGGCAGCACCAGGCTGTGCTTCCTGGCCCCGTCAGCAGCCCCTAGCTGGCCGAGCCTGCACAGCCTTAGCTGAGCCAGTAAACCCCACCCTGCTGCCGTTCTGTTACTATTTGGCAACTTTGTTGCACGCGGTCCTCGCTGCGAACGACAGAGCGGCTTATATTCAGGTGCGGCTTATTTATGGACAAAAACCGAAATATTTACCAACACCCAGAGATGCAGCTTATACTCAGTGCGGCTTGTATTCGTGAATTTACTGTAATATTCTGGGTAAGGCTTAAAGTGGTGACAAGCAGATTAAGTAAATCACTATCTTTGTTTTAGTTGCTGTGTTCCTCCTAATAGAGCCCAGTGTGTGGTTTGTGTTTTTTCTGGTGATGATATAATGTTGCCTTGTACTCAACACCCTGCTGCCCAGAAACCCTGGATGGGTGGTTGAGTAGGATGGCACTCAGACAAGGCAGTTCCCAACCTAGGTTCTTGTAATTCTGTAGCTGGAGTAAACAGTTGTTTTTTATCTCTGTCAGCTTTGTAAATTTTTGTTGGCCCACTCGTCCATGAGTAGGCACCCAGCTGTTGTGTTAACTACTGTGTCTGCTTCCCACAGTTCAGTGTCACCTGAAAATGTCCTAAGCAACTGTTCTCTGTTGGCTTTAGTCCAGATTGTTGAGGACCTGTTGAACAATGAGTCTCTAGAATGTGCTCCCCAAATCTATAGAGTGTTGCTATTTTCCTACTGCTTACTCAAACCTCTGAAATAAGAGGATTTTCGTACTTCTGAATTTCCAATCATCGTCTTACTCACTGGCATGATTGTTGTTAGTTACTCAGTTCTAGTGAGCTGGGATTTCATGTAGTGGATTGCACTACTTCAGTACCTCTGAATACACAGCAGAGTCCAATGCCATTCTTTACTCATTCGTTTGTAGAGTGTGGTGGTTTGTATTAATTTCCTGAAATAATTCCCTATCAGGACCAGCAAGCTTCCTCTGTGTCTGACAAAAAAAACAATCAGTGACCGGTTTTGATAACTGACAACCTGTTAAACCACCAAGAAGTTTAAAGATGCCTCTGTGAATATGCATTTTAAAACAAACAAGCCCAGGAAGTGCCCCTTCTTTTCTTCCACCTGAGTAAAAGTTACAGTAATTTCACGAATACAAGCCGCACCAATTTGACCAAAAGTTTGGTGGAAACCCGGAAGTGCGGCTAATATTCGAGGGCGGCTAATACATGAACAATATTCTAAAAGCTGCCAACACGGAAGTGAGAGCCCGCGGCAGCCCCAGGCCAAGCTGGAGCCCGGCCAGCCCCGGCAGAGGTGGGAAAGCCTGGCAGAGGCGGGGCCAGCAGTGTGGGGGGCGGGCGGCAGAGCCTGGGCCAGCAGGGCGGGGCAGGGGGGGCGGCAGAGCCCAGGCCAGCAGGGCGGGGGAGCCTGGGAGAACTGGGGCTAACAGTGCAGGGGAGCATGGCAGAAGCAGGAAGCCCGGCGGGTGGGGCTGCCTGGCAGCAGGGGAAGCCCAGCAGAATCGGGGCCAGCAGCGTGGGGGAGCCCGGCGGTGCGGGGGCCTGCAGTGCCGGCCAGGGCGAGCAAACGTGGCGGCGGTGCAGACGGGAGGGGGCGGCCGGCGAGCCTGGTCGCGGCCACCCCGCCAGCAGAACCTGGCAGCGGCGGCAGCCCTGCCGGCCGGGCGAGCAAACATGGCGCGGGGCGGCCGGCGTGCCTGGCAGCGGCGGCGGCAGCTGGCCCGCAGGCAGGGTGAGTAAACGCAGCAGCGGGGCGGCCGGCATGCCTGGCAGCGGCAGTGGCCGCCCCGCCGGCAGGACGAGCAAATGCGGCAGCGGGGCGGTGCTGACGGGAGAGGGGGGCCAGCGAGCCCGGCGGCGGCGGCAACCCTCCGACCGGGCGAGTAAACGCAGCAGCGGGGCGGCCGGCATGCCTGGCATCAGCGGCAGTGGCTGGCCCGCCGGCAGGGCGAGTAAACGTAGCAGCGGGGCGGCCGGCGTTCCTGGCAGCGGCAGCGGCGGCTGGCCCACCGGCAGGGCGAGTAAATGCAGCAGCGGGGCGGCCGGCGTTCCTGGCAGTGACGGCAGCGGCTGGCCCGCCAGCAGGATGAGCAAACGCAGGAGCGGGGCGGTGCTGACAGGAGAGGGGGGCCAGCGAGCCCGGCGGCGGCTGCAGCACCACCCGGCCGGCCCCGTCGGCAACCATGAGCGGGCCGAGCCTTCCTGGCCCCACCCCGAGCCAGTAAACCCCGCTATGCTGCGATCCTGTTACTAATTGGCCAATTTGTGAAAGCTGCACACGGATTCTCGCTACGAACGAAAGTGCGGCTAATATTCGGGGTGCAGCTTGTCTATTGACAAAGACAGCAACATTGTCGAGGCACAGGAAGTGCGACTTATACTCCGTGCGGCTTGTATTCGTGAAACTACTGTAACATGGGTGTGGGCAGGGCTGGGCTGGCATTGACGCAGGTCTTGGGAAGCCGCCAGGCCTGTTACTGGCCAGGACCCCTGGCGTTTGAGAGAAAGGGGCAGGGGAGGCCTGCTCGGTTTCTAAGATCCTAGCCCTGACCCCGGGACCAGGGAGCCCGCGGCTCGACTGAACATCTAGCTGTCATTAAATCCCGGCCCTACCACCAGCCTGGACCAAGACAGGGGATCCATGGGACACTGGGAGTGGATCTGGGCCGACCGGCCTAATGGGGGCTGAGCCAGGCCCCCCTGGAACAGAATGCAGTTAGAACAACCAACTTTCTGCCTGGGCCCTTGGGATCCTAGCTCAAAAAATAAAGACTCTTTATCATAAATAACTCACAACCATGGCTAGCAAGAGATCACATGACCATCTGCAGGCCCAGGCAAACTATTAAATACTTCATTACCCAGATA
This sequence comes from Catharus ustulatus, assembly GCF_009819885.2. Classification (NCBI taxonomy): domain Eukaryota; kingdom Metazoa; phylum Chordata; class Aves; order Passeriformes; family Turdidae; genus Catharus; species Catharus ustulatus. The sequence continues at coordinate 46,501,513 of NC_046262.2, read as the reverse complement.
AGATTTGCAGACACTTTGTTCTCTCTTCTGAATGAAAGAAAAAGACCGAGATGAAAATATGCACAGAAAATTAGAACACTGAGGTCAGACAAAAAGAAGAATCAGGTTCTAGACGAGGAAAGGAGGAGAGTCATGGACTGAAATTTCTCTTTTTTTTTTAAGCTGTGGAGAAAATACTCTTGATTCCCTGTAACTCATAGGTGGATGAATCATTCACATTGTGGCCATGGGCAAAGGCATTTGTGTTGAAGTAAGCAGATGTTGAAGCAACTGAGAAGTTTGACCAAAGAGCAGAGATGAAGATGCCCCCCAGGGAAGAGCTTTTGTTTGAACTGTACAGTCCTTGAAGTGTGCTATATAAGTTGACATGGTCCTTGATAACGGTTATGGGAAGACTGTTAGGTCGAGGAAAGAACTTTACAACAGTGATCAGATTTCCGTTCTCCCCTGCAGCTGATCATGGTGACATCGAGGCCACAAGAAAACTCTTGTTGAGAAATCTCCATAGACTGAAGAAAAGTCACATCTCCCTATGTAAATTGCTGAAAGGTTTTAGAGATGACAAACTGACTGATTTGTTTCTGTACATTGGCGGTGTGAAAGAAAAGAAGTTGTGGTGGGAGGAGAAGTGTTCTAAAAGTCTTATTCTGAGTCATTGCTTTTTCTTATAGTTTCTAGTAATAAAGTTTTACTTTGTACCAAGTACCAAGTTTGTACCAAGTTTTCTTCTTCGAAGTTTGAACCTGTTTTGCCTTCCTCCTAATCCTATCTCAGAAGAAAATTAGTAGATAATTCTGGTGGGTGCACTGGTGATTTAACCAGTGTTAGACCCACCACAAGGAGTAAATTATCTAGGCCTCAAAACAGAGACTGTCTTCTGCCTCAGGTTGAGGGTTGCTTAGTTTGGAGCAGATCTGTTCTTGTGTTTGTTCTGATATTCTTTAGTTTTTTGTACTAAGTAGGCAATGATAGTCTATGAAGGAAGAGCGTAAAGAGTGAGGTGGGTGCACCTTTTTGTGATTTCATACTATGAATTACATCTTTTTTTCTCAACAAGAAGTCAGGTACATTATTTGAAAGTTGAGAGAAGCATTTAGAGAGCCTATTGGCAAAATTGCTTTCTATTGTTGTAAAATCAATGTCATTCATTCATGAAAAGTATATGAGTAGTAACTCATTAAGTTGCTTTTTAGTAAGGTTTATTCCTTATCCAGAGAGAAATGGTACAAATGCTACAAGGAGATACTCTTAGGATGCATCTTGCTGGCATCTCATTTCTTCACACCTGCACGCAGGCTTACAGGATCAATTCTCACCTTGTCATACTTGACTGAAGAATCAACTACTATAACTTGAAATCTTGCTTTGGTATTTAATCCACTATCTGCTGCTATTGTGGTATTTAGTCCACAATAGGCAGCTGCTTTAGCATAACTTGAAGCAAAAACAAATGCCCTACTAGCTATTACTATATTTCTGTTAGAAGAGTAGTTGAGCTCAACAGTCTGGTGCAGAGTTGTGTTTTCCTGGCAAGAATTACCTAGCCAGCAGTGGACATTAAAAAGTGCTGTCACGAGAATGACTGTATTATCATTAGACACTTGGTTTTTTAATACTATTTGAAGTTATTCTAGTATTTAAACAATCTTTTAAACCCTCAGATTATCTCTATATCACTTTAAAAATTTCTGTAGAGATTTCGGTATAAGCAAATAAGTTAGAATACAAAAGCTGCTGTGTGCTTCTCCTTAGGATATGGCTGAGACTCCTCAAGATACGGCTAAGAAGTCATACTTAACAAGCTGCACTAGTTCAGAATTCTCTCAAACAGTTCCTACACTACCAATAAATAAGATGTTGTCCTTTTCTTAAATTAGATTGCTAACCAAAATGTATTTATCACACTTTTGTGTGGGATGTTTGCTCTATACTTTGCTATAATCAGAAAAAAATATTTCAGTGGATGAGAGACAATAAGATTTCTTTTTTACTTTCATAATATTGAAATTACTGTCCTTAAAATAATTATTTTCCAGCTTTATTTTAATCTTGGAGTTTTCATGAATTCACAAAGAGCACAAATTCACTGTGTTAATCCTCCTGCTCAGATTTTGCTTACTTAAGATCATTTGGATATCTACAGTATGTTCTTTCTATTATTTTTATATTAATAAGAGTGTTTTCCAAAGAAAACAACCTACCTTTTGGTAAAGTTAAGAAACTATACACCTGCCTTTCTTGTTGAAAAATCATAATTCTCTCTCTTCTTTTATCTAAGCCTAATAGACATGTTCTGAATTACTTTAGATGAAAGATAAAAAATTCACAGGCAAGTAAAATGAAAAGTAAGGTGCTTGTGAAGGGATAATTGTTTATATATAATGGAGCATGAATGTAACAGGCTGGAATTCCTCTCCACTGGAATTGTACACAGTGTAAATGAGAATAAAAAGGGAAGAGGCCAAGGAACATCCACTACTATCACACATGTTGAATCCTAATAGAATGCTATAAGATTATACAAATATTAATAATTTATTACTAAACAATAATTAAAGGCAAATAATAAATTACAGAATCCCATTCTTACATATATCTATAATCCAATAATAAAATTAATTAATTAAATACTTCATTTTTCACCTCTATAGATTTTGCCTCTCACATCATTTGAGTAAGTGAAGTATTACAAAAGTGATATCTAGTCACAATCTAGTTCTTCTCTAGTCCTTTGTATTATTTGGAAACAACTAATATTCTATTTCTCTCAAGACCGTGAAGGTCCAAATCTTCAAGGTTCAAATTTTTGTCCAGCCTAAACCAAAGTCTCTATATGCTTGCTTGTCAGTCAGTATCATTTCAAAAGATACTTTATATATCATTATTATAAAAGTGTTGAAAATACTATGCATTTTTGTTATGCAGGAAGAAAAGAGCTGTAGAAATGAATGGCCGAAGAGAAATTGGCTTATTGAATGCATTTTCAAACATAGTTTTAGAATGTGTTACATGGATTAAACATACGAAGAAAACTTGAATAACAGTTAATTATTAGATACCATGCTTTAAAGAGTGAAAGTGAATAAAAGATAGAATTGTATTTTTTATGGTATATAGATCATTTTGCAATTATGTGTTTGCCTACATATATTAATAGTATTTATTATAAGACATACTTAGTAGTAATGATCCAAGGGGATTTTTAGTCTCCCATGTAATTCAGAAGTATTTGGTTTCTTCCAGGACATTTCTGGATAATTCTGATGAACGTCTTCCTCAAGATTTTTCAGAAGTCTTTTATCATCCATTGCACTGGTTATTTTGCATACCATCATCTGGTTTTTATCTTCTGAAGTGAGTATCAAAAGTTGATTGGTGTAAAAGGCTCAACAGATAGTCAGTATTAGTCAAATATTGTTGCATTTTGAAGAGTGTATCTAAATAAATGTCTAATTAATATTTTGATTTTTGGAAGTCATAGCAGCATTTTTTAATTCATTACAGATTTCTCTAATCTTTGAGAGTCTGAAGAAAAGTTGCATTGAAAGCACTGTATTTTTCTAGTCTATTAATTATGTTTGATATTTGAATTATCTGTAATGCTTTCTGTCTTTAGTTAAAGAATATATGACAATATACGTGACACCAAAGAAGCTGCTGTTCTAAAGGACTTATAATTAAAGGGGAGATAAAGAATGTATGCCTTTCTGTTTAGGATTGCTGTTTAAAAAAGTATTTGGTACATAAATAACTCATTGAACAATATGCTTCTTCATCGTAGTTGGATTTTTTGGAAATCATCCAATGATTTGAAGCTAGAGTTTAACTTTTCTGTGTCACTGCACATAATGACAAGTGACATAGAATGTACATGCTACCAGCTGTGCTGTTGTTTGCTTTCTAATTTTGAAACTGAAGGACTCCCACACCAGTGTAAATCCTCTCCTAACCACTTCACCTCCTACTCCTCCATTTCAAGGTTATTTCCTGAGTGGTTTTCACTCTCCATTTTCATAAAAAGCTGCTTTTGTGAGATGTAGCTGATTTTTCCTGAGAAAGAATTTTATGTTTTGGAGGAGTACGTTATCAAATGAGTGGTGACCTATGGATGACCCATTTGCTTTGGGTTTATTACCTCTTTCCTTGTGCACACAATATCTTTTACCTAGTATATTAAAGTGTCTTCCCAATAATTTTGCCCCATACTGCATGAAACATGCTGATTTCTCTCCATAGGCTCCACTCCTAATTATGTCATCAATCCTGTTCTTTCCTCCCTGGTGCCTCTATTTCTCTAAGGAAATAGAGACAATATATGTTGTGACTGATCAAAATCATGTGGTTCACTAACTACATGCAAAACAGAGTTGAATAACTGATGAATTCAGAATGTGTCTGCTTGAAATAGCAATTTAAGTTCTTCTAAAGCATGAGAGATCATGTGTGTTTATCAAGCTTCCTTTAGCAAGGAACTTTGTCAGTTGCATGGTTGAAGAGAAAGGTGAAGGAGGGATACTGTAGAGGGAATGACTGCATAAGAAGGGAATCAAGTCATCCATTTCTGGAAAATTTGTGCTTCATTAAATTTTCGTTGTAGAAATTACAGTAAGTTTTTTGATGCCCTCATGCAAAGCCAGATCCCAAAATTTTAATTATACTGTGAAGTATGAGTTTTGGAAGATGATTTCATGAGTTATGCTTTGTAACAGTATATAAAGGAAATTTCAGTCTGACATAATTATCTTTTCTGAGGTGGAATTAAGATAGATTTGAATAAATAGCACAAAACTATTTCAGAGCTATAATGTAGTATGAACTTATTTTCTGTGGAAGAAAGGTGCTAAAATACACAACTCCTAGATCACCAAAAATGAGAAAGTCTTTCTTTCTTTTTCATCTCTGAGAAGATACAATCAGTGTACCTTTGTGAGAAAAGTCCATAGATATATACAACCCTGGTGATAATGAGTGAACTACATTGGTAAAATATTTAATGTTCCCTTTTAACAGCACACTTTTCACCTACTCGGGAAAAAAATCAAAGAGAAGGATTCTGTATCTAATGAGTAATTCTGAGGTGTTCTAGTTTTTTTCTTGATTTTATACTCTATGTGAATGAAACATTTTTCCCCTTCAAATACTGCCTTTAGAACATTATAAAGAAACCTTATCTTTAAGTAGTGCAGAAAACTGTATTTCAGAGTATCCCAATTATTTATGGGTTGGTTTCTGATCTTACGTTTTATATCTAATTAAAATATATGTTCACTGTCTGTAACAAAATTGGAAGCATAGGTCCTTGTATACCTCTCATCTGTGGCCACCTAATTTTTAACTAACTACTCTAATTTGTCATACATTTAGCTATTAAGTATTTAGTCTTCCTAAACTGAATACAAACCAAAATAATATAGTTGTTTATTGAACTAAATAATCACTTTTTATTTATATGACAATTCCTTTAGTGGTAATTGTGATTCCTTCAGTGGCAATTGTGATTCATTCTTTGCCTCATTTGAGGTTTATAATCATACAATTTGCAAATGAAAGCTGGGGTTTTTTTCTTCTACTGTACAAAATAGGACTTTTATATGTGTGATATTTATATGTAATTCACCTTGCGTCACTTTTTATGAGGCTAGTCTTATTTTCGCTTGTGCTGAGCTATGAGAATAAGAGAACATATGTCTCTCCATATGCATATTACAGAACTTCTCAGTGCATTTATTGGTGCTAGCTTCATGGCTGTAGGGAATTTTTGCTATATTTTATTTTTCCTCCAAGTGAGTCACACCATTGTACATTTCAATTTGCAAGATGCTTAAAGAACCAAGAACTGGTGTATATTACAACATGATAACTTCCCATCTGGTCAATGACAGACAGGGGTTTTTTTTCAATTCAGATACTCTAAAACTGTAATTTATTTCTATAGGAACTTAAAATAATATTCTTCATAAATACAATTGACCCAGCTTACCACTTACCTTTTAGTTTGAAGGCAATGAGTGACGTTATTCAACAGGATGACATGATATTAAAGGAAAAGGAAGAGAAAATAATTAAACTGATTTAAATATTTCAAGTGAATTAGTGAAGAGTTGAGTTTGCTGTCAGCCATAACATTAATTCTCGTGCTTTAATTTTAGCTTTAATTATTGACTACTGATTTGATTATATACAGATTATACATGCATTAAATTATATATATAGAACTAATCTCAAATGTATAGAAATTAGGATAATTATTTTAAGAATGCAAAGGCCTAATGTTTGAATGCACTATGTATTTTAAATATGGAGAATTTACTTTGGCTGCAAGTTCTATCAAGATTTAAATGTATGTATATATTTTTTTTTGACAAATATTATTAGAATCCAGTATGTGCTAATATGTAAATATAATTGTAGAGTCACTGCTGCACTGTCAGCAAAATATGTAAAAGTACCCAATGAAAGTCACAAAATATACATAAGGTTTCCTGTCACAGACATTACTTATGAAGTTAGAGGTATTTGCTTTAGTGTTAAAAGGGCGGAGAGTGTGGTGTCTAAAATCTTCCTTTACTGAGATTACTATTACAGTGGAGTTTTGTCATAATACTGGGATGTAAGGGCCCTGCTAGAAGATGGTGCTGGGGTTTCCTGAGGTGGCTTCAAGGCTACCCTGCAAGATATGTGCTTTTTCTGGTAATGGAAACACAGACACGTGAGGGACTAAACAAGAGGAATGTATCAGCTGACATTTTCTTTCCCAGGACTTGTAGGTTTGTATTGAGTATCAGTGAAATACTTGTGTGTCATCTATTTTGTTCATGTATGCATTCAAGCATAGTTGGGAGGTGGCACATTTGGCTGAGTCAGAGGTTGAAAAATTATGCAACTTAATGGAGAGGTACCCTTCTGTTCGAAAAACCGTTTTAGTTTTATCCCAAAGTTATGTGTAAATGGCACATAGAGTGTTTGAGCAGAGGCATACAAATAATTCTCTAGTGTGACAAGAAAATGTCAGACTGAAAACCTCCTTTTGAAGCAGGTTTTAACTGATGCTGAAGGTGTTTTTTTACATACTGGCAGATAATATACCTGCCCAGTCAATGCATCAGTCCATATGAAATACTTAAAATCATGCATGTAAAATTCATGTGCGTAAAAGGTTATGTATGAGGTATATAGAATTTCAGTGTTATCAACTATTGTATAAACTTGTAGCCAAAAAAGTAAATACAGTAGCTAACATCAGTTGAAATTTAATTTTAAAAGAACCTTCAAATTAATAAAAACTTACATGTTAAAGAAAAAAAACCTCCATCCAATTTTGGAAACTTGTTTTTAAAATGTTTCAAGAAGAAAATACTAAATACAATAGGCAATAAGTGGTAAACATTTGGTAGGACACATCTTTTTAAAATCTAATGAATTTGTACAGTAATTTCACAAGTACAAGCTGTACCATTTTGACTAAGATTTTTCTCCCAAACCGGAAATGCAGCTAATACTCAGGAGCGGCTAATATGTGAATGATTTTCTGACATTTACAACCTCAGAAGTGCCAACCAGAGTGCCGAGCCGAGCAGCTGCAAAGCCGGCATTTCGCGATTGTTACA